>NW_006799968.1:3116665-3195801 GCF_000485575.1 Poecilia formosa | reverse complement strand
TAAAATTTTCCAAATTTAGCAACTTTTCCAATAAAACGTAGTTGAGGAGGAAGTACTGAATCCATTTTGACTGGATGGAAATTGGAGACATCAACACTTCTTTTATTTATCAGGGTTTTTTTTCTCACAACATCAACTGATATCACACACCATGAAACCTTGCAGTGGATGTGGATGGTTTTCTTCAGCAGGTGCAGGGGAGCTGGTCAGAGTTGATTGTAAGATGGGTGGAGCAAAAAAAAAAAAAAACTGCAATTCTGGAAGAAAGCCAGCTGGAGCTACAGAAAAATGTGTTAAAATGGTTCAGTCAAAGTCTACATCCAATATGAAAAAAAGAACCTGAGCTGTTTAGTGAAAAAGAACGGATAAAATTCCAGTCTCTAGATGGAGACTTGAGACTTGGAAGCTGAATCTGCAGTAAAAGGTGGCTCTACAGCAACTCGTGTTAATGGTATGTCACATAAAACTCCACCAAAGTCCACAGAATTTTGTGTTTGCAGATTTACAAAAATCAATAAAAGGTTAAGGTGTTACATTCACACCTTTTGCAAAAAGCGCTGTATGTACGGAGAACAAAAGCATCAAACTTAAAAGCTAAACCTCTTTCTTGTGGTATTCTTCAGTCTTAAAGACGTGTAAACAGTTTTAAATCCCTCATCTAAAAATAAGATATCGCTGCCTCCTGTAATTTTAGCTGGTGCCTTTAACCATTACCATTGTGTCAGAGAGTGGGTGCAACACAATGGGTTTTGCTCCGGCGCTCTGACACAGTGGTGTCCTCGCTGCATCCGAGTGGCTCAGCTCACTTTCCGTTTAGCCAAATGCGTATTAGCCTGATCTTTGCGTCCCTCCCAGCAGAAACCCAGGCTCACCCGTGAGGCCGCCCTCCCCAAAAGAGAAAAATATGTATTTATCTCTGGCGCTAAACACAAAATGAAAGAGGAGATGGCCTCCCATTTTAAGGACTGTAAATTTCCATGAGGATTCCGCTGGCTCCAAGCTGAACCCAGCCAATTTCTCATCTTCACAAACCCCCTAATTTAATGATGATGGAGGATGCGCGGCGTGTCGGCCTTATAATTACACTGTATTTACCATAGAATGGAAGCTTCCAGGTACTCGTTCATCAACGGGCTCTGTCTCACGGCTCGCCTTCTCTGTTTGCCGGGGTGGGTGACGGCTCAATTCCCTGCTGATGTCCACAATAAAGCCTTGACTTAGTTTTTGTTAGGACTGGAATTGCCGGAATCCTCTCGGCCCCGTCGAACAACAGCCGAACTTATTTTTCCGAAACGGCGACTGCCGCCACAGCTCAAGCGGCGTTTTTCTGTCCTCCTGGAAATTGTCGTGTCGGCTTTGTTGTTGGCTTTTCTTTTGCTTGTGGTGATTTTTCCAGGCTTTCCACTAGGATTGGCATTTTTCTTCTTTTTTTTTTTTTTTTTTTTTTTTTGGGTCCTCTGACGTATTTGTAGCTCGCTGACATTGACGTATGCATGGAAATTAGGCATAGGACGATTCTTGCTGTCAAGGCTTTAAGACGTGATGGTTTCAGAAATTCTTCAGGTTTTCCGTCATATCATCACTATGGCTTAAAGTCTTCTTAAGGAGATACCAGAGAAAGTGCCGGGCATGACTGGACTTTTCTCCGACTTTATGGAGTGTAGAGTACCGGCACTGCAAGAAATGCACATTTGGCCGGTTAGAAAAGTTTCCTTTTGCATAAAACACAGATAATAATGTTGTGGAACTAATGGAGTTCACTCATAAATAAAAATGATATAATTCAAACTCCAAACAGCTTATCTGATGCTGTAAGAAGGAGACTGCAGGCTTGCAGATTTTACTCCCATAAATGCCCACAACAAAGTTAGAATTTAATAGCTTTAATGCATTCAAAAAATGTTGGTGACATTGTGATGAAAGAATGGAAAAAAATAAAAAGGTTTATTGTAACCCATATCGCCATCGCAACATTTGACAGTAGTTTCTCAGTTACACATATGGCCGATATTGTGCATCGTTACTCCTGCTGTTCTCCTTTCTGCGTCAAGCTAAGCTGTTAAGCCTCCACTAAGAGCGCAAACTTTACAATTTGTAGAAACTTAAATGTTTAACGATGCCAGTGTGTGCAATGTTGATTTAGCAAAGGACTTGTGAGTCATGTTCAGGCTGTGATGAAGTCTCTCAGCGGTATCTACACCAGATAGTAGCGCCCAAGATGCTAAAGGTCACACACGGACAAGGAAGAGCGCAGGGAGGAGGCTGTGTTTTTATCTGAACCAATACTGTCATCACAACATTTGCTAAGGATATCCCTATTGTATGATTGTGCAGCCCTAATCACCAGGGTGTTTCCTCCGGGTGGATTTGTACAAATCCTATTTAATGTAATTATTGTAGCTTTTACACAATACAAATACAAACTCCAAACATTAGAAAAGGGGTGAAGATTTTATTTTCATGGGCTAACATGCTTAAAACTCACTTGTGTTTACTGTTTTTTCTTTTTTAACATGAACTACTTGTGCCATGCTATCATTTTTGACTTCTCTGAACCAGTAGAATCTCTTTAGTGTTTCAACAAAGTTTAAGGATATATTTCACCCTGTTGGCTTTTTGTTCCAGCTTAAAACCATTTTGAATACAAGCTAGTAGAGAAAAAAAGCTTTTGTTTCAAAAGACGACAATTTTCTTTTTTAACTTTTGTTTACAGAAACCACTTTCTGTTCTACAAATGGGGAAATTAGATTGGATGTGGGTCAGCAGAAGAATTTTTACCCAAGTCACTTTAATTAATATTTAAAGGGACTTGGGTAAAAATTATTAATTTGAGCTTCATTTTTTCTCCCCGATTCTGCGCTCGCATTTACGCCGTCAAAGGTGAACATTAGATGCCAGAAAAGTCACGTAATACACTTGTATGCTTTACCATTCCTCATTAGAGATATCTTTACAAGCAGGTGGAGCCACATTTCCAGCACAGCAGTTTTTATCTGGATTTAGTGGCCGTTTTATCTCCCATCGTCCTGCTTTTATAAACACCGGATTTAATTGACCAACTCTGGGAAATGACTTCCTTGTATGTCAACCTATTAACCTGCAATCATAATGAGCTACGATTGTGTCATTTTATGAGTTTATCTGTTGTTAAATAGATAAACCCCTTCCCTCTGACAAGCAAGAGAATGCAAAAAAGGAAAAGGAAATAGTTTTTTTTTTTTTTTTTTGTGATTTGGCTGCATCGAGATGGAGTATGCGGATGTAGAAGAAACGGGCCGAGCCTGTTTTTCATAGTTTCCAAAAAACTGACATGTAGCAATTCCAGCTAAATAACATGACTCTTTTGAATTACTAGAGAGATATATTTGGAATATTTTCACTGCCTCACTTGTCATCAAATAGATACTGTCTCGCTCTGGCGTCAGAAAGCAGACTCAGTCAGAGAAAATAAAAATAAACAGCGGTAGTTTATCTTGCAGTGCATGGAAGGCACTATTTTCTTTACTGCTGCCTTGTGGTTAGTTTATCTACAATTGTTCTACTATTAATTAAAATCATAAAAATGCTCATAAGGGCCTTAGTGACACAAATAAATTGACAGACAAAGCAGCTATTAATCAGCATCTTTGGTATTTATGGATGCAATATTGGGTTGGTGTCTGATCTAATAGCGGGAAAGAAATCCACAAATAAACGCAACTGCTGCACAAGAGGAATAAACAATTGGACTAATGGCAGCAGTACGTAAAGAAATCATAAGAGAAACTCTTAAATTTTTTGCTTTAAAAGTAATACATTAACAGTTGGAGATTTATTGAATTTCCCTTTATTTTTTTAATTGTTTCCTTTTTTAAGAGGTGCACCATTTTGTTCAGTTTCTCCCAAGGGCTACAGTCAGTTTTAAATCTGCAATTCAATCTAAACACTGATTATTAAAGGAAGATAAAGTTGCTGTAGTAGGTCTGTGATAATTTTACATTTTAATTTGACTTGCATGGATTTTTTTCTGAGATGACCAAGGAAAAATGTCTATATTTTGTCAAAAAAAAAAAAAAAACTAACTTGAAAGTGACAGTGTAGAGCTGATGTACATCATGTATCATATTAAAGTTCAGTGCCCTCTTAAATTAGAAGGCAGAGTGAAGGAATATTTACGTGACCCATAATGCAACACCTCTTACTAAAAGTGCAGTTGCTTCTTTGCACCATGCAAAGACCTGACCTGTGTCCCGTAAGCCCCGCCCCTTCCCTCTGACATCAGGGCTTTGATGAGCCTCCTGTCTGCGTTAGCACAAAGCCATATTTAGCTCTGTGGAATCATTGTGGCGAGAGCTTGCACGTCTGCCGAGGATACCTGCCCAGCATAAACACACCTGTCCTCTGATGGGCTTAAAATGAGTTTCGCGTGAACCTGAGAGAGCCTGCTCACAGCCAACCTCGTCACCCAGGCTGTTGGTAAGGTCTCTTATTGACACCCACTCTGACGGCTTTAGTTAACCGAGGCAAACACGCTTTAAACCGTGAAAGTCGTGGGCCGTGATGTCGGCCTCGCTTCTCAGGGAAGTTGCAGATTGCCTTGTTTTTGTTTTGATGCTTGTCCTTAAGGTGCAGTTTTCATCATCACCTAGCAACGTCTGTGTGAGTCATTACACCGCATAGTTGTATTTTAAACTTTTGGCCTCTCCTTATGGAAAGTAGCATGTTTTATCAGAAGGTACATACTTTTTGATGGCCATTTCCTTTTTTCCCCCTTTTTTTAAAAATTCATCCTGTCTTGTTGTACGCAAAACAATGTGCTTTAGAAGAGCTGCAATATGAAACCAGGTGGGAAAATCCAGGCACCAAAACAAACCGCTTTGGTTTTAGTTTCAAATGACACCGAGCTCATGTTGTTTTCTTGCAGGATTAAAGAGGGCTATCTGTCATGGGGCTGTTAGGAATTGTTGTGGAACTGACCAGAAAGAGGTCAAGAGTTTATCCTGGGGTAAACATGCTTGTTTCAAGGCAACTCAGAGTGTCTGATTGACCAAACATGCCTCTTCTCTTGGCTGCTGCACACTTCTTCTCTCTGTGTATTCCTTTAACCTTGCATAGTTGCTTTCTTTTAATAAATCTATAAATCTGTATTGCAGTTTCCCTTGTGCACTTCATCCTCATATTATCTTCTTCTTCATGTCTCTGTGTTGTATAACTTCCTACGGGAGGGTTAGTATGAGCAGTGATTGACCTTAAATTGTTGTTTTCATCATGTTGAGCACCCGGTGTTCCATCAGAGACTGAACTGTGAGACCCTCTAAAGGTTTTCTTTTAGTTTTACATACCATCTGATTCAGTGTGGTGTTCTATGATTGCTAAGCTACTCCTTTATAGGTTGGTGGGGAGGAGGAGGAGGAGGTGATTGCATAAAAACTGGGGCAGAGAGTTGATCAAGGACCAAGCCCCGATTACAGGCTGGCCCCCTGGTGTGCCTCACAGAAAGATAATGCTATCTAGGCCCACAGGTATTTGGTTTCAGCAGAGAGGGTAATAACTGTCACCAAACACTGAAGAGTCCTTTCATCCCCGGGTCTTGTGTTGTCAGCCAGCGTTTGTGTGCAGTCCCTGCACAGAGGCCGCTTTTGTGTGCCGGGCCGGGGTCGTGTCACTGCCACGGCCTGATATCTGTCCAGAGAGACAATAGGCAGGTTTGATTAAATCAAACATTCGTGACTATCTCAATGGTGGTCAACACGGCGCGGCCATGTTACCGCTGTTAGTGTTGCCGAGGAAGTGACGCGGTTCTTTAGCTCAGTGCCCTGGAGGAGCAGAACCGATAGCGAAGCAAGGAGCTCTGGTTCCCTTTTTTCTCTGCTTTTTGAGTCTCACTCAAACATCATGTTCGTCTCTACCAAAAGGAAGGCCGGAGTGTGAGAGGTGAAACAAATGTTGGGGATCATCATGCATAAAACCAGACAACTAAACAGTTGGTCAAAAGAAAGTAAGTTTTAATAATACAACAAAGATAGGAATTAATCAAAGTGTACATATTCTACATCTTAATGTATCTTACCTGAATAACCTTATTAATAACCTTATAATGCTAACAATTTTTTCTAATCCACACTGGAGTCTGATCTTTATTTATACATCTTTGAGTGAAAAAGCAACTTTAATGCTTTGTTAGTATTTTACAGTGTGCAGCAGTTTGGTAAAAACTCTATTTCAGGACCTTCTGCTTAACCTGTGTTGAAGTCATTTCCAGTTTCAGCCACTGGGCCTCATCTGGCCCTTGACGTATCTAAGGCTCAAGAGAAAACTCTAAAAATTAATGGGAAATTGAGGCTCACAAAGACAATTGATTTTAAGTGACGATTAAAATGTGCAATGAATAAAATGTGCAATGAATAAAATGTGACAACGAGGAGTGCAAAACAGAACTAGGACTCATCCATTAAAATACAATTAGAATAAAACTTATTTTTCAGTTCTCACATATTTGTTTGACGCAAAAGGTCAGAACTTTATAGGAAACCGACCCACATAACAAGCTTTGTTTTACTGAGGAAGATTCATTTGGAGGCGCTTATTAAAACCAAAAATCATCAAAGACTTGACGTCTTCACATTAAGTTATGTATTATCACAAATTAACAGACTTTAACACCTGCTGTTCAGAGTGAATCATTTTGGAAGATAGACTAAACGCATCTTTGTTGCTTGGTATTTAACCCTTTTTTAAATTTTCATTTTTTCAAAGAAGCTTAGTGTTACTTCAGTAGTGAAAACAGCATGCGAAATGGTGCTTTGCTACAGTGTTTTTTGTCTACAACAGTAAAATCAACTTCAGAGGTTCTCACTGCCCCTCTGAGCGGCGCTAACAGCTGCTCTCACACAGCGCCCAGCAAATATGTAGTTGTTGTATGCATTATATCTACAAACACCCTTCACAAATTTTATTACACATAATTATTATGATTACTATGATTGTTATGATTTTTTTAATGAGCCTGTTTCTGAGCCCTGCATGCAGTGTGTGGTCTGTGTGGATGGAGCTTTCACTTGTAGATCAGCAATCAGTGTGTGCATTAATAACATGAGCTTAAAACTTGAATTGTAACTTGTTTTCTGAAGTGTATTACTAATAGTTTTTAGCAACTTTTTTTATTCAGTTGACTGAACAATCACTGCTGTTACCAGCTGCCTACACAAATCATATTTACAGCTCATTGTAAAATGGATTTTAGAAATAATAATTATCCTCAACAACAATCACAGGCACTCAAAGAGGAAAAAGGATGGCCTGTTTTAACTTATGACTTACTGAATTGTTTAGATTCTCTCCATTAAGTGCAACTATGCAGTTAGAGATTACCCTGTGCTTGGCCCCAGTGTGCACTGTTTGACATTGAGCTCATGCGCTAATTTCAACCTTCTCTGCTTTCTTTACAAGATACAGGCAAGGTACCCTGGCCTCACTGTGACACTTTTGAAGGCTTTAGTTTCAAAGATAATGTATTCATTCTGGCAACGAGCAGCCGGCCTACAGTGCATTCTTCCTGACTGATGCGAGCGTCTAGTGTTTTAGAAGCCTTGTGCGATGACTCAGACAGCATTCATGTCTGGAATGAAACTCTTGTTTGGGCTCAGATGGCAAACGGCATGGATCCACTTAGCCTTAAAAATGGCTACTTTCTCTCCGGACCTTGTTTCGACAGCAATTTGTACAAGTAAATCTTTGCTAAATAACCATGTGACACTTGCAGAGAAGCACTAAATATTGCAAAAGATATCTGCAAATAAAATCCTTTTGAGGATAAAATATAGTTGGAGGGAATGTTTTCTCTGTAGTACTCTTGCGGCTCATTTTGTTTGAAGCCCAAAGCAGGTTTTTCAGCAGTGACACAAATGGTTCTGTGGTGTGCTAGAAAACTGTTAAAAATGTTTATAGTTTTAGATTTTTATAAGTATATGGATCAAAAGGAAATGAAGACTGACAGTGTTTGGTATAAGGCATCACCACTGTTATCTCAGGATGAACATGTGCAAAATCACAATCCCAAAGGACGGCTTTCATGCATTATTTGGTAGGGTACTATATTTGAAGTGTGATGCATTCTGATAATGTAACCGATCAGTTGGATAGAGTTTGACTTTTGACCTTTAGTTTCTACACATGATACAAAAAGTAGTGAGTTAGATATTAAAGTACATTGGGAGTTGTGATGATGGAAAAACAAGGTGAGGGAAGCAGTATTTGCTCTCTGAGGATATTTTGACCCCACAATTGTTTTCGTTGCACCACTTGGCAACTGTGACTCAAAGATGGTGTTGTTATGTTGCAATTGGGAGGTTGTAGGTTTGATTCCAGCTTTCTCCTGTCGCATATTAATGTGCTTTTGGGCAAGGCACTTAACCTCAAATTGCCTCCCAGTCTGCCTTTGAGGGAATGTTGGTGTAGTTTAAAGCGGCATATAAATTAAGTTCATTTACAATGTTCCCAGATTATGACTGATGATCAAACATGCATACCAATCTGCTGGTAGATATTATTTACTACATTTATATAATCACATTTCCTTACAGAAAGTTATGTTGAATATAGGGAAATATCAGGAAAACGCATCATTATAAAACAGTTGCTGAATCTTGCAATGTTGTCAATTATGAAAAATCTACATTTTCCAATCTTTTGCCATTGCAGTTTCCCAACGATTTTTTTGTGATGTGTAGCATCTCAGCCATCAGAAGTAATGATACTGTGTGCATTGAGGCAGTAGGACACATCCACATACCCAAATATGTTATTGGCATGCAGAGTGGGAATGCATGGCACTTGAAAAATGTCCAACCAACTATTGTGTCCAATCAGTCCTTTGAGATTGCGACGATGAAAACCTTTTGGTTTTTATTGCTTCTGGTTGACTATAGAAATATTTTCTAAGGCAACAGTTTTCATAAATGTTGGCGTTGTAGGTAAATATTGATGAATGGTTGATATGAAATCAACTGTGGTGTACTTGACTCTTTTTCCCTTGAAAAGTCAAGGACAGAATGCCCAAGACGGCAAAAGTTCAAGTTGACAACCAAATCGTTGCCCCGTCATGGCAGAAGGAGCAGTTTATACCTGCAAATTCAACTTACTATCATTGTTGCTAACTCGAAGCATCACCTTTGAGTAAATGATACTGCTGTCTCATTTATGATACACTTCCTGCCTATAAGGCAGGAAGTGTATCATGTCTCAATGTACTTTTCATTGAAGGCAAAACCAAATGCAGCGAATTTGAATTTATCTTTGCGTGGCCAACATCAAGTTTGCAATAGTTTTTAATGACTGAAAACAATTTTTGAATAACCAAATATACCTCAGTATTGTATTAGCATCCCACCCGAATAAATAGACCATTTAAACATTCACTCTCTTTTTTCCCCCTCTAGTTTCCCTATCATATAAAGCTGGGGACTTAAAAACAAAGCCTGGGCTTCAAAAAAAAAAAAACAATAAAAATCTTGACAGAACAAGGTCTCCAGGCCAGGGTGTCCTTACCTACTTATTGGAGGGCTAGCACCTGCACAGGTGGAGGACAAAGTCTGATCTACCCTTTTGTGAAGACCTAAGCGAGGTCCTTGTGGTCCCGGTGTTGGATGACACCTCGGGTCTATTTTTGGGTCCCAGTCCCCCTTTACTCGTCTTCTGCGTGTGTGTTAGTTATAGCAACACGACTACATTCACCAAGCTTCACGAACTGGCAGCCACAGGTAACTGTTGTCCCAATAACACGGATCTGCATTGACATTCCTCAAGTTAATTAATGGCCTGTGGGAGGCATTTGACCTAGAAAGACCGCAGCAAGAAGCTCTGTGGCTATTAAACACTTAAGTGAAGTTTCATATTGCTTGTTGTCCTCGTCAAGCTATTTTTCTTCTGAAGGATCTGTGACGACTTAGGCGTGCTGCTTTCTTGGAATTCGTTTTCTTCAGTGACTGAAGGTGACTTGCTTGTGGCAGTTTTTGGGATCTTTCAATCATCAAACCATTTCAAGAAATGGTTGGGATGTTATTTTTTTTTTATTTCCAAGCTGTGAGCGCCTGTTGGGTTGACATAATAGTTGCTGCTTTTTACAGAAAATTCAGTCTGTAGTTGGGAACATAGCCTTTGGTAGTGATGATGAAACTTTTTAAAGAAATCCAACACGATAGTTTAGGACTGTGGTGTAGGTTTGCTGTGGGGCTCGCACAGTTGGCTTTTAAATGTCAAACCATAATACCTTTATTCCCAAAAACAGTTTGCAGTCAGAATGCTCCAGTCTTCACTGGTCCCCTAACAACAGATGGGACTTTACTAGGACCTCGTCCGTCTGGTGTTTGTTTTTTTTTTGTTTTTATAAAAGCTGTGTCCTTTGAATATGTTAACAGACCTGTCAGAGGAATGAAAACATGAGCTGTTGTTGGAGGTATCATTTCCTGTATAGTGAAGTTTCAGCCATTCACTGTCTATTAATACTTCCATGTTGTTTTACACTTAAATATTTCTTCTAAATAGTTTTTAGGAGGTTTACATTTCAAGGATGTGAGGGTAAATTAATTTGCTGGTTTGTCTGACCTCTTACTAAAAAAATGCGTGTTTTTATTTGTATAAAAATTAGGAAAACCAATATTGGCAAATACTTGGTGAGAAGTTTTTCATTTCAAAATTGTAAAACTTGTATTAAAAACTCAACTGTTTTTGAATTTGTATAAATTACTGATGTCACAGCCTTGCATTTTTGCTTGCTGGCCTTTCTTATTTCTCAGTATGTTATCAGTTATTGGCTAAAATTGATTATCGACCTTTGGAATGAGAAAACTATTGGCTATCTGTATTTNAAAAAAAACTAACTTGAAAGTGACAGTGTAGAGCTGATGTACATCATGTATCATATTAAAGTTCAGTGCCCTCTTAAATTAGAAGGCAGAGTGAAGGAATATTTACGTGACCCATAATGCAACACCTCTTACTAAAAGTGCAGTTGCTCCTTTGCACCATGCAAAGACCTGACCTGTGTCCCGTAAGCCCCGCCCCTTCCCTCTGACATCAGGGCTTTGATGAGCCTCCTGTCTGCGTTAGCACAAAGCCATATTTAGCTCTGTGGAATCATTGTGGCGAGAGCTTGCACGTCTGCCGAGGATACCTGCCCAGCATAAACACACCTGTCCTCTGATGGGCTTAAAATGAGTTTCGCGTGAACCTGAGAGAGCCTGCTCACAGCCAACCTCGTCACCCAGGCTGTTGGTAAGGTCTCTTATTGACACCCACTCTGACGGCTTTAGTTAACCGAGGCAAACACGCTTTAAACCGTGAAAGTCGTGGGCCGTGATGTCGGCCTCGCTTCTCAGGGAAGTTGCAGGTTGCCTTGTTTTTGTTTTGATGCTTGTCCTTAAGGTGCAGTTTTCATCATCACCTAGCAACGTCTGTGTGAGTCATTACACCGCACAGTTTTATTTTAAACTTTTGGCCTCTCCTTATGGAAAGTAGCATGTTTTATCAGAAGGTACATACTTTTTGATGGCCATTTCCTTTTTTTCCCGTTTTTTAAAAATTCATCCTGTCTTGTTGTACGCAAAACAATGTGCTTTAGAAGAGCTGCAATATGAAACCAGGTGGGAAAATCCAGGCACCAAAACAAACCGCTTTGGTTTTAGTTTCAAATGACACCGAGCTCATGTTGTTTTCTTGCAGGATTAAAGAGGGCTATCTGTCATGGGGCTGTTAGGAATTGTTGTGGAACTGACCAGAAAGAGGTCAAGAGTTTATCCTGGGGTAAACATGCTTGTTTCAAGGCAACTCAGAGTGTCTGATTGGCCAAACATGCCTCTTCTCTTGGCTGCTGCACACTTCTTCTCTCTGTGTATTCCTTTAACCTTGCATAGTTGCTTTCTTTTAATAAATCTATAAATCTGTATTGCAGTTTCCCTTGTGCACTTCATCCTCATATTATCTTCTTCTTCATGTCTCTGTGTTGTATAACTTCCTACGGGAGGGTTAGTATGAGCAGTGATTGACCTTAAATTGTTGTTTTCATCATGTTGAGCACCCGGTGTTCCATCAGAGACTGAACTGTGAGACCCTCTAAAGGTTTTCTTTTAGTTTTACATACCATCTGATTCAGTGTGGTGTTCTATGATTGCTAAGCTACTCCTTTATAGGTTGGTGGGGAGGAAGAGGAGGAGGTGATTGCATAAAAACTGGGGCAGAGAGTTGATCAAGGACCAAGCCCCGATTACAGGCTGGCCCCCTGGTGTGCCTCACAGAAAGATAATGCTATCTAGGGCCACAGGTATTTGGTTTCAGCAGAGAGGGTAATAACTGTCACCAAACACTGAAGAGTCCTTTCATCCCCGGGTCTTGTGTTGTCAGCCAGCGTTTGTGTGCAGTCCCTGCACAGAGGCCGCTTTTGTGTGCCGGGCCGGGGTCGTGTCACTGCCACGGCCTGATATCTGTCCAGAGAGACAATAGGCAGGTTTGATTAAATCAAACATTCGTGACTATCTCAATGGTGGTCAACACGGCGCGGCCATGTTACCGCTGTTAGTGTTGCCGAGGAAGTGACGCGGTTCTTTAGCTCAGTGCCCTGGAGGAGCAGAACCGATAGCGAAGCAAGGAGCTCTGGTTCCCTTTTTTCTCTGCTTTTTGAGTCTCACTCAAACATCATGTTCGTCTCTACCAAAAGGAAGGCCGGAGTGTGAGAGGTGAAACAAATGTTGGGGATCATCATGCATAAAACCAGACAACTAAACAGTTGGTCAAAAGAAAGTAAGTTTTAATAATACAACAAAGATAGGAATTAATCAAAGTGTACATATTCTACATCTTAATGTATCTTACCTGAATAACCTTATTAATAACCTTATAATGCTAACAATTTTTTCTAATCCACACTGGAGTCTGATCTTTATTTATACATCTTTGAGTGAAAAAGCAACTTTAATGCTTTGTTAGTATTTTACAGTGTGCAGCAGTTTGGTAAAAACTCTATTTCAGGACCTTCTGCTTAACCTGTGTTGAAGTCATTTCCAGTTTCAGCCACTGGGCCTCATCTGGCCCTTGACGTATCTAAGGCTCAAGAGAAAACTCTAAAAATTAATGGGAAATTGAGGCTCACAAAGACAATTGATTTTAAGTGACGATTAAAATGTGCAATGAATAAAATGTGCAATGAATAAAATGTGACAACGAGGAGTGCAAAACAGAACTAGGACTCATCCATTAAAATACAATTAGAATAAAACTTATTTTTCAGTTCTCACATATTTGTTTGACGCAAAAGGTCAGAACTTTATAGGAAACCGACCCACATAACAAGCTTTGTTTTACTGAGGAAGATTCATTTGGAGGCGCTTATTAAAACCAAAAATCATCAAAGACTTGACGTCTTCACATTAAGTTATGTATTATCACAAATTAACAGACTTTAACACCTGCTGTTCAGAGTGAATCATTTTGGAAGATAGACTAAACGCATCTTTGTTGCTTGGTATTTAACCCTTTTTTAAATTTTCATTTTTTCAAAGAAGCTTAGTGTTACTTCAGTAGTGAAAACAGCATGCGAAATGGTGCTTTGCTACAGTGTTTTTTGTCTACAACAGTAAAATCAACTTCAGAGGTTCTCACTGCCCCTCTGAGCGGCGCTAACAGCTGCTCTCACACAGCGCCCAGCAAATATGTAGTTGTTGTATGCATTATATCTACAAACACCCTTCACAAATTTTATTACACATAATTATTATGATTACTATGATTGTTATGATTTTTTTAATGAGCCTGTTTCTGAGCCCTGCATGCAGTGTGTGGTCTGTGTGGATGGAGCTTTCACTTGTAGATCAGCAATCAGTGTGTGCATTAATAACATGAGCTTAAAACTTGAATTGTAACTTGTTTTCTGAAGTGTATTACTAATAGTTTTTAGCAACTTTTTTTATTCAGTTGACTGAACAATCACTGCTGTTACCAGCTGCCTACACAAATCATATTTACAGCTCATTGTAAAATGGATTTTAGAAATAATAATTATCCTCAACAACAATCACAGGCACTCAAAGAGGAAAAAGGATGGCCTGTTTTAACTTATGACTTACTGAATTGTTTAGATTCTCTCCATTAAGTGCAACTATGCAGTTAGAGATTACCCTGTGCTTGGCCCCAGTGTGCACTGTTTGACATTGAGCTCATGCGCTAATTTCAACCTTCTCTGCTTTCTTTACAAGATACAGGCAAGGTACCCTGGCCTCACTGTGACACTTTTGAAGGCTTTAGTTTCAAAGATAATGTATTCATTCTGGCAACGAGCAGCCGGCCTACAGTGCATTCTTCCTGACTGATGCGAGCGTCTAGTGTTTTAGAAGCCTTGTGCGATGACTCAGACAGCATTCATGTCTGGAATGAAACTCTTGTTTGGGCTCAGATGGCAAACGGCATGGATCCACTTAGCCTTAAAAATGGCTACTTTCTCTCCGGACCTTGTTTCGACAGCAATTTGTACAAGTAAATCTTTGCTAAATAACCATGTGACACTTGCAGAGAAGCACTAAATATTGCAAAAGATATCTGCAAATAAAATCCTTTTGAGGATAAAATATAGTTGGAGGGAATGTTTTCTCTGTAGTACTCTTGCGGCTCATTTTGTTTGAAGCCCAAAGCAGGTTTTTCAGCAGTGACACAAATGGTTCTGTGGTGTGCTAGAAAACTGTTAAAAATGTTTATAGTTTTAGATTTTTATAAGTATATGGATCAAAAGGAAATGAAGACTGACAGTGTTTGGTATAAGGCATCACCACTGTTATCTCAGGATGAACATGTGCAAAATCACAATCCCAAAGGACGGCTTTCATGCATTATTTGGTAGGGTACTATATTTGAAGTGTGATGCATTCTGATAATGTAACCGATCAGTTGGATAGAGTTTGACTTTTGACCTTTAGTTTCTACACATGATACAAAAAGTAGTGAGTTAGATATTAAAGTACATTGGGAGTTGTGATGATGGAAAAACAAGGTGAGGGAAGCAGTATTTGCTCTCTGAGGATATTTTGACCCCACAATTGTTTTCGTTGCACCACTTGGCAACTGTGACTCAAAGATGGTGTTGTTATGTTGCAATTGGGAGGTTGTAGGTTTGATTCCAGCTTTCTCCTGTCGCATATTAATGTGCTTTTGGGCAAGGCACTTAACCTCAAATTGCCTCCCAGTCTGCCTTTGAGGGAATGTTGGTGTAGTTTAAAGCGGCATATAAATTAAGTTCATTTACAATGTTCCCAGATTATGACTGATGATCAAACATGCATACCAATCTGCTGGTAGATATTATTTACTACATTTATATAATCACATTTCCTTACAGAAAGTTATGTTGAATATAGGGAAATATCAGGAAAACGCATCATTATAAAACAGTTGCTGAATCTTGCAATGTTGTCAATTATGAAAAATCTACATTTTCCAATCTTTTGCCATTGCAGTTTCCCAACGATTTTTTTGTGATGTGTAGCATCTCAGCCATCAGAAGTAATGATACTGTGTGCATTGAGGCAGTAGGACACATCCACATACCCAAATATGTTATTGGCATGCAGAGTGGGAATGCATGGCACTTGAAAAATGTCCAACCAACTATTGTGTCCAATCAGTCCTTTTAGATTGCGACGATGAAAACCTTTTGGTTTTTATTGCTTCTGGTTGACTATAGAAATATTTTCTAAGGCAACAGTTTTCATAAATGTTGGCGTTGTAGGTAAATATTGATGAATGGTTGATATGAAATCAACTGTGGTGTACTTGACTCTTTTTCCCTTGAAAAGTCAAGGACAGAATGCCCAAGACGGCAAAAGTTCAAGTTGACAACCAAATCGTTGCCCCGTCATGGCAGAAGGAGCAGTTTATACCTGCAAATTCAACTTACTATCATTGTTGCTAACTCGAAGCATCACCTTTGAGTAAATGATACTGCTGTCTCATTTATGATACACTTCCTGCCTATAAGGCAGGAAGTGTATCATGTCTCAATGTACTTTTCATTGAAGGCAAAACCAAATGCAGCGAATTTGAATTTATCTTTGCGTGGCCAACATCAAGTTTGCAATAGTTTTTAATGACTGAAAACAATTTTTGAATAACCAAATATACCTCAGTATTGTATTAGCATCCCACCCGAATAAATAGACCTTTTAAACATTCACTCTCTTTTTTCCCCCTCTAGTTTCCCTATCATATAAAGCTGGGGACTTAAAAACAAAGCCTGGGCTTCAAAAAAAAAAAAACAATAAAAATCTTGACAGAACAAGGTCTCCAGGCCAGGGTGTCCTTACCTACTTATTGGAGGGCTAGCACCTGCACAGGTGGAGGACAAAGTCTGATCTACCCTTTTGTGAAGACCTAAGCGAGGTCCTTGTGGTCCCGGTGTTGGATGACACCTCGGGTCTATTTTTGGGTCCCAGTCCCCCTTTACTCGTCTTCTGCGTGTGCGTTAGTTATAGCAGCACGACTACATTCACCAAGCTTCACGAACTGGCAGCCACAGGTAACTGTTGTCCCAATAACACGGATCTGCATTGACATTCCTCAAGTTAATTAATGGCCTGTGGGAGGCATTTGACCTAGAAAGACCGCAGCAAGAAGCTCTGTGGCTATTAAACACTTAAGTGAAGTTTCATATTGCTTGTTGTCCTCGTCAAGCTATTTTTCTTCTGAAGGATCTGTGATGACTTAGGCGTGCTGCTTTCTTGGAATTCGTTTTCTTCAGTGACTGAAGGTGACTTGCTTGTGGCAGTTTTTGGGATCTTTCAATCATCAAACCATTTCAAGAAATGGTTGGGATGTTATTTTTTTTTTATTTCCAAGCTGTGAGCGCCTGTTGGGTTGACATAATAGTTGCTGCTTTTTACAGAAAATTCAGTCTGTAGTTGGGAACATAGCCTTTGGTAGTGATGATGAAACTTTTTAAAGAAATCCAACACGATAGTTTAGGACTGTGGTGTAGGTTTGCTGTGGGGCTCGCACAGTTGGCTTTTAAATGTCAAACCATAATACCTTTATTCCCAAAAACAGTTTGCAGTCAGAATGCTCCAGTCTTCACTGGTCCCCTAACAACAGATGGGACTTTACTAGGACCTCGTCCGTCTGGTGTTTGTTTTTTTTTTGTTTTTATAAAAGCTGTGTCCTTTGAATATGTTAACAGACCTGTCAGAGGAATGAAAACATGAGCTGTTGTTGGAGGTATCATTTCCTGTATAGTGAAGTTTCAGCCATTCACTGTCTATTAATACTTCCATGTTGTTTTACACTTAAATATTTCTTCTAAATAGTTTTTAGGAGGTTTACATTTCAAGGATGTGAGGGTAAATTAATTTGCTGGTTTGTCTGACCTCTTACTAAAAAAATGCGTGTTTTTATTTGTATAAAAATTAGGAAAACCAATATTGGCAAATACTTGGTGAGAAGTTTTTCATTTCAAAATTGTAAAACTTGTATTAAAAACTCAACTGTTTTTGAATTTGTATAAATTACTGATGTCACAGCCTTGCATTTTTGCTTGCTGGCCTTTCTTATTTCCCAGTATGTTATCAGTTATTGGCTAAAATTGATTATCGACCTTTGGAATGAGAAAACTATTGGCTATCTGTATTTGTTAAAAAAACCCCTCAAAAAACAAAAGTTAGCATGCATCCCTAAAGAAGTTATAGAAGATTCAGACACTCAATTAAAATCAAAATTTTTCCAAATTTGAGCTTTATTATTATTATTATTATTATTATTTATTATCTGTCAAGATAAAAAGATCAAGATACTTGCCAAGATAAAAAAACTACAGATAAGGGGCCATGAAATAGTTTCAAAATGCAAGTATGTCAGGATGAAACTAAGCAAAATAGCAAACTGAGCTGTTTTCTTGCTTGGTAAGCCTCTTTCTTTGAGTAACAAAGAAACAATGTTTTCTTAGAATAATTGTTTCCTCTTTGTATTTTTTCCTAGTGGCTTTCTGTTTCCAGATTTGAGGAACTGTCCAAAGTTGTCCAGTTTGTACAACTTTGAAAATATTGTGCCACTGGCAGTTTATCCTCTTTGCTAATGACAATCAAGATATGGGTCTTTTTTTTCTTAGCCGACAGACACAAACCTCATACTGACAGCTGTGAGTCAGCTCCAAGTTGTAGACTGAAGGAAGCAGAAGTGCCACAGCAGTGGCAGTTGTTGGTTTTCTTCTAGCAATAGCACTAGTGAACCTTTGAAAGTTAGTCAAAAAATACCATGGTTTCTCTGAACCCATGTATCAAAAATAAATCATATTGATGTGTGACCACTTACTTTTTGTAGCTCTGAATATTTTTTTTGTTGATTATTATACCTGTTGCAATAAACAATAAATTAATCCCATAATAAATTAAGACAAGCTCAATAATTTCCCTTTGCGTGATTTATCGTTTTTGTCTTTACGGTCTCTCTTTCTGCCAAAAAAATGGATGACAAAAGTCTTCATTCTGGTGCATTGGTCTACACTTCCAATTTTTGTTTTGAAGAACAATTTTTTTTATAGGTTAAAGGTAATTTTATTTATATAGCACATTTTCAGCAACAAGGCAATGCAAAGTGCTTTACAGGATTTAAAAAGAAATATGAGACTTCACAATTACTTTTATTTGTTGTTTCTGTTTTTCTGTTTGTTTGTTTTGGATATTTAAAATGTCTTCCAGTTCCAGTGTTAAATGTTCATGAGAAGTTTAAGTTTGTGTTTTTGCGATATTATGCCATTACCATCACATTACTTGAAAATATCCTGAAAACACCATTATCGCCAATCACAATAACTGTTGTTCGGCAAAATTTATTGTGACAGGCTTAAATTATAAAATGTGATTAACTGATTTATTTCAGAAGGACAGGAAAGAATGGCATTATTTGATATATTTTAAATAACTTGAAATAAATCAAATTATTTACTTCAAGGCTTAAATCTCTTGAAAATATAGCAAACACATTGAACATGGAGTTCATTTTTCTATGTAAGGCTGTTTTGAAACAAGCAGCCTATGAGAGTTAGCAAGTCTGTCGGCCAAAATAATTAGACCCATTTAATTAACCAGCTAAGACGAACCTTCTAATTGCCCAGTACTATAGCTGACAGTGTTGAGTTTAAAGAGAGTGATTACCTATATGAGCCCTATTCTCTGTCTTCTTACCATATGCTTTTGTAGCATATTCCCATTAAAAGAAAAAGATGGCTCTTCACAAACTACATATTCACATGACAAGACTAATGCCAAATATTAGCTGATGCGCAGCCGCAGGGCGTTTTGTCCATGTGGCTGCATTAGAGAATCCTCAGCTGATTATTAAGGAGGGTCAGGAGACAGTCCGATTAATGACTTGTGAAGCTAATCCTATTCATTGTCCCATTCATGCTGAAGTCACATGGCTGTAATGGTTTATTTTGATAGCCCAGTGAACTGTGAAAGACATGGCGGGTCTATATTACCTCATTTCAACCAAAATCCCTTTTTTCCCCTTTTGATTTATTGACCCATTTGTCACATCCAAGCACTTGATTGTGGCTGTGTCTTTGCAGCTTTTTTCTTTCTTTTCTTTTTTTGTTTGCATCAGAGGAAGAAAACTGTGTCATAGTGGCAGTTTGTGCCATAACGGAGACTTGTAAGAAGCTTGGCTGAAAGCTGGCGGCACCCAGTGTTTTAGATGGAGTTAATGGCTTGTGTAATCTCTCTAAGCAGGTGTTGGGTAGCCGTAGGGGGAGTTTAGGGGATATTATTTCTCAAGGTTCTTCTATTACCAAAGAATGACTTTGAATTTAAAAAAGTGTGGGGTTTTTTTCTCCCCTAATGTCTTTTTTCCTGCCTTTCTGAGGAACCAGCATTACTAAGATAAAGAGGCAAGTTTAATAGAATGCTGTGGCATACTTTTTTTTTAACCAATTGTTATGCATTTCACACACATTCAAAAAAAATTCAAAAGTGGCTGAGTCTGGGAAATAAAATTGTTGTAATCTTTTTTTCTTGTGGTTACAACAGAAAATGCCAGTTGAAGGACTGGTTTCAGAGGTTTCCTTTTCAGTTTCAGAAGATATTATCTTACAAGCAGACTGTAAATTGACTTCAAAGTCCAGGTATTAGCCACAGCATGCAGCATATCTTGTAGCAGCCAATTGTCTTGAACTTACTCACCCTTTCCACATTCGGGCCAAACGTTCTGCAGTTTCCTACAACAGGAATTGGATTTGGAGATGGCGAACACGTGCATTGCTATTTTAAAAGTCCCCTGTGTTTTCTTCGTGAACGATTGTTGCTCAAGAGGAACTGGTGGGCCGGATGAACCGTTCTGCATGGAGGAAGAAAATGTGTCCGTGGCACTAGACGAGCAGATACTCAACAAGCATTTCTACATTTTGTTTAATCATAATCTGTGACTCGTCTTTCCACTGAAAGAAGCTGTTGTGGACGTCAGATCACCGAATTAGGCTGCCCCATTCTGTTGCCTGTTTTAGCTCATTGCTGTAATTGGGTGGGATTTATTCTGGACTTAATTTCAGCTCTGAAGATTAAGAACCAGAAGTAAAACCAGGAGTATGGGTAGAGGGTACGGATTGAGGGTTAGGGTTAGTAACCCTGATACGTATGAATGAGTATTGGTGAAAGCAACACAACTACAATGCAGATATTTTGTTTCGTCTTGTGATGACGCAGTTTACATTACAAAAACAGTAGTCATCTGTTTTTGCCTAGGGAATGTAGACTTTTAGTTCAACTCTGAGATTGCCAAAATCTGTCATACCTCATGATGACTGTTGAAAGCTCAAAAGGATAAAAAGAGCAACTTCTTTGCACTTTGTTCAATCTTCCTGTTATCTCTTTAAAGTTTTTCTATCTCTCTCATTCTCTCTCAGCCTGAGTGATTCCACAGATATGTATCAGTGCTTTGTAGACAATGCAGGATTTATTTGAACGTCTTACTTCTGTTTTATCTGACTTCAGTTGAAAAAAAAAAGAAACACCTCACTGAAAATGACTCGAGTTTTATTGTCAGTTTGACCCAGTAGTGCTTTGTATGGTGTGTTCACTGAGCTGAAAGGGAAAAAATTAACTTTTGAGTGTCCAACAAGACTAGTCATCTTCCAAGGCTGACTAAGTTGAAAATCATCCAGTTGTGATCAAGAGCCTTTTTTCCCCCCCATCTTTTTTGTTTTGAGTCCCTATATGGAAGCAGTGATGCGAGGCATTTCCTGTAGCGCAAATTTAATAGATTTAGTCAAATGTCTGGTCAAAACATACACATTATTAGCACACAGGGATGTTAACAGACTTGTTTTACCTGCACTGTCATTTAAACGGATATATTAAAAGTACACCCGACATTTTTTGATGGACACCTCTCCTTCAGAGGAATGGAGGTTTCAGTTTTCATCCAGTTGCTACATCTACCAATGAGAACTTGACCGACTGGAAATGAATGCCGCTCTGACATTAGGCGCTCTGTGTGAACTGTAAATGACTTGCTAAGAAGTGTTTCATCGGTGGTGTGTTTGCACATTTGCATGCATAACTTTGAGTGTCCATCCACGAAAGCTCAGGTGAAAGCAAAACAACCACGTCATGTCCCGCAGCAGTGAAGTATCAGAAATGTTTCCATGGGTGGTGTAGAGAGATACTGTTGGAGATTGCTAGGATGTATCTATCTATTGCATCCATTTATTTGTGGTGTTGTTGTACATTTTGAACAAGGCTTTCAGGGTGTTGGTTGACAGTCTTTGAATGCTCAACGTACCCTTCTTTAATCATCGGTTTACAGAAATTTCTCAGATGGATGTTTTTGTGCTCAAACTTCTGTTGTTCACTCCAGTGTTTCGCCCTCAGAAATCTGGAGGTCTTATGAGAAAAAGAATACATGAATGAAATGAATTTTTCTGAAATTTTTAATTGTAATTCTATTAGCAAATCTTAAGTTTTAAAATCAAAAAATATAACTAAGATTAACTAACTGAAACACTATATGCCACGCTCATCCTTCTGATTGGCTGATTGCCAAATTCATCAAGCTGCAAGCGGAAAACGGAAAGGTTTCTGTAAAGAAAAAGGCAGAAGGAACCGTCCAGCAGCCCCACTGTGGAGGACGCTGCTGCAAAAAAATCTCCTAAGAACTCTTGCCCAATCAAAATTAGAAGGTAGGAGGAGACATTTATGCTAACCTAATGTAATCATTACAGAATAGAGCATAAAAGTGAGAAAAAAAAAACATTCTAAAAGTTTCAAACTGGGTCCCTCAGAGGCTAAAGCTGTTTGGGGGACCAACGCTTGGAAAAGTTTGGGAACCTCTGGCTCAGTCCTTTGGGACATTTCAGTTTTCAGTTGCAATTACAAGGGAGTCTTTGGAAATGAAACAAAAAAATGCAAATGTTCCAGCTTGGACTGTTTCAGATGGCTGGACATTTTTGGTACTTCATACTGACTGGGAAGTTTAACTCAGCAGTCACACCCAAGAGGAAGTTGGGGAACTCTGGCTTAGCTGTGGAATGGTGTAATACATCCGGACAAACCAGTGGAGGGGCAATTACATCTACACACAATGTAGCAGAGCTGAGTCAATTTTCTTTGATTGTAAATGGTCACCCAGTGAAGGTTGCTTGTGTTTAAATGGTAATAAACTCATGTTTGTTGATTAAGTGTGTTGAACTGTAATTGTTCATTTTGTACCTTTGGACTCGCTACAGTACTGTCAACTAAAATGTGGCAGCTAACATATCTCATTAATACACTTCCGTATAGATTGATCAGAGAAAATGTTCCACTTACTCTGTAAAAATACGCAGGACCTTGCAGCTTATTGGAACTAGACGATCTGTCGGCCGGAGATCAGAATCGATCCGTTTTTCTCTTGTCTTATCAACGGTTCCTGGTAAAATACTGAAAAATCATTTACATTTTTCTAATTAATTACATGCACAAAACCTAAGATCTCCCACCATTTTTGGTCTATAAATTAAGATGAGCAGTTACAAGTGCTGTTAAATAAAACAATTATGATAATTAGTTAAAATATAATGATGATTAAAAAAAAGAATCAGTGAGACAGTGAGGTAGGAATGCACTAATAAATAATCCCAGGTTTTCTTCAGTTTGGGAGATTGGCAGTCTGCCGATATTTGCATGTCAAACTGATCTAATCCACCAATCTTATCTAGCTCACGCTTTTCCAACAAAAAAAATCCACTTTTGCAGAACTACCCTAAAATACAGCGTCTAGCGTGCTGACTGGAACTCCAAAAATGGCAATTAGTGGGTCACTTTGGGTCTGGGTAGTAAAAAGGCAATGATTTGACTTAACAGGAAGTGGGCAATTTTAAAATAAAAAAAACAAAAAAAACAAAAAAAAAACTGTAGTGTAAACTTAATTTTCATTGTTTCTGCTTGTATTCAAACCAATTAGCACTTTTCTACAATAGAAAGTGAAGCTTTTTTTAGTTTTACTTGCAGGAACTCATAATTCGAAACCAAATCATGATAATCATCAAAACCATTCAGTAGAAAAGGAAATATTGTAATAACTCAGACGGATTCACAGTTTTTGATGCTCCTGCAGATTTTCCCCCCGCCTGTCTGAAATCCCAGGTGTCACAGGAATCTTTCTCCTCCCTTAACAACTGTGAAAAAGTGGCCGTCACACCGACAGCCTGAGCTGCTGCCGCCGCTGCTGGTGCGAATGTGTGGCGAATGTAAAACAGGACGGGGGGGTGATAAAGGACACGGCAGCCATCCTCAGGTGAACAAATGCTATCGGCTCCATCCTCGCCGGTGAATGTTGTGAAAGTGGCAATGCATCTTGTAAATATTTGCCCTATTGTGCCACAAGCTAGATCCACACCGTGGCCTCGAAGACGCCGTCAAAGTAAAATAACAAGGACTTGAGAGCCAACAGATGACAAGGGGATAGAAATGTAAAAAAGCACCAAGAGCCGGCGGACACGATTTGAGTCTTATAAGTGAGTGCAGTGTGTGTCGTGAGGGAGCTGGTCCCTGGCCCAGTGCACTTAAGGCAAGAGGATTAGCCTCCAGAGTATTATTAGAGCTGCTGATTATCCCCTTACCTGATCCGCCTAATTCGAGCTCAGGCCTGTACATTTAGCAGAAAATTGGAAAAATGTTTGGACTGGGCTGCAGAAAGTGAATTGTGTTGTGCTCTGTTGACTCTGGAGCTCTCTCTCGTTCGCTCTCTCTCTGCTGAACTCATTAGGTCCTGGCCTTTTGTCGCCGCCTCCCCCGCTGTGTGGTTGATGTGATTAATGCACCGCTAACCACCGGGGCCAGAAGCAAGGACTTGTTTTAGTGCCAGGGAACGGCAAACAAAAGAAAATTGTCTCCGCAAATAACAGAGGAGAACACGGGGGCTCAGAGCTGAACAGATCCTTGACTCTTCGGCGAACGCGAGCTCGAGCCAAGCTCTGTTCGGGAGGGTTCAGCAGAAAGGTTTCCAACCCATTTGTCTTCCAAGTATATAGCTGTTACACCTTTTGTTTTTTAAGGCAATTACACACCCACTACCTCTGACCTTGTGTCCAGAAGCCGGCTTTAGGGCCTCGCTTTTCTAGACTCGGGAGTACAGGAATCAAACATGTTCCGTGTAATCCTGCCAAGTGATCCCGGGACGACATAAGCCCTTCTAGAAGAGGCAAACTAGTGTTTTTGTTGCTTTGCTATCCCGATTCTGTTTGCTTGCTGATAAACCAGTTGGCGATTGGAAGAGGCAGGTTTGTCCAAACAAACAAACCAACACAGGTAGGGAACTGGCAGCTTCGTTGGAAGGGTGTGAGAGAGTGTGGGCGAGCGAGTTTTGCTCTATTGACCCCTGTGATGAGAGTGGGGGATTTCCAGGACTGTTCATGCCACTGTTCTTTCTGCACGTTCTCAATATTACTGTTTATTTAAAGTAAGATCTATTAATATTCCTGTTTATTCATTTCCCGTGTGTTTACCAATACTTTATTTTTTCTGCAATGTCACTACACTGCTGATATTGCTTCAGTGAAACACCCCCATAATCACGCGCTGCATCGCTGTCACAAGGCCAAATAAATGCCACATGGCCAACGCCCTCCTGAAACGCAAACGGCAACAAGATGGAAATGAACATCGGCCCAAGTTTCACTTATTGGACCCATACTGATATGTTATAAAATTGCCCGATACCGATGTTGACAATGTGCTTACCTACTTAAAGCAAGTTTTATACTTCCTATTTATTATTATTGCTATAACAGTAGTTATAAATTTTCTTCCAAATACCTTAATTTCTAGATATTTACTAAAAGGCTGAAACGATTAACCGGATTAATTGTAGTGAATCCGTTATTCAAATATTCATCAACTAATTTAGCAATTGATTAATCGCTAACTGGAGTTTACATTTGTTGAAAGAACAACGTACACAGAGCAGGAATTAAGCCGTTTAAAAAATTGTCCTGTTAATCATCGTTTGCTAGCCATTTATTAACTGGTTGATTAAAAAAACACAAACAAAAAAAAAGAACAGCAGAAGATGCGCCTTTTGCTACACATGATCAGGTGTTCACTAAAGGAATGCTGTTATTATATTTTAAGCAATAAAATGTTCATTTTCTTACTTTATTTATCACGCTTCTTAAATTGGGACCTGAGTCCAGATTTCGTAGCTGGTTTGATACTAAAGTTCCTGGAGACTTTGAATCCTTCATTTCCATATTTTGTTGTTTTTCTAATATTGTATAAAAAGGCTTAAATAGTAATAATTGATATAATAAATGATTAGTAAAATAATCATTAGTTGCCATGCATAGTTTACTATAGTAATTGTATTGTTCTGATACATTTTTTCAGCTTTACATAGCATGTGTTTTCTTCCATTAGTTAAGTAGTTGTGTGTGTGTTTCTGGTCTCAATCTCTGTTTTTAAACCTGTGACGCATTCTGCTCCACATTTGGCTGTAATTATAAAGTTTGATTGAAGGTTCTTCCACTAAACTTGTAACAAAATGTGCTGTATCACTGCAGCATATCATAGCCACCTGGGTTTTATCAATTTGATCTGCCTTTACCTCTGTCACTCCCTGACAGATAATTGTTCTCTTGCATTAATCTCACATCTGTTTTTGCTCCTGCGGATTTTGCTCATTCGACGTCAGACATTAGTTGTTGTCACGGCATTTCAGATGAATTTTAATTCGTCCGAAATACGTTGGCTTCGTCTGATACCTTGACGTCGTGAGACGAGAAGTTACTGCAGTGTGGGTGTGCGATCTGATAAAACTGGGATTAGCAGAGCCGTCTGCTGAATTATGGGTGGCGTCACATCACATTAAAAACGCGGCGTTCTCTGCAGCTGACAATATTTGATGCAAATGATACAAAGTTGATCATCTCTGGTTAGGACGACAGTTCTTAAACTACTTTGTAGATTCTTGGATGCTGGGTTTTTGAATTTCACTGTAGGATAAAAAAAATCCCTTTTTGTAATTATTTATTTATTTTATTTGTTTTTCTTTTTACTTGCATGGACAAAGGTGTCTTTATCTAAAATCAATTTATTAAGATTTTTCTGTTGATTAGAAGCCCTAAACTAATCTAGCAACAGCAGTTCCAAAGATATAACATTTTTGTAGATTTTGAACTACAAGCCTTGATTTAGACACTTATTGTGTGTTATAAAATGATCAACTCAACTCATTTTCCATTTCCTGTTTATAGAAATTACACAAAGACAAAACTGGTTTCACTTGTCTGGATAAGTTTTCCTTCAGATGCTAGAAAATCAAACAACACTTGACAGGAAAGCGCCACCTGTCACTTGGCAAAGACTTTTTTGTCAGCAATGTCTCTTTTCCAACCCGCATTCAGTCTCCATGGTAACCAATTGTTGTACCTACTGAGGACTTAACATAGCATACTCTGAGCACAATAAACAACTAGAAAGTGTCAGGAAATTGAATTTTGTGGCTGATAGATTGTAGATGGAGCTGTAACTCACAAAGATAAATAAATTTTTTTCGTGCCATTAGTTTCAAGCAGCTACAGTTTACGACCAACTTTTCGAACTATAAACAGCACTCTCTCTGTGTGTGTGTGTGTGTGTCTGTGTGTGTTTGTGTGTGTATTCTAGTGAGTGTGGGATAAAGTAGGAGCGTCTCTGCTGCACTGCATGCAGCTTCCCTGTTATCTGCTGAAAATCTTCTCCCTTTCGGTCTGAAAAGAAAAACCCCTTCAAATAACTTCCTACATCTGTGTTTCCTCTCTTGATGACTCGCTGATGGCAACCCCCTCCCCACCCCCCCAAAAAAAAAAACATTGAACTCGAGTTGCAGTGACTCATCATCGACGACGAAGCGTTGTCATGGGGACATGCTGGGAATTAACTATGGTTCATTCACTGATTGCAAAGTGATTTTCTTGTTCTCTCAAAGCTGAACTTGTAGGATGAGAATGAGTAATGGTGAGATAAGTATGTTTACATTAAACTTCTTCCTTTAAAATCAGTTTGTCTGATGTGAAAGCTGTGCGTTCTTCAGCATTCATGAGGCCACTTTCAAAAGCTTGTCTGAATAGCAGGAAGGAAACTGTAAAGGTGACTGATGTCTCAGTGAGTGAAACAAATCAAGGCATTGAATTTATGGGATACATTTTCTAAGAGCTTCGCTGTGAAGCCTTTCTTGCCGTTTGCAGTTCCATTGACGTGGAGCTAAAACTTAGCATAGATTAATCAGAGAGAAGGCTTTCTTTGTCCGAATGTTTACGTCAACAAGATTTCCAAGGTGCTAAAATGATCATGTCGTGTCTACAACCTATTTTTGTGCCCTTCTGAAGAATCTCCATTGTTTTTGAAGCAGAATGCAGAGACAATAACGAGCATCCCACAACCGCTAACCCGTAATTTGTTCTTCTCTTTTCAGTGTCCAGGGACATGAAACTCAATCCACAGCAAGCTCCTTTGTATGTAAGTATCACTAATCACAATGGCTCTTGTGTGCACTTGAGGCAGTTTCTCCAGTGCGCCCAGTTGTGCTTCCTCCTCTCACACAAACAAACACCGTGTTGTTTACATATTTAAGTGCTTTCACTTTTCTGGCCCGTGTGGCTGCCGCTCTGTGTGAATGGGGACGCCTGTCAGGTCAGCGCAACGTAAACTTTAACTAGCACCGGTTGTGTGTTCGGCATAATGACCTCTATTTTTCTTTGAGTAGCTTTGTGCACCAACAAACTGGTATAACTGGAAGGTTGGCGGGAATGCAGATCAGGTTTTGTTTATTAGTTTCGTGTCCAGACTCCAGATGTGGATAAGATATGAACAGAATTATAGTTGTTTGGTTGACTTTAATAAATCAGGTTTGCATCTCTCAGGTCATGTGAACCTGGAGGTAGTGCTGAGCGACATAGCTTAAAAATTAAATATATCGAATTAGATTTTTTTTTTTTTTGTCTGGGAGTGTGTTTGTGGGGGAAGAAAAATCCAGATTTTCCAAAAAATGAAATCTTCAAAATGAGAAAGTTTGAATAATCGATACAATTGATTTGTTGCTCAGCCCTACCTGCAGGTTACAGTTTTAATTTTTATTTTTATGCATATTTTTTTTGTTTTGTTGAAGATGCAGAAACTGCTGTGTTTCCATGAAACATACGGTTGCTCATACAGATAGAGCGACCGTATGTTTTCTACGCTCCTTCACCCTTACGTACATTCCTTAGGGGGGGGGGGCGCCAATTAATGTTTTTGCATCCACCTTAATAATATGTAGTTGCGCCGCTGTTTGTGCAATAAGTCATTAAAAAATGCCTATGGAAGCCCGTTTTCCTCCATTCTGATAAAAAAACAACACATAACATCATTGTAATGACATAACTTTTTAATTTATATCAAGATAAGTTATCTTATTATAATGAAATTACTATCTCATTTTAATTAGATATGTACTTTTTTTATCAGAGTGGTGGAAATGGGCTTCCATACACTCCAACCACTTCCTGTCGTCTTCTTTTGCTTTTCCCCCAGTAGTAATATCTGGTTGTTTATCCACACGACTTCCACAATGTGAAAAATATGTTTTCATTGTAGTTTTATGAAAAACACACAAGTTTTTATACAGCCAAAAAACTAAATCAAAGGGCTAAAAACTTTTAGCAGAACACATTAGTGTTTTTCCCCCGAATTCAGCATGTTTTCATGAAGCAAATTTAATAATTAGTTATTTAAAAGGACAACATGACTATGGATCAAGGCAACAACATGAGAAATATGGAAGACATTTGCTCAGTAACGACATCCACACCAAAGAGCGATGCTGTCAACAAACCCTGGTTGTCCTGCTTCCATTTGGTATGCTCACTATCGAAGCAAATATTGAATTTTTGAGTGTTACTCGTTGGGGTCGATCAAGCTGATAATTGGCTGGTTTTTCTGTCGGTGCCGGCTCTGAATGGGAAGAATTAAAAATTCTCCAACACAATTTGCTCACTCGCACGAACTACCTCACTTGTTCAAACAGAACGTGTCCCGAACCCTGCGGATGCTCTAATAACCACTTATAGCCGGCTTCATTCTGCTAATTACTCTTTGGTTACACATTTGCTGCCTTTACTCATCATACATTAAGTGTTTCAGTTTGATCCCCTTACAAATTACTCCAAAATATATGCAGTTGCTCTTGTGGCTCCTGAATATGTTGATACAAAATTAATGAAGTGTGTGCGTGTGTGTGAGAGAGCAGTAGGGATATTTCTGAGTCGGAGCTTTTGTGGTTCCACTGCTCTCCTAATCACTAGGCAGGGAGAGGAGGTACACACACGAAGCAGATATAGGATATGGAAGAGTGTATGTGTGTGTGTGTGTGTGTGTGTGTGTGCATTTAAAGAGTTGACTTGCTAACTCATTCACCAGCTAGATAATGTTATCTGTGATTTACAATCTGACTCTTCACTGAGACCAGGCAGGTGGTGAGGCCTCATTAGGCCTCAGGTTTTAGGAACTGCTTCAGTCTGTCACTGGGTTAAAACAGAAACTAAATGTGTCTAATCACCTAAGTTGAAGGAAAATGGTTATATTTTTACAGTGTCATTCAAAAATATTCACACCTTTTGGTTCATTATAGCCACAGATTTCAGTCGGTATTATTTGACTTTAATGGAATAAGCTGACACATAATTGGTAAGTAGATGGAAAATAATTTTTTTTGGACATATTCAAATTGGGTGTGCACTGAGTACGGTTTGGCCCAATACCGATTTTTCTACATGAAAAGTCACTATATCTATAAAAGTTCAAGGGATATATTATCACAAGGTGATGCATATTCACTGAATGTTATAGTGAATGCAAATTTGCTGCATTAACAGATGAGTCAATACGTGATTAAAGACATGAACACTGCCATCATAATATACTTATAATGGGTCCTGAACTTTTGCTCTAGCATTTCAAATTTCAAAGCAGTTTTCAAGAGTATTAAAAGACAACCGAACAGGTTTGGTTGTTTGGATAGGATGCTAGGATTAAAGTTCTGCTCTGTTCAGTGATATTTTCCTGCAACAGGATTTCTGGAGCAGGTTGTTCTGACCAGTGAGGTCAAACTAGACCTGCTTGACTGTGTTTTACATCACCATGTTCAGATGTAGCATACCACCACCAACATCACCATACCAACTGTTAAGCACAGTGATGGAGGGATGATGCTTTTAGCTTGATTAGCCTGGTCACCTGACTCTGTAGCGTGAGTCAGTGGGAGCCATTTTCCTGTGAGCTAAAGCTTGGAACAACCTGAATGCTCTGCTGTACCTACAAACCATGAGGTGAAGATAAACATGTAGGGCTGTAGCGATTCCAGGACCTCCATTATTACAATTTCTCAAGGCAAATTAATACTAATACTTTATTTTCTCAATTATTTTTATTCAATCATCAGGATAATTGATAGTTTACTCGATTACTAAAATAATTGTTCAGAAGAGCTCTAATATAGTAACGACAAAGCTCTACATACTAAAAAAAAATATCCCTGAACATTTTGTGCAAAGCTTCGTCTTATTAAGCATTCGCACTGACACGTTGTCTGTTGTTCTAACAACATCATCCGGCGTGACTGAATGCAGGGTTTTACTACTGAAGTAGTGGATGTGTTTCTGATTTAAAATGAACCTTTTGCTCACCTGGACAAACAGCAGCTGGATGTCGGGGAAACAGCTCAGCTCATACATGCGTATTCGGAAGCGGTGAGGGAGGAGAGGCTGAGTTCTGCAGCCTCCAGCTGTGCTTTTCATGTCGCTAAAGAGCTGCTTGCTTCTTGTTGAAACTTCATGATTAGCCGGTCAATACCTCAGCAGGTCACTTTGCTCTCCGCTGGTTTGAAGTATTTAACGTGGCAATGCAGGCGTCCATTTACACACATGGGCGCGCTTTACTCGGCTTTTAAACATATATTTTCTTTCTGTCGCTTAAGTCGGACAAATAAGTAATTTCAATGTGTTTTTGTACAGATTTTAGCCTCCAGCCACCATAGTTCCTGTGTGTGTAAGCGTGTGTGTTTGTGTGTGTTTGTGTGTGCTCTTTTGCATGTTTTGCAAAGATGGCTGTGTGTGGAGCTCTGTTTCCTGCCGTCTCCAGCAGATGTTTCACATCTCCCGTCTCTTCGCCTGCTGCCAACACGTTCGCCTCCAAAAAGAGACTCTCAACGATCTTATTCAGCTGACTTTCTTCTCAACTTTCACTTCTGTTTTCTCTCAGCACCAGCCTCCGTCTCGGCTCTCGTTGCCCAATACTGTTACATATATAAATATTTTTTGTGAATGTTTACTCAACGAATCGACTTTCAGGTGTTCTTATGTCAGAGGAGGTTCCTCCATGTTGCATCGTTTATCAAGGGGTGATTTGGGGAAACCGCGAGGCCCGCCGAGTTGCCGCAAGAAGCCCGAGCTGCTATCGCCGCGGAGTGTGACGGGTCGGCATTCTATCTGAAGTGATCCAGAGGAAGAGAGAAAATCATTTCTCCTTTTGCTTCTCCTTTGTTCGTGGCTGAAAATGTGGAACTTATTTCACACCGATGTATTTTCATTTTCCCACGGAGCACAAAACTGCCAAAATCACCGAGGTGTCAATTCACTCCCGACGCGGCAAACCCTAATTTCCAGTCGGAGCTGAGGATAAGAGATGAGATTTTAATAGAGAGGATGTCATGCCTGCTGGCTTCCGCCGGGCCGGCGACTCATTTACTGCACTTCCTCATCTCTTCTTGTTAAAGCCGACACGCTCGGCACTCCGCTAAGCATGCCGCCAGTCGGCTTCCTGACTTCTGGCTCTCTGAAGGTTCCTCCAGGCTGCCTCTCTCTGTCCGTGGCCTCTGGGCCGACTTTGAACACGTCTCCTCCACTCAAATCGTTCAAATAGCATTTCTGGCTTTGCCAAACAGAGAGGCCTGCCGGTCCCAAGGCTGCTGGTTAGCCTCGCTGCTGCCTTCTAGACTGGAAGAAACATGGCCCTGAAGGAGAGGAAGGCAGCACCTTTGACCCTCTGCTCAGCTCAGACGTTGGGTCAAAAAGCTGCAGCGTCGCTCAGAGTAAATGGTTGGAGACGTTCTCCATTCTGTTGGCCTCAGTGGAGGGAAAAAAAAAAGTTGAATTGAACAATATCCCTATTTTCTGTCCCATCTCCTCCCCCCTTTGGTCTGTCTTCAGATGACACCACATCATTCCACAAATTGTGCAACCTCACTCTGGGCCTTTGTTGCTTTAGAAATAAAGCAGACAGCATTTATGCATAATTACGCTTTTGAATCTTTGCGCTCTGGTAATTCAACGGTTATCTAGTTCACACAGTTGAACTGAATGTGGCTGAAATTTTGTGCTGTTAAAAAGCTCCAGATACTGAAACAAATGAAGGAACTGACTGTCTTCTGGTGTCCTAAACACGGTTGCCAGATCTGAGTTTCCAAACCAAAAACAATGTAAAACCCATCCAACTCCAAAATTAATGTAATGATATTCATGTTGATAGCCCCATGATTTGTCCTTTCTTATATTCTGACCAGAACCAGATCCCATTGGGACTGCAAAGGACTTGACTGATCTCTATGAGACTTGAGTTTTTTTATGTCGAAATATCTTTTTAAAACTTAATATTTTCCTGGGATTTCTGCTTTACAACACTACCACATAGTGAAACTTGATTAATTATTGAGAATGTCATGTTCAACAGATTCTAGAGATTTCAAACTAAATTAGCTAGAAAGATGAGTAACACTTTCTAGCTTTCTAGCTTATTTTGTGTTTTTCTGCCACATAATGGTGACTATTTCAAAAGAACTTTGTCACCAAATGTTGTGAAAAGCAGCCCAAATTTTAACAACCTGCCCAAACCTAGTTTTTTTTTTTTTTTTTTTTTTTTTTCTCCAGCCAAACGCGTTTAAAAAACAGCCTAATTGGACGAGAACTTCCCCAATTTTCCAACACTGGTCCTAAATGGCCAACGCTTTTGTGGTTTGTTTTTAAACTGCTTGTATTTTGTAGTGTTGTCAAATCGATCAAAACATTTTAATCAGCTTAATCACACGCCGGCCCTGTGATTAATCACGATTAATCACTATTAGGAGTGGACATTTATTAAATTGTTTACTATTTTTCATGATACGTTTCTTATCATGAAAATATTTTTCAATTATCGCTGTCACGATAAATTCCAATTAATGACGTTTAAAGTCCCCCTAACACTGTCAGGATTGTTATTTTTACTATTTTCCTTCTATTTTCTATCTTATTGCTGCATTCATAGCCTTGCAGTTACTTAACAAAAAGAAGGGCTGAAACAATTAATTGGATTACTCACGATTTATTGATCATTGAATTAATTGTCACCTAATTTAGTAATTGATTAATCGTTAACTCACATGTGCAGACTCAAAAAAACGGCATTTGCTGAAAAACCCCCCCAACATATTCAGAGGAGTAATCAAACCAAAACTGTACAAAACATGTATACATTTTGCATTTAAGCTAAAAATGCCTTTGTCTCTGAATATGTTTTAGCCAGAATTTTAGAATTGTTCCTTTTTTTTGTTTTATCTTCACCCAATTGAGATTTATGCTAAAGTATTGCATTCTTGGCTGTAGAATGTTTACTTTCTTATTTAAAAAGGAATTTATATTTATTTGCATATTTTAATGTGTTTCTAATATTGTATTAGAAACCCATTAAGTTTTCCACGTTTTCATATTCTGGAAGTTTTTTAAAGAAGTCATTTGGCAAGTCAAAAGTAAAACTCTCCTAATAATTTTGTACACATTCTGCTGCATGAACATGCCATTTCTGTATTTTCTCTTCCTTCCACTTACGGTCCCGTTTGTCTCAGCAGGGTCGATGTGTTGTCACAGTGCAGCTTTCCGACGAAGAGCTGGCTGCAGATGATCGGGGAGTGGACTACTTCCTGCTGTTCGCCGGCAGCACACAGAGACATCTAACCAGCACCCTGAGGAGCAGCCATGACACCTTACAGGCGTTGTGTCCCGGTGAGCCGCCGTCGCCGCAACCCCGGCTACTCCCAACAGCAACAGAGAGAGACAGTAATCCACACATGTGATCTAATGTCTCTCCCGTTTTCAAAATTTCTATTTTCAACAGATAAAATAGACGAAATTAGAAGAATAAAACCTGAAATTCAATTTGCACTGCAATGGGAATTATATATACCAGTTACAGTTTCTTCTCAGTTTGTGTCACTACAAACCTTAAGAGTATTTATTCATATTTCACACAAAGTAGCAAGTGATCACTAAGCAGATAGAAATATTATACATGGCTGCTGGAGGCATTATGCTGTTTATTTGTGCACTCTGAGACAATATGTAAGATTTCATTACACTGCAAAAACACAAAATTTTAGTGATTTTTGTCTAGTTGAAATTATTGTAGTACACTTGAATTAAAACTAACTTAAAGGTAACTCCTCAACAACATATAAAAGCTTGTTCTAAATCAATAATTCCTGAATACAAACTGTACTAGTTCCACTGGCAGATTTTTTCATTTAAAACTGGAAAAATATCTTACTGTAAGTGAAAAAATCTGCCAGTGGAACTACATGTTGTTGTTTTTTTTTTTTTTCTTTTTAAGCTATTCAAGCATTTATTGTCCTAGCTGCTGTTGCATTTTGCAGCAACATGAATCTTTCTCTTTCCTTTTTTATTAATCTGACTGATGAATTACATCTGGCTGAGCTTATATTGAGTAAATTCAGTCCATGTTTGTTGAGCTACAGAGTTGGTAAATGAGCAACAGCTTCAAACTCATCAAGGAGCAAAGTTCACTGTGCACACAAGGTTAATAATACCAAAAGATGACTACCACTGACAGTCATTTTGCCTTTTGGGATAGTTAAGCATTTGTGATATTTCAGTTCCGTTAGATACAGTCAGTGTGTCCTGTTGAGTGTCCAACTAATACTTTGTTCCTCACTTCTGATTATTCCTAAAGTCAATACGTAATCAAAAGAATAATAGTAATATTGACTAGAAACAAACGGATAAATTATAAGTTTTAAAATGATGTTTGGTGAAGAGACTGAAAAGTGTCTATAAAAAGGGTAACTTTTAAAAGTGATTTAGAAGCTGCCTAGTCTGTCATACTGGTTGTCAACTATTGGTATAAATCTGCTGACTGGGCTCACAACATTAGCACCATCTCCTCTCTAGTCACTTTCTGCCCGCTGCTTTTCAATAGGGAACAATTTTTTAATGGTTCACATTCAACACCATTTAACCAGCTTCATTCTGATTTTAACCTTTCTCTGTACAGTTGAGTCGGGTATCGTAAAGCAAGACTTGCACCGCAAAAACATAAAATCTGACCAAGTATATTTGGTCTAGTTTTTAGTGCAGATTGACATTAGACAAAACTAACTTACAAGTAACGTTTTTGAAAATATAGGAGCTTGTTTTAAATAACTAATTCCTTAATATTGATGAAAGTGTGAGTTTCACTGCTAAATTATTTCAGCTATAACATGGAAAAATGTCTTATTAGTGAAATAATCTTTTAATAGAACAAGTAACTTTTCATCAATATAAAGGAATTATTGACTTCAAACAAGCTCCCACATCCTACTGAAAAGTTGTTTCTAAGTTAGTTTTGTCTTATTTCAATGTACTAAGATTTTTGCTGTTGAAAACTAAACCAAAATTACTTGGTAAGGTTTTGTGTTTTGTGCAGTGTAGAGCTGCTTGAAACATATTGGACAGTCGACTAAAAACGATAAACTGTATTAAAAACTGCTGCAGTAGTTGGCAAACAGAAGATATAATCTCCTTTTGATGCTTTTCCACGTCCAACAATAAACGATGTGAGGAGAAGCACAGAGCACGAGGGACACGAGGAAGAGCAGTAGCTGAATTTGTTTTCCTCTGCGTCTCCCTTCCTTCCTGACAGGTAAAGAATAAAGACAGGGCATGATAAACGGCGTTATCTTATTAAGAGCTCAGCTGAATTACAGCCGTCTGTTGGGGGTTGCAGAGAGGTGTTACTTTCTTTTCACAGATCGGCTCCGCTTCGCTGCTTCTTCCGTCGGGCCGATTTGGACTCCAAAGGGCCGAGCTTGGAGCCGGCCAGGATGGCACAGGACGGATTTCCCAGACGGCTTAAAAATAATAATAATAAAAACGGCGGTGCATTCTGTGAATCGCTGCTATTTAAATGCCCTCGAGTAAAGCAATAACACAAACTTGGCTTGCCATCAGCCGTCTCAGTTTGTATGTAGAGCCGCGCGGTGGTAAATCACACACGGGGAATGTTGACATTGGAGGCGGTACTGTAGTTGTTCAAAAGATTACAATATTTTAGAAGCAGGAAACCTGCCAGTACTGGATACATTGAGAGATTTATCACCCTAAGACAGCCTGAAGAAAGTGAGATCATTTAATATAATTAAGAAAGTCACATAAATCAACAATCAAAACTGAAGAAAATATCTACAACGTGAGGACATTTATGACAACTACATGACCAGATCCAAGGAAGATCATCCTGACGGCAGACTGCAAGATGGGAAAGGAAGTCCCTCCCCTGCCCTTGTGAAAAAAAAAAATTGATATGTGAAGATTTCTTTTGAAACAACCAAATATTTTACGGCATCTCCCAATGTTTCATGCAACTGCAGTGTATTTGCATAGACCTCGGTCCTCCACGCTCATTCTGTTGTTGTGATCATCCTTCATTGCATTCATTTGCATAAACAAAATATAACTGATGGCACGGTGCATTGTTAATTTGCTGGAGTCTGACTTGTCAACAAAGGTGGTGGAGTTCAATTGGACAAATGTTTCAGTAAGATAAAGATTACTGGTATTTGCTTTTAATTTTTCTGTGAGTTGGAATTATTCCAGCATTGCAAGTCTGAAATGATGAATATGTACTGAATACAGTTTGCATTTTTTTTTTTTTCGTTTTCCGTTCTGTGCCCAGGTTTCCTCCTCACAGCCTGGGAACAAGCATGTCAGGTTAATCTGTGACTCTGAGTGTCTTTAGTTCGGCAAATCACATTAATGAGCTAAACGTCTGCCGTCGCTGGAGCTACTGAAGTGTTGCCGTCAAGGAAATGACTAAAGTGTCCCTGGGAACCGTGCGGTGTGACAGGGAGGCAGCTCCAAACTGAAGCATAGAGCTTTTTAATGAAAACCATCAGAGGATGTCATGAATTCAGCCTCATTCTCCTAATATTTCCACACTTTGTCAACGTGCGTTTTGTAGACGAAAATAAGTCAGGGTTGTTGTTACTTTGTCAGATTGCTGTACTTTCAGTCAGTATCAACCGTCTGTTCATCACTTTTGCTTTCATAAGACTGCACAACGTCTGCAGGCTGCATCAAACCCATCTCGAAAGATTCTCATGGAACGCTAATATCAGGTTTCAGTAAAGTCCTCATTGGCAGAAAAGTTAAATATTAATTCATATTTTTAATTATTCAATAGAACTGTTCTCTTCTGGGTAGCTCATTAATCCAAACGTACAACTCAACCAATTTCCAAAAGACTAGAATTAGCCAAAATCATGACTGTTGGGTTAATTGGCCTCTCCAAATAGTCCCTGGGTGAATGTGTGTGTGCATGGTTGTGTGTCCTGTCTGTCTCTGTGTTGCCCCTGTGACAGACTGGCAACCTGTCCAGGGTACCCCGCCTCTCGCCTAGAACGTTAGCTGGAGAGGCACCAGCAGCCCTCCTGACCGCACTAAGGGACAAGAGTGTTAGAAAATGGATGGATAGATGGATGTTTGAAAACATAACTTTGGCTCCTCCCCATGATTATTTTAGGAATTGATTATTCTGACAATAGATTAATCGGATAAGTCAAATGCCACATTCTGCAAATTTTTTATTTAACTGTATAAGCCTTTTTGTACAGTACTTTAAAGCATTAATAGATGCAAATAAACACGTGAATGTTGATATCAGCTGTATTGACGTTGAGTTAATCAGAAAGGGCTGAGGTTTGTACGTTAGTATGCTTTTTTTTTTAAGCATTTCAGGCAATAACATTTTCTTATTTAAAAAAGGAATCGAGTTGCTTGAAATGTTGTAGTATTGTATAAAAAGGCTGAAGTGAAATCTTTGCAGAATCCTTTTCTATTATATGATTAATCGTCAGAACAATCAACCGATTAATCAATAACTAAAGTAATTTAGCCCTGGTTAAATTTCATCTTATAATTTAGAATAATGTTTATGTATTTTATGTAAAGAGACTGATGATGATTATGATAAAAATCAGAACAGGTTAAAACTGCAGGTTTAATAGATGCTAAAGGTGCTGAGGTGTTGATCGGGTTTTTAAAATTTCTTTTTATACAATTCACAAATGAAAGTAGTACAAGCTCTCGAAAACATTTTATTTCCAGCTGCAGGGTAAAAAAGGGTGAAAAAACACAAAAAAGTGACATGAATTATATTGATTGAATGGTGTAAATAAAACAAAAAACAAAAAACAATTGAGTCCTCTCCAGGCTGGTTTTCCTCCTCTGATCTCTTTGTTTCTCTCTCATTGTATTGTAGCTCATGACTGCTGCGAGGTGGTGTTGGTCACCTTGTGTTCAGCCACCCAGACTCCCTCCAGGGACCCCGAGGACCCAGCGCCCTGCCCGGGGTGCGTGGCTCCATTGGCCGAGCATCGATTCAGCTTTGTCCAGGATTTGGCTTTTGACATGGCCCAGTTCTTGGTGAGCCGTCATTTCATCTCCCATAGCAGTAGATCTTGTGCAGCACTTGAGAGCAGGGAAACCAAATGATACATTTTGTTTTTGTTTGCTGCCCTAATGTCTGACATTAATACTCTATTACTGAATTCTCCGTCTCTCAGCTCGGAGTCTCTTAGAAACGTACAATTGAAGAGAAGGAAATTGATCCGGAGTTCGGCGTTCATGCACTTCTAAATGGAACATTATTTTCTTTACTCGCTGAACCCGATGTTTTCAATAACACAGCCGCAGCTCCAAATTGCACTCGTGCAAACACGACTCCCTACATTTACGTCTTCCATTATTTATCAGCGCCTGATTAATGCTCTCGTGCTCGACTTTTTTTAAAAGGAGCACACACCAAAAACTCTGTTCGCTCTCCTCTGCTAAAAAGTCGACTCATCTCTGTAATCACCTTCCACACAGGTGAGCACAGCGGGCCGGGCCGACGGCCTCGACGGGGCCCTGCTCCTGGATGAGTGTCAGATTCCTGTGCAGGAGTGTGAGCGCCTGGATGAGAACCTGGCGCTGGCCCTCCGCCACCTCGTGTTGCCGCCGGGATGGAGCTTAATGGGCAGCAAACAGGCCAACAGCACCGGTGAGCCTGGAAAACCACTGCATGCAGTGCCTTGCTGAACTACTCCTACTTGGGGGTTTTTGTTTGTTTTTTTTTTTACAGTTTGTGATGTTGTTACCAAAAACAATAATGAATCATATTGGACTTTTGTGATAAACCAATTTTGTGTATGATTGTTATTAATTAAAAGTGCAGTATTATGTAAAATTGACTTTTTTGAGCTTTACATCATGTTATTATCTTATTCCCTCATCAAAAACTTAACTGAAGTGTTGCCTTGAGTCTTTTATGAATGTTTTAGAAATCCTTCAATCTCCAGTGGCAACCGTTTAGATGTGCAAAACAGCTGGAGGGACAGAAGGTGCATCTCCTCTTCTTTTTTTAGGTACAGTTCCTTGTAGGAGCTGCAGTTTCCAAGCTCCTTCAGACTAGCCAATGTCAATTAGCAAACACCTGTTGGAGCTGCGCATCTGCTGAGCTCAGCATACGAGCTGCTTGTCAGTGCACCGCTGGTAAAAATATTGTTAAAGGGTTAAAAGAGGATCCATGTTGTGGTGACTTCAGAATGAGTAGAAACCTTTAAAGAAACAGAGGCCCAGTTTCAACATCTTAAATCAGGAAGTAAAATTTCTTTTGAGTCATATTTGATGTAGCATTTTTATAACAACTGAAGGTAATATTGTTACTTGATTTTGCTATAAAATGACTACCCGCATTGAAAACGCATAAAGCTATGCCTTTAAGTCTTTTGACAAGTTTTTAAAACTACCTACTCTTTTCCTTCCTATTCACAACTACAGCTGAAATCAGAAATTAACATCAATATTCTTTCCGTCTCTATTGTTGCATTCAGAAAATGGAAAAAAATTGTTTGGACAGTGAGGGAAAAAAAGTTAATGTATCTTTTTATTGGCTGTATGTATAAATGACTGGTAACCACTTTACGTTTACTTTCTGTCAGCCTATCTCCAATAGACACATTAAAGGTTGTGGTTGTGACCTGCTAAAATGTGAAAAAGTTCAAGGGCTATGAATGGTTTTGTAGGGAACTATATTATAGCTAAACAACACAAAACTGTTAAGTTGTTTTTGTTTCTATGTACTGACTCAGTGTGTGTAATTTGCATTATGGTCTGATTGAAGTAATTGCCTTTTACAAAAGAATATTGCTGTTCAATAATAAATTGCTCTCTTACTCACAAGCACCATTAGCGCAGAAGCAGAGTGGAATTAACCATATTTTACGTTACAGCAGCTAGAGGCAGTAATGTCCAGGGTAACTGTGGTCTGAACCTCTTGTTTGAATGGGTTCGAATACATTTATAAAAATTATAGCTATTCAATTATAAAACCTTTTGTCTGTAACAAAAAAAAAAGGTTATAATCCATTCCATGCAAGACTGGACCTACAGGGTTTTGCTGTGCCATAGTTGTAGTCGGGAGAGGAGGCAACTCAAAGACGATCCCAGCAAATTCTGCTTTTTCTACTAAAACTAATATGCCTGGTCTATTTCCAGCCATTAAAAGCAGATGGGAAAAGCATGATGACACAAAGATTGCCGTCAGTTCACAAACTGTAACATGGATCACATGACTACATTTATTTTTTGACTGAGTTTGGTTTTAATGCATGAGAAGCCACAAGGGACCCTTCTTTACCAAAGAAATGTGAAATGACGAGCGATAACGAGGTGTGGAATTCACCAGAAGGAGCGAGAGCAACGCTGACTAACACTGTAGAGCAAAACCAGTCTGCAGAGGCCATGCCTAATAAAGTCTCAATCTTACATAGCTGTCATACTTCTTGGTAATGCAACTACAAAACTGGCTCTATAGAGATGATGCGCTTAAGCAGAATGGTGCTAGATGAAGGGTGAACACTGCCTGGGAAACACAAGATGTTCGTGTCGAATTTGTCCGTAGGGTATCCATTTCTTCCTGATATCTGGCCTTCCTACCAGAAACTGTTGACAGCTTCAAAGCATCATAGAGGTTTATGTACCTGATGTTTAATGCCAGTGAGAAGTATCAGCATCATTGACATGAAGGCATGTGCTAGTTTTGGCCTTTTAAAGATGCATTTAAAACATATTTTTAGGGTTCAATGATTCTCTGTCAAATACTTTCAATACTTAAAGAAAAAATAAAAAAAAAAACAAGAACTGGATGCGCAAGTGAGAATTTATTGTAAATTTTTTTTCTCATCCACACAGTGTCAAAGAAATTTAAAGAGGCAGTATTGTGTAAAATCGACTTTTTTGAACTTTACATTACGATTTTATTTCCTCATCAAAATCATACCCAGAGTACTGCTATGGTTCTGTAATGCACGTTTGAGAAATCCTTGAATCTCCCGACGTAACCAATGGGGGCGCCTAAATGCTTGCAATCACTAAGAACTGCCTTCCTGCCACTCCTCCTCGGAGCTGCAGTCTCCAGACGAGCTTCCGCCTCACAGATCACCCCTCCCTATCCCTTCCCTCACAGCTCCTCCAGACTAGCAGCAGCAACAATTGGCAAACATCTGGTGGAACTGCTTATCATACAAACTACTTCTCAGTCCAATTCTCCAAAGAACATTTGTAAAACTGATGGAGAAACATTGCAATCTTGACATGGTGAAAGCGGAGTGTCGGAAAGAACAGGAGCTTCTTAAAGTGACAGAGGCCCAATTATAGTCAATTTTGATTTAAGTACGCAGCATTTTTATGACAACTGAAGGTAACATTTACTGGACTGTGCTCCAAATTGTGGCTATAAAATATATAATCCTTTAATTTCAGACAAAAGTCATTTAGTAAGTTGCATAGAAACTCCAGGCTTTTTATAGCTGTCAACAAGATCTTGATTTGATTCTAGCTGTATGTTTTTATTTATTTATTAATTTTCAATGGGGCTTAGGTCAATGTCATTCCAGAATCTGCATGTTTGCAGCTTTTTCAAACTTGTTCACATTTGTTTGGTTAATATTCCAAACAGACAAAATGGTTCAAATGTGTCTTTGAAAGACCAAATCCAAACTTATCGTACCTTAACCTCTATAAAATAACACTGTTTTGTTGCTACGTAAGTAGCAGTAACTACTCAAACAATGTAAAACACCGTAGACTCGGCTCTCGTCCTCATCTTCTCTGGGCAGAGGCAGCAGCAGCTTGGTTTGTGAGAAGTGGCTGTATCAGTGCAAACTAAGACACGGTTTTATCGAAATTAAAGTGGCAATTTTCTCCGGCCGTTGACTCATTTCACTTTAATCAGTTAAAGGAAACTAAATGAGCTGATGTGGATGATAAACTCTGCGAGGTAATTGCTCTGTGTGAAGCAGCGTAAATAGGACTTCTGGGAGTAGTTAGTGTGCTGCCTCTGCCTCTGGCTATTGCGAAGATAATATCTCATGGTTCAGCTCAGATTTGGATGTTTGGACCAAGGCACAAGAACCGGCGAAATATTTCAGTGCGACTGACGAAAACGGGCTGACAGGACACAGGAAGTTCTTGCCGCTGGGTTTGAGAGCCTCCGCGCTTCTTAAGAAGATTTTGTTTGTCGTTGGTGTTCAGTCGGAGAAATAAATGGATGAATTCAGTAATGGGCTTCCTCTCAATTAGATAAGATCCACTTGTTAACGTAATGGACACACACAGACACACCCACTCTCCCCCCTCCCCTTTTTTATATTTTTTTTTTGCATCGCAATCAGTTGTCACAGTTTGGACGTGGAAAGCTGCTTCCAGCTGCGGTGAGTGATGTGCGCTCTAATAGGCTCTGCTGCGCAATATGTCACCTCTTCAACGCGAGACGTTCCGCAACGATGAACTGCAGGGGAGGGGAGAGGAGCGTGGCCCCGCTCTCCCATTTATCAGACCTGTCAGATGATGGATAGCGGAGGAATGTAGGTGGAGGTGACGGTGGTTTATCTCAGTCATCCTTCACGCTGTGGGCCCACAGCAGCCACTGATCTCACGCCACCGCCAGCTATTTATTGTTGTCGGGGGGGATGTTCATCTCACCTGGGAAATCTTGCATGTCATTAAAACGGTTTAACAGTTCCCAGTTTGTCTGAGCGGGCTGCTGCAGTAGGTGTCAAATTATCTTTGGACAGTGAGCTACGGTTCACAACAAAAATCGATATCTGTCTGAAGGATCCGCAGTTTCGATCAGCTCAGTGTTGTAGAGTTGATCTTGTATCATTTCATAAAGCAGACGTGCTTTGTGCTCGTAGGAGAAATATTGTTCCCTCTTTACGAGTTAACGCCATCCTTTATGGCCGCAGTGGAATTAATGTGATGTGCTTTTATCAACATACATCAGCTTTACATTACCATAGCACCCATATATAACTTTGCATTTAGAAAGAGGCAGTGTTACGTGCTTCTCAAGCACACAGTCCCATTTTACAGCACAATCAAGTTATTTCCACTTGCTATAAAAAGGCTATATATCAAATATGACTTAAAAGACATTTCACTTCATAATTTAAATGCCTTGAAATTGGACATCTCCTGCTTTTTCTGAAACTCCACTTTCAGGAAGTCATCACAACATCTCCTCTGTTAACCCTTTAATAGTTTTTACCAGTGTTCAAATGAGAAGACGCATGACAGAATCAATGCAACACGCCAGGTAGGTTTTCGATGAGGGAATAATATTATAACATGATGTAAAGCTAAAAAAAGTCAATTTTTGCACAATACTGCCCCTTTAAATCCTTTTGTGTAGCAGCTTATTTTATAATGTGTAATCTGCAGTTATGCTGCACCGGTTTTAAATCTGTTTTCAGAGATAACAGATTTAAAAGAGCAATACTAGAAGAAAACCTATCAGGCTGCATAGTACCTGACTGTGCCGTGAGGTTTAACATCTAGCTGGACATTGACCCTAAAGATACACCTAGAGTGGTTTAGATCAATGGTTCCCAAACCTTTTTGTGTCCAACCTTCAAAATACAGCACAACACTCCATATGCCCTCTTATCAGTTGAGTATGCAGGTGTTACTACATTTTAGTTAGTCAGTTTTGTTTACCTGCATGGAGTTTGCCTTCTTAGGTTCTTTCCAGGTACTCTGGCTTCCTCCTACACTCTAAAGACATGACTGTTGGGTTAATGGGTCTCTCTAAATTGTCCTTAGGGGTGTCTGTGTGTGTGTGTGTGTGTGTCTGTGTCTGTGTGTGTGTGTGTGTGTGTGTGTGTGTCTGTGTGTGTGGCTGTTTGTTCTGTGTGCTTTTGTTTTGCCCCATGATGGACATGTAGCTTGTTGCCCTATGACCTCCTTCTCGAACAATGACTGCTGGAAATAGGCACTTATGGCCCTGCAACAATAAGTGCGTACAGACATTGAGTAGATGGATCTACAGACTTGTTGATCTGCAATCCTAAGCAATGTCTCAACTTCAACTTTGGGAAACCCTTTTTTTTTTTTTTTTTTTTTTCCCCAGATCAAAGCCTATAGGTATAAGACAAATCTCTGCCAAAGAGATGACATTCTTTTTATCCATCCAATCTGAGGGAACTTTCATTTCCCAAAGAAGAAAAATGTGAACATTTTCAGTCTTAAGATTTGCAGAGGTGGGAAAAACAAACCCTTTGCAAGGCAACCAGCTGAGAGCTTTGTTGTGTTTCTGCCAAGGAGCAGCAAACCTTTTCGTCCAGCCTTCAAACTGAACTAATTTGCTGAGCTTTCTGGCTTTCTTCTTTTCCGTTCTCTGTGTGAAAATTTCATGGCTTAGAACGGCAGCCATCTTTCAGTAAACCCACCAACTAACCCAGCAGCCAAGCATTTCCTGCCACAGTTTGGCATCTCGCATTCCAGTCCGGCCCCGGCCCGACCAAGTGGAGCGTTACGTTTCAGCAATTAGATTAAAAGTTCATCAAGGCAGGGCGGTTGGGACCGGCCCAGGCTAAATGGACTGTAACCATTCATCTGCAGACGCTACTGATTATATAGAAGTTGCTTGATAATTATTCAGGTGCTGATAAGTTTCTCCCCTGTCCCCTTTTTTTCCATTTCTGGCCTCCACTAAACGCTGCAACACGCTTTATGTTTTTGCCACACAAATAATCACACACGCCGTGCAAAACGTTTTCATCACGGTTTGCAGGCCAGAACTCATTTAACTAAGACATTTCTTTAAAAGTCCATAGACTTTTCCATAGTCTTCCACAGACTTTTCTTTGTAAGGTTTTTACGCAGAAGTTGGATCAGGTTCCTTTAGAAGCAGATTTTTTTTTTTTTTTTTTTTTTTAACCAGCCATATCAGGAAATATGCAGAGATGTTTATTTATACATGAGCTGGTTTGTGGATCAGCTGGCAGTTTGGTCTTTAAAGCTGGAGGCAACCTTTCTCAGAACCTGTTGCTTTGGCAGACATGAGGAGGTTTGTGTGTGTGTGCGTGTGTGTACATAAATCATCATTGTTTGTGGGAATTTTAAAGGGCCCCGTCTCAGCAGTTTATGGTGTTATTAGGAGGTTGAGAGAGGCAGAGGGCAGGTAGCGGGCTAAATTAAAACTGGGAATCTGGTGCACTTGAATGTTGCTCACCTCTACTGAGGTGAAACTATGTGAAGCGGCTTTGATAATTTCAGTGTTCTCGTGTGAGACCCAGCTTCAGAATGTTTTTCTGCACAAAAGTCATGTTTTGTTATTTTTTGTTGCATCTTTTTCAAACCTTATTCACAAAAGAATTCAGCATAAAGCTGCAGCTTTAGCACTCAGTAAATATCTGAAATGTCTGTTGTTTACCGGGCTGCTGCCTGTTTCTGCTGGCAGAGTTTGTGTGTTGCCGAGCTGCTTCAGGTGATGGTATGTGGCACCGACAAATCGGTTTCCCTGGTCCACTGCATGCTCTTTTCAGCCTCTCTTTGTTTTGTGGAGTTTGTATTTATTGGTGCATTTGTCATCTTCTGTCTCTTCCTCTGCAGGCCCGAGCCCTCAGGAGACTCTGCTGCATTTCTCGGCACGGCGTGGCCTTTCTCGGGTGACCCGCTTTCTGCTGCGGCAACCCGGAGCCAGGGAAGCCCTTCGGTTGGTCAACAAAGAAGGTCACACCCCGGCTGCCGTGGCGACACAACGAGGACACGAGCATCTCCGTGAGCTCCTCACAAAGTGAGTGCAGTTTAGACGTGGGCATAGTTTGACTCTTTCATGCTGCTGTGACCTCAGATAAATGCATAAATGCTCAAAATAAGGAAAGCATATTGTAATTAAATAACTTTTAAAAATTAGAAATTAATTATTCAACATTTTTTTATTTTGATAAACATGCTATTAGGGCTCAACGAATTGTGATTAATCAAATTAAATATGATTAACTGATTACTGAAATAATCAACTAATTCAGCAATTGATTTATCATTAAGTGGAATATAAAAAAGGCCATCAGTCAAAGCAATAATTAAGGCAAAATTGTGCAAAAACTATATATATTTTGAACTTATGAAGAAAAAACGTAAAAGCATTCTTTCAGCCAGATGACTGGCAGTGTGTAGCAAAGGTTAAAGAGGAACGCCTCTGGAAGAAATTTATGGAGCACTGAATGTAATTCCCCAGATGGTCAGTTGAATGTTTTAATATGAACAAATACATACAATGATATTTATGTATCATAGTAAAGTAGCACACTAGGCCATCACACATTTGAAAACTGTGATTTCCACACCGTTGATCTCAGTATTCACCCACTGTTCTGAATTAGAGCACACCAAGAGCAACTCGTATATTTGAAAGATGTAACAGGACCTTATAGCAAAGAAAAATTCCCTTCATTATCTCACATTCTGACTCATGTGTGGCCTGTGTTTCAAAAATGGTCAGATTGGTAGTAGTGAGACATTTTTCTGTTTTACATTTATTTTTTTACTTATTTTTTTTATAGGCACATTGCTCTAAAAATAAACCATGGTTCATCCAAACCTTCCTCACACTATATAACCTGGTCATTTTGCCCCATGCGTAGCTTTGGAATTTTGGTTAATTTTGTACCTGCTTTTCTTTTTATTTATTTATTCATTCATAGGTTTTTTTTTTGTTTTTTTTAAGTACGAAATGGTACCAACTCCTCCGTCAGTCCACCTGACATTTTTAAGTCATTTCCTGCATTCTGCTGCTGGGAAATGTGACTCTATAAATCTGCCAGCAGGGTCGACTTGGAGGGGTTTTGGTTTGATACACATTGGTTCCATGCCATATTCAATGAGATCAGTATGAAAATAACTAGGAATAGAATGAAATACAGATTTTTTTGAAGACAATAATATACATATCACTTCAATTACCTTTGGAGCCTGAATATTTTTTGTAATTTATCTTCAAAACTAATGAAAACATTTAACTATGAAGAAAAATGAGCTGATACTGATGGTTTTAGAGCACAGGTAAGAACTAATGTGTCTACATGTACAAAATGAGTGTGATGTACAGCGAAAGTGTGAATTGACAGGAACTGAAGGACAACACAAGGAAGAAAACGATGATCACTGCAAACACTTGTATGGCAGCAAACCAGAAGACCGCTAATTTGGTTCCTCCTTCCTTTGTTACAATGATATTGTCTTCTCTGAACAATAGAAGTATTCAAAGAACATGGGCACTCAGCCCCTGAAGCAACCCTTCTCCAACTCAGCAGATAGAGACAATTTGTAGGCAAGTGACATTCCCATCTCAGTCATGGGAAGTAGCTTGGGAATTCGAATTGTGCTCCCGTTGAAGTTGTCAGGTATTAGCCACAATATTACCCTCCTTACTGAAAGACTCGTAGAGTCAAATTGTGCCAGTCCTCTATAGACAAACATATAAGTACAAGGAAGAAAACAAAACAGCTGCTGACTAAATGGGTTGAGGATCTTAAAGTGGAAATGCTGCGTGTTTATGGCAGAATAGTTTGCACTTAACTTAAAATGAGGATGCCACTAACTGAAAGAAAACGGCCACTTAGAGAGCTTCCCCGTTGCCGGGTGTAGTTTTAAAACGTCCAGCCCTCCCTTTATGTGTTGATGATTACATTTGGCTCTTGAAAAGTGAAGTCACTCTCAGCACGGGCCGGTGACTTCAGCCAACGGGCCTCGGCGTTGAGCTGAAGCGATCCACCCAGGATTGCACAAACAGATCTGCCCTACAAGGAGGTGCGTCCCACTTTACGGAACCGTCTCTGCAAGCAAAAAGAATAGTCGGAACACGCTTTAAGTTGGAACACTTGAGAGGAGGATTTAAAACGTTTTCCTGGAAGGTTTATTGACCAGGAGTGGTCTTTCAAGGAAGTTATCACGGCGCTTGTTTCACGGCAGGGCCGAGACGGAGGCGGACGAGGCGTCTGAAACTCTCCAGCTGGTGTCCGCGGATGCTCGGGTGTGCTGCAACTCCCCCACGCTGAACACACACACTCTGACGGTTAGCATTCGCCCTGGCCGCAGCGCTCCGACCCTTCAGGAGAGCGTGGAGTATCTTCTGCACTTTTTAGGCCACCTCCATGCCAAGGTGAGTCGCCTTACCCCTTATCTCCTGTCCCACTGGTGTCATCCGGCAGCCTTTCAGCTCCCGGTCTTTGCAGCTTGTTTGTCTTTTTCATTTTTTTTTTTTTTTTAACCTTCAGGCTTGTTTAAGCAGTGGAACACCTTATGTAATCACAGAAGCTGGCTGTTGATAAGAGACTGAAAGAGTGCGGCTCTGTTAGTTTCTCGATGAAAATAAAGCCAAAGTGTAACGTTTTTCTGTCCTCTGCAGGGAGTTTCTGTCTTGGAGCTGCAGTTGGACTCACTCCACACTGCTGCTGAGTGTTGTGACGGTGTGAAAACAGACTTAACCTGTCAGGAGCGACTCCAGGAGCTGCACTCAACGTCAGAGTGCTGGATTTCAAAAACCGGAGGGAGCGAGGGAGAAAGCATCAAAGAGGAGAGCGGCAACTCCGTCGTAGGTGAACTAGGCGAGACTCGTAACTCGGAGAAAGACGAAAGTTTGCCTCCGGCGTCAGAAATCCCTCCCCAACAGCACGGCCTGGAACCCCAGGGGGACGGGGTGTGTCTTAGTTCAAACTCTGAGGGAAAAGGCTGCCAAGGGGAGCGAGAAGGGAAGGCTGACTCCTGTCCTGGGTTGAATTTGTGTGACAGGAGTGAAGGGGCACAGGGTGAGGCTGAAGGGGAAAGCATCACTGTGGGAAATGTCCCAGCAGAAGGCTGCGGTAAACAGGCAGAGGAAGCTGTGATCCGGGAAGAACAGGAGGCCGGGGAGGGAGAGGAACAGGAAGCGGGAGACGGCGCAGCCACGAGTGGAGAGGAGGAGGGCGGATCAGAGCGCGCGGTTCTGACGACAGCCAGCGGAGACTCTCCAGTCATGGGCCAGTCTCCGTTGTCGGGGAGTTCTGAACTTTTAAACCCCACTGAATCAGAAGAAAAGCTGAGATCTCATGAAGGAGAGAACATTGAGGAAGAACAAACAGAACTTCCCCAAGATCCCTTTGATGGGTTCAATCCAGATAAGGAGGAAGAAAAGGAGGCAGGGAGGGAAGAGTTGACGGACCCTGTTTCAACTCCAGGAGACCTCCCTGACCCGTTGGCGATAGCCTGCGGTGACGTAATCGAGCAGCGTGAATCTGCCGTTCCTCTACTGCTGATAGAAGGCCTCCGTGAGGGGGAACCTCCGCCAGACATAAACAGCCAAGAACAAAACCAGGAAACAGCTGGTCAGGATTACGCAGCCGAGCAGGAGCAGGGCTCCGGTCCAGAAGCTGCCCGTCATTCTGGGGCTGACACTGGAGCTGAGAGCGACAGCCACAGCGAAGACACCACTAAACTCCAAGATTTCACTCCAGACGAACCCAAGAGTTTTGATTTTTGGGGTTTGAACAGTGCCGAGGAAGGAACACGGACTGACCAGTCATCACTAGGAAATATGCTCACTAAGAGGAAGGCTGACCAGGATTCAGGCGTGGCACATCGTGTCTCCAGTGACGACGAAGGAAGCTTTAGATCTTTTGGAAGTTCTTCAACGGAAATATTTCACCCTACTCAGGATAACAGCACCATGCAGGAGGGAGATCAAACTATGAACGTAGATATTTACTCATCAGGATGTACCGAGGACTCAAATGATCCAACACCCAGCGTAAACCATGAACACTCACCAGGTGACGACACTGGACCCGTCAGTTCCCTGAACCTTTCAGAGGGTAGTAGAGATGAGTTGGATCCTGAATCAGGGCTGCTGGACGACTTTAAGACAATGGATTGCTTGATTCCTGAAAGTTGTGAGGAACTGCTTATAGAATCTCCTGAACAGGATTCAGTGTTGGATCCAATTCCTTTAGTCAGTGAGGATGTCCCTACTTCAGAAGCTGGTGAAGGTGACATCAGGCAGTCCTCCAGCTCTGATGGGAATATTGACATCCAGTCTGATTCAGAGGTCAAAGTCAACGGCCCCGTTGAAGACAATCAACAGACGGACGCCGATGATAAACCAGAGGCAGCAGAGGAGAGTAGGAATGCACAAACGCAGCCTGAACAGGATGACTTAAAGGAGGCTGAGGACACGGGGTCGGCTGAGGGTCAGCTCCCCATCTCAGCACAGGACGCCGTGCCTCCCTCAGACACTGTAGATGGTGTCTCTTTGGAACTGGAATCACCTGCTGCTGTCGCTGAGTCATCTGTGGACACTCCCGTCGAGGATCAGATGGCTGCCAACCCAGACTCTACTGATTCACTGGATGGAGCGACGGAGAGCTGCGCGACTGCAGACCCAGGTTGGAAACGCTGATTTATTTACTTTCCTCATTGGTTTTATTTCAGGTTTGCACCCTCATGCATCACGGGGTGATTTGTTTGTCAATGTTTCATTCCTAAGCTCATTTTCTAAATCCGATTCAGTGCTTTTCTTTTGATTAATGGGAAAAGCTCTGCTAAGTTAAATGCCATGCAGCTCGCTTTAATTGTGGTCGGAGTGGGTTTTTAGCATATCTCTGACATCTTGCTGATATATCACTGTCGCTAAGACCTGTTGCGCTTACTTCTTGAGCTTCTGAGATCCACTGCGAACAACTATATTCATACAGGGCCTTGCAAAAGCTTCAATACTCCTCTAGCTACGTTTTGTTACATTCCAACCACTAACTTGAACATAATGGATTTGGATTTCATTTGACAAGAAAATAAAGGAGTGCAGATCTCTGAAGTGAATGAAAGAAGGAAGCAAAAAGTAAAAAAAAAAAAAATTCAACTCCTTTTATTGTGAAACCTCCAAATAAAATTTAGTGCAACTTGAATTGTTCTAAGAAGCCACTTAAACGATCAGTAGAGTCAGTCTGTATGTCAGTACTTCTCGGTATCTCCAGCTGTTCTGTGAAGGCTTCAGAGGTTTCATAGAAAGCATTAGTGAACAAACAACTTCCCGAAGGACAAGGAACATGTCACACCACACGGGATGCAAGCATCCCTCAGAGCGTTGCTCTGGGGCTGAAATGACTAATCAGATTAATCGGATTAATCGCAATGAATTGATTTCTGAAATAAAAAATACTAATTTAGAATTGGACAAAAAAAAGGGCAATTTGCTGAAAGAACAATACACTCAGAGCAGGAATTAAGCCAAAACTTGACAACAGAGATATGTATTTTGCATTTAGGATGTATAAAAAACGTTTTTCAACCCAGAACTGTGGCATATATTTGGCTTTACCTGGTTCAATTTTTCTGAAAAACAAATGTCAGTTACGAATAATAAAAACATAACGGATTAGCCCTACTCTGTAATGATGTTAGGTCAAGCAGAAAGGACTGAGCTTTTCACATGATGTTAGAAGTCTTTTTTTTCTTTTCTAGCTGCCACTGCATCCTATGCTGCAAATGATCAAGCGTATACTTAAAGGAATGCTAGGTTTTTGCATTTTAGGCAATAAAATGTTTGTTTCATTATTCAAAAAAATGAATTGAATAGTTTATTTCACTGTATACAAAAGGCTCGGTATAAAGATCTGCAGATTGTTCCAGTGTATTTTTTTTTTTATACGATTAATAGTCAGAATATTCTGTGGAATAGTCCATTACTAAAATAACCATTAGCTGCAGCCCTGCGTTGCTCATCTGTTGCACATTAATGAGAGGAGCAGCCAAGAGATCCATGGTAACTATGGAGATCTACAGCTCAGGTGACAGGACAACTATTAGTCTTATCCTCATCAGACTTGGCAGGCGGCAACACTTTCACGCTCTCCATCCCATCTGACCGAGCTGGAGCTGATTTTGGGAAAGAAAACGAGCAACAATTTCCATCTTTAGATGTACAAAGCTGACTTACAGCAGTAACTCAAGTTAAAAGTGTTTCTACGAAGCATCCGCCGTCGTTTTCCTTCCCCTTTACAACTGTGCTCTGGTTGTGCAGACCCGTCACATGAAACGCGTTAAAATGTGCGGTTGTTGCCTCACAAAAGTGGGAAAATGTTCAAGGGGTATCAGTACTTTCGATGTGCACTTTTAATGTGATTACATGCATTGTTCTGGCTGCAGGGCGTCGCATATGTCAGCAGACGGCAGTCACATTACCTCCGCACGTGACCGGCTCTCAGACACACAGCTAAGAGGCAGGATTGTGCAAAACAAACACTCCCAGACCAGCTGGTGTGTGTGTGTGTGTGTGTGTGTGTGTGTGTGTTTGGAGCAGGAAGTGAGACTTTTAAAAAGTCTCTCATCTTATCAGTGAACTTCCAACACTTTTCCAGTGTGCAGTTTTCTCTCCTCTGAAATAACTGTGCAGAATAGAGACAGGTAAATAGGGCGAGGTTGGTGCTTTGCGTCACTTCCGCAGCGGCGTGTCATTGTGAAGTGGGACGATAAATTTACAGCGCGACAGCGGCCTCGACCCCCTGGAACGTCACTGACAGGGTCTCTGATTTTTCTCAGGTTGTAAATCAACGTTTTGGACATCTTATCGTAGTCGGTTCCCCTTTTCTGTCCATAGTTTTTCACTTCCTCTCATATTCAACACATCGTATTTACTTTAGGAATAGGAGCAACGTTTTTTTTTTATCTTCTTTTGAGAACATTTTCTTGTATTTTCTTGTATTTTTTTTTCAGCCTTATTAACAGATGCTGGAAACGTGCCCTTTGGAAGTCTTTTAACACGGGCTCTTTGTGTATTCTGAAGATGTGCTGTAGGACTGACTGTGCTGTGTTTGCATGCATTTCTCCAGAGGTGGAAGTCGACAAACCCGAGGACGCTGTGAAATGCACGGGGGAGGAAGAAAGCGGCCCAGCAGAGGGAGCGGACTCCTCGACGGTACGATGAGAATCTCCTTGTTGTAAACGTGGCTTTGATGATAAAGTGTGTCTTTAAACGCATCAGGTAGCATTTGGCAGAAGGATTTTTTCTTTATTTATTTTTAGACCAAACGCAGAGGAAAGAGGCTGTGGAAGAACAAAAGCCATTTTTGACTATTATGAAAACACAGTTAATGTGTTTACATTTATTTTTAATCATTTTTAAAGTGTTTTTATATGTTGTGCAGGCGTGGTCGGAGTAGCTGATTTGGATTTGTCTTATTTCCGTCGAGGATTTGTGGTTTATGCGTCTGTAAATTTAAAGTTTCTGATCCGAAGATCATCTGGTTTTCATAGCATGTTAGCTGAAATTTACAGTAAAATCAAACCACGCCTTATAAACTTGCCCACCTTATAAACTGATTGCATCTCTTTAAATTATTATTACTGCTGCCAAATTTCACTAAAACCAATTTGGTGTTTTCAAATCTGGCCCAAATATTTAACTGCAGCAGAGCAATATGCAAACAAATCCTGTTTTGAAGGCAGAAAATGTGAGTTTAGGAATATAAATAATATGAAAAAGGTTAGGAGAAGTTGACTTGTGTGATGTTACTACAGTTAAGAGCAAAATGAGCAGAAAAACCGATGGTGACGAGATCTGATTGATTTTTACTGACAAAAAGCCTGGGCCTCTTTTAGTTTGTGTCGTTGTCAGGATTGCTGCGCGGATGATTTCAGAAAGCGTTACAGAGGTTATTACAGTGTGCATATTTCCTGGTCAAATGTTGGCAATGTTGTGATTTGAGAAAAGTCAGGCCTTCCAGCCTATTAGGTCAGTGAATAACTTCACCAAATGTTTTTGAGGGACAGCAAGAATCCAGAGTGTCCCTTGTAGGCTGAGTGGCTCTCCGACTTTTATTAAATCCCCATATGGTGTTGAAGACCCGAATGAATGTTAGGACCGCTTTAAGATCAACAAGGTCTTCTCTGCTGCTCTGTCCCGGGAGGGGAGCCTGCTCTCCCCCTTCCTGTCTGCTCAGCCTCCGAACACATGGATGCAATCCTTAGCTAGACGAAGCTTTGCTCCCAAATGTTGCTGACTGACGGATTCCTCTGCAGCCATAGACTGGAGTGGCTCGGCTTATTCCTGGGCTGCGGTCTGGGTCAGCGGCTTGTTCTGAATGCCAGATGTGTTGGGAGGGACAGAGGGGGCAAAACGAGAGGAGCCTGCAGGGCGGTGGGGTCGTCAGCAGAGGGCGACGTAACCTCAGCGCCAGAAGCTTCTCCCCCCTCGCTCTTTGATTGTCAGAATAAGCCTCAGAATTCTGTTTGATTTCCGGGCCGAATAATAAGCAGCAAATCTCAAGGCAGGTGGAATTAGACCTGAGATTAATGCAGGAATCAATAATCCCACACTGTGTGTTTTGACTTGTTTAGACAGCAGGACACTTTGGCTTTGCTTGATTCAACATGCCTAGCATTCTTCCATCATCGCTGTGGGGCAAAACCTTGCATCTCCCTTTTTAGTCATGTCAGTTTTCTTATGGAAATCAGCTTATATTGATCACCATCCTCATCTGTCTGGACTTTCGTTAATACATTTCCAATTAAAAATATCAAAAAAAGCATGTATCTTTGACCAAACAGTATAAATTTACATTTAGAAGCCAGATGCTTCTTTTGCTTAATGCTGCGCTGCTTAGCCACACCTTGATGCATGAAGTGTAAAGCTCTTGTTCAGTCACTCCTGACGGAGGTTTTATTACCAGCAGCCAGACCTGCAGGACTGATGGATAAACATGAGATGGATTCAGATCAGCATTTTCAGTGTGGGTTTCTGTGTAACAGAGGGGTTAGTTGGTGCTTTAGGGGAACTCAGAGAGTTCCCCTAAAGCACCAACTTTAGTTCCCCTAAAGCAGGAAACGTTACAATCCGAAGAGTGAAAGCAAAACCTCCTTGACCCTGAGAGAAAAGAAATGTATAAAAGTATAAAAATATATGTCAAAGTGGTTTATTTTGAGATGGAAAAGGCCACAGTTTTTTTTTAATTAAGAGTTTTCATGAGTTCATATTTGATTCTTATGGACCTCAGATAAAAGTCATATGGTAAAGCTGGAGGAATCGTTATGATTTTGTTTCAAGTAAACCATCCAAATATGTTATGACCATTGGTAAGATTTGTTGTGCAATTTGTCGCCAAGTGTTTGGGAACACTTTGTTATAGCTGGATGTTATGAAAATGTTGTATATTGTAATATTACATGAGTGGTTCACATTCTTATATTTGTAGTCTCACTGTTGTTGCAGTTGAAATGGAATAGATGCAGAATTTTGGTGCGTAATCAATTCAAGATCCTGTCAATGTTAAGTATAAATATTTAACTTTTGTTTTAAAAAAAAATAAAGATTGCTCATTGCTAAACATTTTTTTCCAGATAAACACAAATTTGGGCAATCAAATATTAGCATATGCGTAATATTTCTTAAACTGAGCTACATGAACCTAAGCAAAACATAAAAATAAAAACTTTTCAAGTGTATATATAAAATATGTTATATAATTGCTAGGAGTACTGTTCTGTTTTAGACATTATATGGAAGAAAAAATCATTCATCATCATATTTCAGTGTCAATTCAATCAAAACCCATCAGATTAAGAATCAAAATTGTCTCCTGTGTTAAAAATACCATCAGAATGAAGCCAAGCTAATGATACTAATCTCTTCGTGTTCTGTTTTTCTTTTTTCTCCAATCCAAGATGAATATGATAAAAATGTGGGCAGATTTCTTTGGGAGGAGAAAACCCGTTTGTGATGGTGCTCAGTAAAAACAAGGCTTCCTTTACTGATGGAAATAATCTGTGATCAATCACTGCAGGTCACAGCTGAGCTACCCCCTTATCCTGGCTGCTAAAGACAGAGCAGTGTAGGGATTTTAACACCGACACCCAACAGTATAACAGTAGGGTGCGCCAGGTTACACCACGGAGGAGCTTTATAGTTGATTCTTTGATTTGATATGACCAATTGTTTGGTTGTATTCCCTTTTATCCTTGTTATGTTTGGAAATTTTGATCCAGTAAAAGTGTCTGTGTCACTTTACTTCATGAGTTGAAGTAATGTGTAACAATTTAAACAGCATTGTCCCTCTTTTACTGGTTGCTAGGCACTGCCCACCATATTCTGCTGTTGGGAAATACTTCCTGTTGAATCAGTAGTACCAATAGGCGACTTCAAATACATATTAAGGACTTGGTGGGAAGAGTAGTCGTCTTGCAATCTTAAAGTTGTAGCTTAATTTCCAGATTCCTCCTGTAACATGTCAACGTAGCTTCGGCGAAATTGATTTGTATATCGGTGTATCATTGTTTGCACATTAATCAATAGGACTGGGTGAACATTTAATAGATGGACAATTTTATAAAATTTAGTTATTGCTTGCTTCTTTTTTTCTTTCAATTTTTTTTGTTTAAAATTTCAAAATAATAATAGAAATGCAAGGTGTCTGCACATCCTTAAAATGTCTTATATTCATTTATCTAAAACTAAAACCTTAAAATGTCTTGACCTTAAATACATTAATAGCAGGTTTGAAGTGTTGTAGCAGCTCTATTTAGTCTCAGCTCGGGACTTATCTCTCAAGCAACAGTCTGAGTCGCACGCAGACATCTTCACTTCCTTCTGTGAATCGAGGTGGTTGATGATACCACTAATTTACCCTTGCTAGCTAGCTAGCTGGCTAACTGTCATGTGTCTATCATTGGTAAGTTCAAATGTATTGGCCGTTGGTTGAACGATGTTCATCTTTGCCGCTAGCTCACTTCTGTTGCCAACCAAAGCAATACATATGAAGATATAAAGATGGGATTTTCTTTTGTACATTAGTTGTGATGCAGGTCTTATATTTTATTCATAATGGTCTTAAAATTTAGTTGATCTTCAAAAAGAAACCCTGAAATGAGAATTTCCTAAATAACAGCTTGTTTTTCTGATATCAAGATAATTTTATTGATTTGGATTAATTCAAACATAACTGAAAACCTATGGACTCACCAAAGAATGTCAGGATGCAGAAGAGTAAGAAAGGATGTTCCCAGAAAAATAGCTTTCCCCCCATCAAATGCAGTAACTGCTACTGTAGCTGCCGTTCCTCCAGTAAACGCTATGAATTCTTCATCAATGAAGTCTGTCGGCTTCACGATGCCTTCAGGGTCAGCTTTCACTGCAGACACACCCTCTCAGACGGGCTTCTGTTTTCATCCTACACTGTTGGTCTCATGTTTTAGTCAGTCTCTCTGGTGCTCATTAGGCGTTAGGATGGGCGAGGATTGTTGCCAAACCGTTGCTTGATAGCTAGCAGTAAAACACTCGGACGCGTCTGCCGGGACGTCGTTCCAGAGGATGATCATTGTCTTCTCTTGCATTGTTATTCTGCCATGTAGGCAGAAGAAAGCTGCGTAGAAAACCCTGACAACATCCAACCTGCATTGTGCACGACAGGTCCAGACTAGAGCCAGCATAAGCAAACATCCTGGTTTCATGGCATTGCAGAACAGCAATTAACAGCTGTAATATATTATGTTGTATATATTTACAATTCCAGGATGTAAAAAAATAAAATAAAATAAAAAAAATTATTCTTCTTGGAAATAGGTAATTCAGATGAATTTTGACCAATCCTCTGTCAGACACGACCAGCAAGAAACAACAGACCGTTCATAAAGAAGAAACAAAAAGTTTCAACACATGTAGAAGGAATAGAAGGGCGGTGCTCCTGGGGACCATCTGTGTTTTGCACAGACAGCTGTTTTGGTTCTAGCGGTTGCTAGAACACGTCACCATTTGTTGAGATCCTTATCTATGGCCCGTGAAGTAGATTAAAAATAAAGCAGAGTTTGGCACTTACGCAAAAATACATCATTGCTCTCATTTAAAACTGTATCATAGATCATTCCTACAGTTGCAAAATGAATACACCGGCTGTTACAGTTACACTTATGTTATCTAGACCATATCTTTTTTTATTGTTTGTTGTTGTTGATTTTGTCATGCATGCCAACATAGATAAAAACTTACAGTAAATTTAGTTGCAGCTTGTAATCAAACATGGATGATGCCCAGAAAATTAGACTTTTCTGCTGCTATTTTAAATCACCATTAGTCTGCAAACCAAAATATTTCTAATAGCTAGATTTTAGTCCTGAAAATGTTTTTTTTTTCCAGTTATCTGACCTGTAGTGGAAATGAAATGGATTAGGCTGAAAAATGCATCATGATATAAGCGTTCCATATCGGTCTGTATCGCTCATTTTTGATCAGATTTTTGTTTTACATATTTGAAATTCTCCCAAACTGGTGGCAAGACCTTTCCTGTTTCATCCACAGATTTTTCTTCCCACGGTTGTTTATTTTTAATCAGTTATGAATCACGGTGGCGAAACCTGATACATCTGCTGCACAAGTTACACAACAGGTTGTTGCTAGGTAACCAAAAAGTGAGTGAGTTAGTTGATGAGAGTGAGCAGCAAAAGCCTTTCCTCTGCCTACATCTCCCAGAATGCTGTGTTCTGGATTGGAGTTCATTAAAATAATTTTTCTGTTTATTGTGATATATATATTGTTATTGATTTATTGTCCAGCCCTTAAATGGACGTCTGAAAAGTACACAAAAAATAGTCGACTTTATTGCCAAGAATCATTAACAACAAAAACCAAACACATAATTCTCTTCCTTTTTGTGTTAACTGTATATACACATTTAAATTCATTTGACATTTCAAGCTATTATAGTTTAGCTATTTGGGAAACCAAAATAAGATCTACATCTTTAAGATTTTCTCAAATATATTACATACTTTTAGCTTGGCAAAAGGTTGTGTTGGTCTGGAAGGGGGCTCTTGTTGGCCTGGTAACGCGTCGGCACCTCATAATCGCGGAGGAAACGCAGAACGAGGACGATTTAATCACACCAACTAAGTCAATAACGGCCTTTTATCATCTGTCATAGGGTAACAATGCAGCACTTCTGATGGCTGCTTCACATGATGAGAGAGAGGCATTCACAGCCTCGCTAAGGCGAGTGAGAGCAAAGGCATGAGTCAGACAGAGTCTGGAGAAGTTGAGAGACGACAGAGGACGAGAAAAAGAAGGGAGGGAGGCGAAGGAGGAGGGTGGGACTGGAGCTGGAGTTTGGTTGGAGGCTGCCTCTGTGGCAGCCAGAGGTGAGGCTTAGCAGACAGCTTCAGCTCTCCTCAAGAGCACTCCTCGTGGATTTTCTTTCCCCCCCAACTCCGATCCATAAAAACTCCGTTCTGGATATTTGTAGGAAAATGTACGAACGACACAAGCGGAGGTACAGCCTCTGCGCCAAAGGAGAGCGTGCGGTGGACGTGGTTCTCATCAAGGTAGGCCACTTCCCTGCACTTTTCAAACAAAGTTGTTTTGGCGTTACAGTGCGGCCGGTGCCACAGTAATAACAGTCATTTTGGAGCAGAAGCTTTGAATGTGGAGCTGTTAAGAGCTGCAGACAGATAAAAGCGTAATGGCAAAAGTAGTAAAAGGCAGGGGGAGAATTTGAAAGTGGGACCCAATTCATAAAAGTGAACTATAAAAAAAAAAGGAGGCCAGAGATAAGTAATGTTCATCATTACTTTAAACGAAGTCAATTTAATAGCGCCTCGTGAAGTGAATTAGCAGCTCCGGTTCCTGAGACAGGTTGGTATCGCAGGCCTGGTAACGCTGACTCATAAAAGCATCTTCCAAAAAAAGAAAGAGTTTATTTCTTAAACAAAGCATTACCAGAAGTATCATAAATTGCTTCAATGTGCTTTGACAAATCTGTGGGGGTCTGCCATGGGTGTTTCAAGGGTTTTTTGTTGTGTTGCACGCTGGTGCATGATTGCACGTTTGTTGATAGTGGCCCTTCAAACACAGAGTGCTTATTATTCGGGGCGGAGTGTGGTTTCTGCATGGAAGCTCCTGCATATGCTTGTGTTTATGTGACACCATGGCGGATGCCTGCTCTCTGTCCATCTTTGTGGAGCGACTGTGCATAAAACTTAATGAGGCTAAGGCTGTTAAAGGTCTTCCCGGGATTATTTGGTCAGCACAGCGGGTACTTGTCCGACAAACTCTGCAGCTTAAACAGAGTATAAACTTCTCTGAAAATGGCTGTCGTACTGTAATTATATCCTCTCGAGCACTGAACTGTAATGATTTTGTGTCAAATCGGTTGAAATGAGAGCTAAGTGGAGTTTTTGGGGGTTTTTGTAAATGAGGTTTTGCATGGCTCCCAAAAGGGGAATGCTATTTAAAGCCCCAAATGGCACCTTTTCTTTTCTACACTCAGAACTCTATAGAAAGTTTGTTTTTTTTCCACTGTGGAGTTTTGTTTGCCTTGATTACTGATTTGGGTCTACGCTATTTCGACATTAATCACAATCCATTAATTTTCACAGTGCTAAACCTGCTCCAAACCAAATATGGAGCAGGTTGGTGACAAACAAAATCACGTGTCGCGATTCAGTGATCCACACAAGATGTTTCAGAGGATCAAACACCACCTGATCGAGTCATAATAACGGCGTTTACTCTCACTTGGGCTCGGAAAACCAATCTGTCATTTGTCAACAATGCTGCTCCCAACTGAAATCTAAACCAACACATTTTGCTCAAATTAAATGTAAAAGTGTTGTCACACCCTTCACCCCCAGTTGTTCCGCAAAGATGCAAGAGAAAGCAAAGTGATCTAAAGGCTTGGGTCAGTTATTTTACTTTTTATCTCAAAACCAAGAAGTTCACATTTGTTTCTAGCATTAAGCTAACCAAACTTAGCTGCATTTACTCAAGATCTTGGTTTTGAAACATCATGTTCCAGGGTATTGCTGCACACTGGCAGTAAGCTGCCCTGAAAAGAAGCTCCTGCATTTTCTGTCATATTAACAAGACTACTGTTGTGAAACTAAGCAAACCATTTACAGTTAACCTTTGCACTAATCAATGCTTTCCCTACTGGTGCGAACCTCACTCATGTGGTTACACCTCATGATCATTGCTGATTGAAATAAGTAGCCAGAGTAGCATATCAAAAGCTTGACCTTTCTGCTCGCCTCTTCCTTCATCTTGGAGCATATTTGCTACTGACGATCAAGCCGTGTTCATAGCATTCCTGGCATAAAGACACCACAGAAGCTCCGAGTTGGGTCGAACTCTGGGCTTCTGTGGTGCTTGCAATACATGCACCACAGAGAAAACCAAATGAGAATGAAGAGTGTAAAGTTATGTTAAACTTCTTACATATATTATTATTAGAGGAGTGGATAGTTTAACCTGTTGAGGATATAAAGAAAGTAAGTAGGGTGCAGAAATTGGACCATAACAAGCCCAGCGCACTGCATGCGCACATTTCCCCGCCCTCCTTCACTTCTACCAATCACACATGACCCCAGTGCGCTTTGATATGCGACACTGGCGGTGATTTGCACTTCACTCACTTAGGCCTGTCACGATGACAAATTTTGCTGGACAATAAATTGTACCAGAAGTTATTGCGATATTGTAATGGCATAATAACGCAAGATTATTGATCTCAAAGGTCAATAAACATTAAATTCTAATGAACATTTAAAACTGGAACTGGAAGACATTTTAAATATCTAAAATATAACAAAACGACGGAAGCAACAAATAAAATGAATTATAAAGACTGTAAACAAGATTGTCCTTCAAAAAAAGGCCTAGTTGAGACCAAAATAAAAGAGTGAAGACCACAGTCATCCAGTTTTCGGTAGAAAGAGAAAGAGAAAATTATTAATAGTGTAACTGGAAATTATTGATTTTTTCTTCATCATGCAATTAATTGATTTATTGCTAATTGCGACTGACCTAGACTCACCCAGCCATTACAGCAAGCAACAAAATGGAAGACGTTAAACAAAAGCTAAAAAGAGAAGTTGCTGCTTACTTAGATGGTGATCTAACAACGAAAGCAGTAAAATCTTAATTAAAATAACATGGGGTTTACTTCTTGCTTGGTCCTATAATAAAAGTAAATTTGTCGGGTCGGATCAAGCTCGGACATAATGTCTCATGTCGGAATGGATTTTTTTAGCTGCAGTCTCAACTCTAATCTGTTTTTAAGATCTTGAGGATGTCATCTGCGTTTTTCAGCATTGATGCGCTTTGATCAAGGAATGACCTTTATCACACATGCAAGCACTTTTCTGTTGAATGTGAGTCATGCTGAGGTTCACATCTGGAAGAAGCTGGACTGCTCCCTCCAAACTGGAGCTTAGTCTCCATCACAAACAGACAATTTCTATACAAAGTTCACTTTAAAAACACCACCAGGCTTGTCTGCATTTGCCCATAGCTACCGGTTGGGACTTGGGGATGAGGACACATGAAGGAGAGTATCTGGGAAAGTTTCCCTGCTACACGTAACGCCTCACTTTGGTCTATTTTTTTCCTTCCTGGACTTGTTCTAATGTCAGCTTCTCTGTACAAAACAAGGCTAGAATAGCAACAGTGTGTGTGACAGAGAGAGAGACAGACTGACAGAGGAGCAGGGAGGAAAAGAGAGTGAGCGATATGATGGTGTGGGAAAAGGCAGTGGCTGGCTAACGGTTTCCTCTGCCCTCGGATGGAAACAGGCATTTGGCCAAATGACTTCATTCCAACCAGCGTTTAACATCCCAGCGTCTCTCCTGGCCAGGAGTTACAGAACACATCATTACTCCACTTACCAAGTACAGTCACTGTGAATGAACCTTTATGCTCGACTAACTAACTTAGCAGTACAGTAGATCGATGTGCAAGTACTGCATGCGGTTCCACAGATAGATGGGGAAACGCCCAACAGGCTTGGGAAAGCTACTCAGTAAGTCTTTCTTTCCATTTTTGGGAGCTTATTTCCTGTTTATTATTCAATGTTTTCAAGGAAAATGGCAATGCTACGTTGTTGATTACTGTTTGCTTGGAAATATAGAAGAAGAAAACAGTGTGGATGAAATATCTCTGGACTTCACTTACTGTGCTGCAGTCAACTTGACAAATTTCAGAATTTCTAAGAAGTTGCTCTGGAAAGTGTGATTTCTCTGATGGTTTTCAAATTACTAAGTTGTTTTCATCCATCCATCTACCCATCAGTCTGTCATTCTCCCAATTCATCCATCTGTACCTGAATACTTTTCTAGGCCTGTCTGTCCAGACATTTTACTCTCATTCCATCTATCCGCCCTTTTCCTAAACCACCCGTCCATCCTTTTTCCAGTCCATTCAGCCATCCATCCATCCTTTACCCAATCTATCTATCCATCTTTTTAACAGTCCACCTGTCCGTCCCATCCTTCTTCCAATCCATTCTGCCACATATGAACCCTTTTCAGTCCATCCATCATTCATTTGTCCTTCTCTATCCATCCATCCATCCATTCATACATGAAACCATTTCTTTCCATCTATTCTCCTCCCAATTCATCCATCTCCCCTCCAAGTCCATCCATCCATCCTTCTACCAAACTATTCAACCATTCTTTCCCCATCCATCCATTCATTCATCCATCCGCTCTTCTCCCAATCCATCCATCTGTTCATACTCCCTCCAAATCCATCCACCTGTCCGTCTTTCTTATCTGTTGGTCCATCCATCTGTATCTCCTTCTCCAAATCTGTCCTTTTCTCCATCCATCTTTCCTTCCCTCCTACCTGCAGGTTCCATCGTTTAGCTTAAAAGAATTGACTGGGAACTCTGGGGATGTTCATCCAGTAAAGGATGCATTTTGTACCTGGGACAATGTGTAGAATATTTCATGTTGACCAGCCATAGCATTGTTGCCCAATGATGGATACAGTAGCCAGGTCTGCCTTGTTGCACTTTCCTGTGGGTGTTATTTTGACACTTGGAATCCATATAAACACTCTTCTGGACTAATCAAACATCTTACAGAGCAGCAGCTCCTCCTGCAGTTGCAGCGTCTGCCTGTCAGCAGGACACAACAAATACCGCAGAGAAGAGGCTCAGAGAACACAAAGAGTCAAGATGTTTCATATCACTTCAACTTAGAGGAGGGGGATTTTCATAGAGTAATGCTAATTATTATTGTTTATGATTTCAGGGGGAAAAAAAGTCAGTCTGTGCAGAAAGTGCATTTCCCAGGTTCACCTGAGAATAACTGCATTCCGAGGCCGGCTGCTCGCCAGCATCGCATATCAAAGCGTGCCGCGTAAACACGCCTGGCTTGGGAACAGCCATGCTGTCTGCCATGGCATCCTTCAGTGCTGCACAACCTCTCTGGCTGCACGCCTGTTTGAAAACAAGGCAGCAGTCCAACTTCTCCATGCTCTGCCACACACACACACACACACGCAGACACACACTCACTCAGCAGCCTGTCTTTTATTTTTAAACCAGATGTGTTTTTACTGGGTGCAGTTTAGATTCCCCCGACACTACAAATATGCACAAGACTCAGAGTACGGGCTGGCAGCCTGCAGTCGGGGTGATCGGCTCCATCACTGACTGACTCGTTGTTTTGCAGGCCTCACTGGCCGACGCTTCGAGACTCTATTGATCACAACGTCCTGAAAATAATCCTGCGTTATTTCCGCTTTTCTTCATCAGCGTCTCCATGCATCCTTAAAAACTCTTAAATTCATGCATCTGAAATGAAGCCTTAAAATGTCTTAAATGGATTCAGAAATTGAATTTAATACATTTAAAACTCACGGGTCTTAAATTTTTTCTTGTTTATATTATGTTGTGATTAATCATTCATGCTTGAATAAGTTTGTTCATCATGAAATAAATTATTAAAACACATGCCCTGCCTACATTCTCCTATTCGTGTCGCCGTCTTCCTCTTTTTCGCCAGTAGTAACATCTGCATGTTAATTACATTTCATTACAGCCCCCCAAAAAAATCACCTCATCCTTGCACAAAAACTTTTTATCGAAAAGCATGTTTGAAAAAAATTGGCATGTTTACATTAAACAATATTGACCTATAGTTAATCTCACAAATAACAATTTTTCTTCAATAGTTTTATATGGATTTCCATATATAGATATACATGTATCTGTGTGCAGTTTTGTTTTGTGCATTGTTGTTGTTTCATACATAATGGTGTTAAAAACGTTTTAAAGTCTTAATTTTGAGTTGGTGAGACCTGCAGAAACCCTGTTTGTGATAGTTAGCTATGTTGAAGCCGTTTTATTCAAGAAGTTGAAATCAAAGGAAAAGAATCAAGAAGTTAATGACGTGAAATCCGAGGGGTTTTATTAACTGCCTTCTCAGCTGTGTCCTTTAATAGTAGCCATACATTTTTATTCCGTCAACTCAGCCAAAATAAAGAGGCATCAGTTTTTGGTTTCTCCGCGCTCCGACCCATTCACAGGTGTACATTTCATTCCAGTTCATTCAGCGCCAAAAATCTTCCGATTCTGTTCTTTCTGTAAACGTATCTTATTTTAGCTCCCATACCTCATTTGAGTGTGTTTCTAACATTCCAGTTCCACTTTCCCTGATGAGGTTAATCCACACTGGCCCCTTTTGTAGCAAGCAGCAACCGGAACCTGCGCAAGCATTTGCAGTACATCTTTCACGTTTGTGTGTTTGTACCGAAGCCCTCTGTGACCAGCTAATCTTTCCTTGTCAGCGTGTTTGTTCTCCCTCAGCAGGCCCTGTTTGATATCTGAACACAGCTGCGAGGGAAAGGGGGGAAAAAAAAAAAAAAAAAAAGAATCTGCATCTAAGTGTGTGGGATTTGTTGTGTGCATGTGAGACTTGATGAAGGAGCCAAGGCAACACAAGCAAGCTTTTATCATGTGGCTCTGCTGAACAGGTTTAAGGTAGCAGTGTTTTATGCATGTGTGTGTGTTTGCAGGAAAGCTAAAGTGTAAAGGCTCTAGCTCTCCTCCCAGGCCTGGACAACAGAGCTCAGTGTTTCTATGGGTCAGTGGGCTAGTCGATAGCGTGCGCTGGGAGAGCAGAGGGTTAGTTTCTTAAACCCCCACTGGAGTTGACCTTCCTGGTAGTGCCGAGTCTCTCATCCGGTCTTGGTTATTTATATGTTTTTTTGCAATATCTGATGAAAATCCATGGGAAATCCGTGGCAAACCTTGTAAAACATAAAAACTGTCGAACGTGAAAAAAATAAAAAAAGTAAGACTCTACATGTATCCATGCCATCACCAACTGCTTTTAAAAACTGCAGCTGTACAGAAATAAGTTTGCAAAGACGAATGGTGGAAATAAGTACATAGTTCACCAGGTACATATTTGGTAACGGTTATTTTAGAAATCGGTTAATCTTTTGATCTGATTATTAATCAGGTATAAAAAAAAAACTGGCAATTCTGGCAGATTTTTCATTGAACCACTTATAAGCCTCCTTTATACAATATTAGAAACGTGTGAAAAGATGCAAATATTTCAATTCCTTTTTTTCCCAACTGTCAGAAAAACTCTTGATTAATCAATCAATCAGATAAATGTGCTTCACTAGGCGCTCCCAGCCTCTTTTACTTGAGGCTATCTCAACTTAAATCCATCTTTGCCTCTTTGACCCTCAATTTTCTGCATCAGAATTGTGCATGTTTACACGCACACACATGCTAGTCCATCATCTACAGTCCAATGTTTAATTCATATATCATAAAACAGGAGATTCTCTTTCTGTAAAAGCTTCACCCTGGTCTTTAATATATTTGTCCAGAGGTGAGATCTCTCAATGTCGTTGCTTTTGACTTGAGGGCTTTTCTTTACTCAGAGTATTTGCTAGGAACATATTAACCTTAAGTAAGACGTCAGTCTGTATGATCCACAAGTCTAAAATATCTTGTCTGTGCATAAATATTTCTTCTACTCCAAAATAATCTCCTCATAGATATTCTGAGCTTGAAATATAGAAACCCTCCAACTTAATAGGAACATGTCACAATCAATAAAAATATACTTTATTTCGTCTCAGAGTGGAAATTGGTGAATAAATCTTCTCAGTGCCTCCGGACTATTCCATCTGTGGCTCGCATTCTTACAGATGCACTTGATTTTCTTTTTTTTTTTTTTTTGCAGTTGCTTTTTTTTTGGACTTTTTTTTCTACACTTTGTGCACAAGGACTCTTATGATGGAGTACTAGTTCCAGACAAAACATCGTTTTGTTTTTTAGTTATGAGAATAGTCGTAGTTTTACAAGAATGCAGTCATAACATTAGCAGATTAAAGACTAAATTTTACAGGCTCATTATTCGACATGGACGAAGTCGTTGGCTCAATCGTTTCGAAACTGATGATAATTTGATGCTGATGCATTGAAATGTTAAGTATTTTCTTATTTGTGTGACTGATACGAAAGTATAACAAGAAGATTTTTTTATTATTATTATTTTTTGTGTTAGAATTCTCAGAAAATTACTACTTAATTGTGCTAATATTACCACTTTATTTTGGTAATATGACTTTGTTCTCACATTATTACAGCTTTATCCTTTCTTATGACATGATTTTGTTCTCATTTTATCGCAACTTTTTTCTGATATTATATTGACTATTCTCTGATTATTACAACTTTTTTCTTGTAATATTTCAACCTTATTGTCGTATGACTAAATTCTTGCAACATTATGACTTTATTTTCATTTTTCAAAAACTATTCTCATATCATTCCAACTTTATTCTCATATTTTTCTAACTTTATTTTGTAATATGACTATTTTTTTCCACAACTTTATTCCCATATTACTATTCTTGCATTATTTTGACTTTGTCCTCATATTCTAACTACATCTTGCATTATTACAACTTTTTTCTCGTATTATTTAAACTTTATCATTGTTTATTTATCGTATTCTTTGAATATTATGACTTTATTCTCGTAATTAAAAAACAAAACAAAATAAAAAAAAAACATCTTAGCCTGGCCCAAATACTCTGTCACAGACTCTGGAGACCTGGCTGTGTCAAAAATGTGACAGCCAAACAGCAGGCAGTTACGTCAAGTGAATAGATTCAGAGAGAGGAAGAGGGTCCCCAAATTCATCTCTTCTTCGGGCCCCATAAAATCTTGGACCGGCTCTGAATAAACGCTCCAGAGTCCATTAAAGTTCTTGGCGTGCCAACAGTCAGTGAGTGAAATTCGATCTGACTTGTGTTGGACCAACACCTTTTGTTTTCCCAGATGAAAACAGGACGTGGCCTTCAGATCGTAAAGCTGTTTATTCCCAACTCAAGGCTCTGTTTCTGTACGGGCAAGTTTAAAGACTAACGCTAAAGCTTGCTGATCTGAGCCAGACTTAGCGTGAGCTTACCGGGGGTGGAAGCTAAATGGGGTGAATTAAGGAGGGGAGGAAACGAGCTAAAAGACTGGAACAGAGCAAAGAGAAAAGCAGTAACGAAGACGAGAATAATAATAAAAGCGTCTCTGTTCGCAGATATCAGATTAACAGGTCATGCTTTTGTTGTGTAGTTGTCAGCTCAACAACCAGTGGCAAAGAGGGTTGAAATGAAAAAAAAAAAAAAAAGAAGGGATTTGGTGATATTTATAGTAGGAAGCAGCTCAAAGTGGGAGCAGTTTTATTTCCCTTCCATGGACGGCGTTCATTAAAAGTTAGGAAGCTTCTCTGAAGCCGGCTAGCTTTTGAGTTAGCTGTGGTGACCTGCTGTCTCTCTTTCTCTCCGTAACACACACACACCACCGCAGCTGTTGTGTAGACATTAATCCCACAAAGGAAGCAGAGCAACAGCATTGTTACCGCACATCTCAAACAGGCCGCTCGTGCGTATCTGAGCAGCGGCGTGTTTTGAGCGGAGAAAAATGTTGGAACTTTTTCAAGTAACTTCCTCTGTGGGCCAGACGAAGACCCCAGCCCCCCGAGAGGAACCACAGAGTCCCACGAAGTCCCACGAACACCCGCGTCGTTTACGTTCACCTCTCGTTCTGGACACACAGTAGTTGCGCTCTCTTTAGCAGACAATATCGTTCTGCATCATTATTTCTTTGTGGGTGACGGTCACATGATGATGAGGCTGATTCAGTGTCTTCCTGTTTCTGCAGATCCACCGAGACAGAGAGGCGTCGTTCCACCAGACTTGCAACCCTCAGCACTCAGGTAAGAGCTTCAGGAGGCTCCAGTTTTCTCCATCACTTTAGAAAGATTGCCTACTGTTGGTATTTTTTATGCTTTTGTTTAGTTGTGAAGTTTTAAATATTTCTATAAGCTTGCTGCTCTGTTTAACATGTAGGTGTTTTCAGCTAGATGCTCATCCTTTCGAAATTTAGATGTCCAACTTGACCGCTTTTCAGTCTATCGCTTAGACAAAGCGAAGGCACAGTTTTTAGAGAGCATAGGTTTCCTAGAACATAACTTAAAAAAAAGAGAAAAAAAAAACAGAAAGCCCAGTCAGTATGGCCATTTTGGTTTTTTTGCGTCTTAGAAGAGGAAATGAAGGCAGATAAATACAACATAGATGTTCAAAAATACTAAGCTGAGACTTTTTCATATGCTGGTGGTTTTTGGGTGTTCAGATCAAAGCAACAGCCTTTGAGTTGGGTAAACATCAAAAGTTTCCTTAGGTCTTCTTTCCATGCAAGCGGCCTCCAGCTCAGGAGATACGATGAGATACAATGTTGTATTCACAGTAAGGAGATGAGATTTTAGCTACATTTCTTAGAAACCAACACCCACCCCTCTCTTAGTTTGTTTCTATAATATTTCAGAAATCACAAACTGTGTTTTAAAGAATCTGGATTTGATAAGATAATCCAGTCCATGTTTGACAAGACTACGTAGTGTGATTTTTGTGCTAATTTAATTCTAAGGTGGTTATGATGTAATTAAAAACATCAAAAATGTGTTTTTGCAAATAGATTGTTTCTTCTGAGAAAAAATCTATTAGTATTTTAGATTCTGAACTACAGATGATCAAAGGCAGTCCAAATTCATAAAAATAAATCTTTAGTTACTTTAGTCACTTTATCAATAATACCTGTTAATTATTTTGGGTACAAAATTTTTGTTTCACCACATTATATAATTTAAATGTAATATAATCAGTCGGAGTGGTTGGCACTTTACTGAGTATTGTTATCCAGACTGAGCTGAAGTTTTTACTTTATTTAACACAACTTGAGAACTACTTCCTTCTACCTTCAAAATAAGAGAACTAAACATGGATACATGGTGTGAAACTTAAAGCCCTCACCATCATATCTTCGTAGAATACCTTTTTACTCTCGGCTCACCAGGCAAAGTCCTGTGCTAACAGCAGTTAGCGCTTTGTGAGACCGCCTTCATTCGTTTTGTCATTTAAAAGTGCATTTTTTAAATAGTGCAAATATTTCCTTTTTGTGTTTATCTTGACATTTTCTTTCCTTTTAAAGCACTGTTTTCACTGAAAACATTGTGATGTGCTGCTGAGCTTTTCCTGCTTTTTTTGTTTGTTGGTATGTTACTGCATGCAACGTGCACAAGAAGAATGGAATGCATTATTTAGCTGGCTCCACGGGGGTGATGGTGTTGGGATTATTTATGCACGCACTTGAAGAGAGCTGAATTTCATTAGACTTGGAGAAAGTTGAAGATGAAGCAGGACTGTAGGAAGAGATGTGATGTAAACCCAGCAGAAGTCGAGGCAATAGTTGAAGTAACAGTAAGTGGCTCATGGGGAAACATGTCTCCACGGTGACTCGACTTCTTATGCCTTACATTCAGCACTAGTTTAGGCTGACACTTCCCATTTCTCATGGTCGTGTTTCTTCATTCGCTTGGTGTTTAAAAAAAAAAAAAAACAGAGAGACTGCGTCAAACTCTCAGCTAGATCCGACTGTGAATAGGCCAGTATCATTCTCATGGTATGATAACCCACAGCAAAAATAGCATTAAATGTTTATATAATAATCCACAATTTCATCTAATAGTTTTTAATTTAAGTTATAACAGAAAATATGGGGTCTGCTGTTACAGTAATCTGCAACATGTGTCTATATTTTCAATGGAAATACACCCTGATGTCAAAACCTGGAAGAAATCTATAGTAGTTTTCAGCTAATTGACCTGAAGTGTGCATCAACAGGTGGGGGAGGGGCTATTCAATGCTTCAGTTTGCTGCAGAAAACAACAATCATTCCAGCACTTCCTCTGGCCTCTCATTAAAGGGACTTTAGATCATTGGAGATTAATGGTGAAAAATATTACAGGTTTTAAAACTATACCTTTTTATAACCTTGATGTAACCAAATTGTTTATTTATATTGCTCATACAACATTTGTTACTGAAATAGGAAAGTTGGCATCATGGCTTACATCAGCAAAAGTACATCTGAACAACCTTTTTTTTTTTTTTTTGTGGAAATTAAAAGTTGTTTGAACAAACAAGACTGAACTGTCGATCTATAAGCAAAATACAAAGCAGGCAATAGGTCTGTATAAAGTATGAATGGTTTCATAGTTTGATGCAAAAATGCATTATGGGTGGTATAGAGATCTCACTAATATTTATAAATATTACTGCCTATTAAAGCAGTTCAAACACATATTCACAATATGCAGAGTAGAAACTGTGTTAGCGCTACCAAAGAAACTAACATTTACAGTTTTCCTTATTTCTGCTATTGGGTGTACAGCCAATCAGTAACATTAAATAATAACATAGCACTGCAGGATTGGCCGCTTTGCAAACACGAGCTTACAGCATGCTAAGTAGCATTGCATTTTCCAAGATACATTTTCTTTGGAATTTTTGGCATATGCTGTAGATAAAAAAGAAAAAAAATCTGCAGATTGATAAAATTTCAACTAAATATTTAGAAGTTGCCTTAAACAGAAAAATCAAATACTAAGCTGCAGATAATCGAGAGTCCACTGTATAATTCCACAATCTGGTGAAAACCAAAGTGTATGAACAAAAGCACCTCATACCAGCCGTTATGCACAGCCGCAGTGGTGGTGGTGCAATTGCACCCGCAGAACACTTGCACTTCCTGCCAATCATGACCCCTTTTTTTTTCACCAAAACATTCTCGCATCAAATGCGAGGCTGTCTGACTGTGACAAAGGCGTGCATAAAATTATGACTGTAGACATCAATTGTTTGTTGAGAGGAGGTGAGAATTCACAGTGGTGAGACTTGGTTATTATTAAAGTCGTTGCTGCTGCTAAAGGTTATTCGACAAGCAGACCCAAGTCTTTCACACATTGCTTCTGCATTTCATTTTAGTTTTGTTGCAATAAAGAAGACGGTGTAATCTGCACAGTAGCTAACCTGAAGGCAAGGATTCAGTGAGTTTTTATTTGGTTCTTATAAAACTTTAGAACCGTTGTGCATAACATAAGTACTTGACAAATGACAAAAAGACAAAAAATATGTTATTGGCCTGGTAAGTTTGCTCACACAGTGTAAATTACAAAAAAAAGGACAAACAGTCCTTTGTTTGTGAAGGAAAACAATCAAAACTTGAGTCGGTGTGATAATAACGAAAGCAGCAGTGGGAAGAGAAAGCTAAAGAGAGCAGTAGAGATGTCAGGCAGAGGTAAAATAGAAGGGAGGGTAAAGGTTGATTTCCTCTGCAGCAGCTGGACAATAATACTCCCTTCCTGGTGGAAATCTTTTCCTCTCAGCCTTTCTGCCTTATTTATTTGGTGATGTAATAACAGAGAGGAAGTCCCTCTGCCAACTTCAAGCTAATCCGCAATCTGCCCATGATGGAAGACTTGGATACAGTACTTAAAAACAAAAAAATCAGCCCTTTCTTTCCTCTTTTCGTAGTACACCGCCTCATTTGCCAAAATATCCAGCAGTCTGTTAAACTGAGGATGCTTTCATGGGATTGTATCATTCAGATCAACATTAGTAACGTTACACTGGCATTCATCATTTGTAGCTATGACAAACGGAGCATCTTTGAGCGACCGGATGGAAACGATACTAAAGTCCTTTTGCTCAGGCATCAGAAGTCTTTTTCCTTTAGCTCTTATGTTGTGGATTAAAATACTGGCACACATAAAATAGATTGTCTTCGATGGAGTGCATGAAATATGGTTTACCTGGAGAACAAAATGTGTAGTGTTCTGGTTTTATCTCTTTTTTTTATTATTATTATTTCTCCAGTCATTTGTCATTTCCATACATCTTAAGCAGAGAAGGGAGTCCCACTCTTAATTGGTTAGTGGTGATGGTTGCTAGTAACCACGAACAATTTTAGCTTTATGCATCCTCCGCCTTAATGTCCTCATTTCTCTGGAACCCCAAAAGCGTGTTATCGATGAATGCACTCAACACGTGCAACCTGGTTGTTATTAAAGATGCTTGGTTAGGAGCAAAGATAAAGTTTCACTTCACTTTAATTGAGGTTGTATAGCGGAAAATCACTGGGGCGTCATTTATCAGTGTCGAGGTCAGTGTAATTGACTCTGGGAAAGTAATTTGTAGAGTGTCCTGAATCAAGATTAAGGTTTAGATGTTAGATTTATTTATTTATTTTAACTCTGAAACAAATTCACACTGAGCCTCATTCATCAAATGCTGGCAAGGATTTGGGCACAGCAATGATTATAGGAGAAGTTCCATGTGTGATTTATGGAACCATGAATTTAATTAATTGTTTTGAACAAATGAACTTTGATAGTCTGGCAGATGGAAACAGTCGTGATATACATCCCATATATTCATTGTTCTCCTGGCTCCTGGCCTCTCCCACACAATTTGTCACTAAAGACATATTTCTCTCTGAACCTTAAAGCAACAGCATCTCAAAAATGGATTTCTTACACAAACAAGATCTCTGCAAATGTTATCTCTTTAATTTCATATTGTAGCTGCCAAATATGAGTGCCGACTGAGGTACTGTCTCCAAATGGCAGCTTAAATTATATGTAGTTACAAATGAAATCCTACTGTCCGGCGTAATACTGTGCAGAATGGCTTTCACAAAACACTTATGGGTGTGATTAAAGCACCTTTCTGCCATCTTAATGCGCTTTGTGAACACAACAATGCAGCCAGAGGTATTAAAGTCAGCTGGTACCTCTGATACTGCAATCATATGCCAATCGAGGTTGTCACAAGTCAGGCCTGCATCATCTGACTTGTTTAAGAACCGGCAGAGGTCCGCCTTCAGAGGAGTGATGCAGTGATGACGTACGCTTCGCGTAACTCGCCAACCGCAGAATTTACAAACATAAACAAGACTCAGGAATCGTTTCCATAAGAAAAGCAAGAGTTTGTGTAGCCTAGAAACCGGATCGCTTCGTCCGCCGTAATTGTTTTGGAGAAGTATGGTGTAGGTAAATCCTGACGTCAATTTCACACAATATCTTCCGTCTTCCTGCACTGCCGCCGCCGCCGCCTTTTTTTTTTTTGTAAACTCACAACTATGAGAGTTTACAAAACTTAAAGGCTGTCGTCAAAATGTAATGTTTTTTCACTGGTTTCTCAATTGTTGACAGTACGTGTCTTTATGATGTGAACTGCCTTTGAACCGCCTTCCTTCTGAAATGTGCTACGCAAATAAGCTTGATTGATTGAACTCTATGGGATAACACCGACTGCCCTGGTGATTCATAAATGGCCAGAAGAATCTCAGATGCGGCTCATCTTTGCCGGTTTACAACAAAATGTTTTATAAGGAAGAATTTTAAAGGGTGTATGCTGAATTCCTCCGGAACACACCCATCTTGTGTTCATTATCCCCTCAAGTACTGTGCTTTCTAGATGTCCAGTTGAAAAATCCTAGTGCCTAAAAAGCCCAATGTAGAGAGCACCAGTGCAGAAATCCTTCTGAATGCCTAGTTTCCTTATCCTTAAATCTGTTTTTAGTATTTGACATAACTCTATCCTGCATGCAGGAAAACCCTCGCCTTCTATGAACTGTTATGCACAGGAGCTCAGCAGCGCTGACTGTTTCTTTTTCCTTACCTGCTGATCATGATCTTACTGTATTTAATGTTCTGCTCCAGTCAGCAATTAATCACAATCAGTCCAGATTCATACAGCAGTGTGTTAAATGCAACAGCAATCCTCCTGAGAATACCTCAGCTCAGTCACAGCTAGCAAAGCATATTCTTCTTTTCACATGCTTTTGTTTTGATTATTGGCATTGAGGCTACTGCAGTGAAACATTTAATGCAGTCAGCTTCTCTAATCTGACTGAGGATGAAAAATCATTCATCAGTTGTAACCCAGAGGAAACAAATCGCCTGAAATTTGGTGCTGCTGAACACTGTTTCTTTAAGACATGCTGGACTAAATAATGTCCAGCACAGGAATAAACTTCAGGACACAATGAGAGAAAAGGCGTGGGGTTGGACCACCTTTTTCATTGTTTTATTATGCTTTTAAAGATGCCTGTGTCATATCACATCAGAATAAAAAATCTATGGGGTGCGAATAATTTGGGCCATTGTGTGAAATGATAAATGAAATGTCCAACGAAATTCAGATTTTCTCAATATTTGTTTCAACTCTCGTGACAGAAAGTGGACTTCTGAGCAACTAATGAAGTTTGTTGAAAACCTAATTACAATGGTGAAGGACTGCCTTAGACATTAGACATTCACAGACGCAATTTCACAAACAGAGAGTCAGGGAAACAGGAACAAACAACCAAAGTTTCTTCACTTCTGTGTAGGACAGGTCGTGTTTGTTGTTTCGGAGTGAACGCGGAGCAGTGTCTCCCCTGACACTTTATTACTGGCTCTTTTCTTTGCCGGAGCAACCGAGGCTGGGATCCTGCCAGGTTGTGTTGCGGTTTCCTGGTCTACACTGAGTCATCGTGTTGCGCCGCTGATTGGGATGTTCCATGATATTCCTTCTTTTCTGGGCGAGGCTGTGTCCTGTTCAGCTCAGTTTTATTCAGTAATGTTAGTTGTGCAGGAGTGGAGAGTCCGGCTGTCAAAAAGCGAAGCATTGCAGACTACAAACAAACCTTTAGTTTAACATAAATTAATGTTAAATTTGTAATTACTGATATTAAGGTCAACCAAGAATTTTAAAAGTTATGGTCTTAAAACTCCTAAAATATTCCATCTCCTACAGTTTAAATAATTTTTAATGGAATGCCATAAAAAAGTGATGTGGTGAACAAAGCTGCCCCTCCCTCACCTGTTGCTGTGCATTGTCAGACAGCTGGCTTAAGAAGTTTTGATGTTCTGACTTGTGTCTGGCCAGAGATTAGTCTTAATCTTAAAACCACTACTGAATGTAGCATTTGCATGTCAAAAATTAAAATGAAGAATTAATGTTATAGATATTATAACATTACCAATAGGGATACCTCAATATGAAAAGATGTAGCGATATCAATATCCAATAATATTGTGACTTTTAACCAGTATTTACCATTCATCCATCTCATCCATTATCGTACACGCTTATCGCTAGTGGATGCTGCAAGAGGTGCTGGTGCCTGTGTCCAGCGGTCAACGGACAGATACCGACATGTTAAAAATGACTAAAAGGTCCGATACCGATGTTGGTACCGATATATCAGGCATCCTTAATTAATTAGTAAAAACAGCAGTTGCTAACTTTCCTGCTCTTTTTTTCTGTTCAATAAAAATATTTAGATCACGTTTAATTTTTTTTTTTTTTATTTATCAAAACTCTGAAACGGTTGTGTTTTTTTTATTCATGTTACTTTATTCACTGGCAAATGTAGTGTAGCCTTTATATGTGTGTATAATACAGCAAATTCTGTAGGGAGCAGCAGGAAGCTCACTAACTGATTAGGATCTGTTTCTGTTCAAAGCTTCCACAGAAACATCCAGTGGCTTTTCGACTTCTCACCTGTTTTTTAATTCAACATGCTGACTGGAATTTAGATGTGCATAAAACACACAGAGCTGCAGAACACAGCCCCGTGTACATTCAGCAGGATGTTTCACTAACTGCAAAAGAGAAAAAAAACAAAAACAAGAAAGTGTAGGCTGGCAGAGAGAGAAAATGAAAATTAATCCACAGCTTTTGATTTCATCTGATTTTATTGATTTTATTTTTACCTAGCTAACAGGAAATAAAAAAGCTGTTTTGTGACCAAACAAATCATGTGCACTGACTGGTATTTTTAAATTAATTGGTATCGTATTTATTGTAATTAGGCTTGGACATTTATAGCATTGTCTGTCATTTATCCTGAACATTTCTTATCACGATAAGATGTTTTGATTTATTGTTAAAACATTTATAGATTTCCATTAGTGGTATTAAAACATACAAAATACCATAAACTGACATTATTGGAAATGTTGTTTTTTACTATTTTCTCCACAATTTGTTCCACAAACATCAGTAAATTTGAAAATATGATTAAATGTAGTTACTGTGTGCAGTTTAGTATTATAAATCACACCTCTGTAACTGAGTGCCATCCTGAAGAAGCCAATTTAAAATGGGAACGTTTATCAAGAGCCGTATTTGTTTGTGACGCTCTGATTGCTGTTACCTTAAAAAAAAAATATAGTTTTCCATCATAATTTTTATCGTGATCTCAATAGTACCACAAAATATGATAATAAAATGCTAAGTCCATATCATCCACCTCTAATTGCAATTTTTTATTTAGCGTAACTTCTCAAAATTAACTAAAAACTCCTTAACTTCTGTCAGATCTGAATACTTGCATTGATTTGTACAGAATTCTTACAAAAAGAAAACCTTGATTAAATAAAACAAACTACCAACAACTTAATCGAGTTTACACATAAATCTGACACAATGCAAAACATAAAAGCAACATTTATTCCTCTGCTTATTGACTTACTGAATGTTAAATTATGGCTGTTTTTATTTAGATTGACAGACTTTAGCAAAGGCATTGAATAAATCCCTAACCTAACCTTAGTTTTCAAGTACGTAACTATCACCATGTAAAAGTTGGACATGCCTACACACAACAATTCAGTAAAAGGCTTCATGTTTCTATTACTCCATATTGATTTAATGCAGTGCTCACAGGTGTGTGAGCAGCTTCACATTCAACAGCAACCTCCACCACCCACAGACGCATCGGAGCGTTTTCCACCTGTTCTCTCTGTCCTTTCTTTGCTGTGTGTGTGTGTGTGTGTGTGTGTGTGTGTGTGTGTGTGTGTGTGTGTGTGT
>NW_006799968.1:3015774-3115960 GCF_000485575.1 Poecilia formosa | reverse complement strand
TAAAGGCCAGAAAGGTTTTCAAACACACGCTGCTCGGTAGGAAAAAAAAAATCATATGCCAACATGGAATTAAAGGTCATAGTAAGACTTCTCATTATCTAAAAAAGTAAGATTGTTATGAGCTGAACTGGAAACGAGATGAAATCAAGACCACCTGCTGTAAAAGTAATGCATGTTATTAACCACTGGTCTGTTTAATGGTGTTTTAACCAAATATTGATGAGCTATGCGTCTGATAACTGAGCAGTTTGTGTTTCAGACTATAGTGGGATGTTAAAGACAACATTGACCTCTTCTTTCCTCTTTATCCGAACCTCCCTCCAGTCAGGCCTTAATGTTTAGGTTTATGTAGGCGCTACTTGTCAATCTGCCAGTGTGCAAATTTAAGATTTCATGAGAGTATACAGTTGGAATATTTTAGACAATGCTATTCAAGGTTTCATGTTTTTGTGCCTTACTTTGCTTACTAGCAAAGATGTTACAGCAGCTGGCTGTGTTTGCAGCTCTGAATCTTGATGGTTTAAAGCTGCAGTATGTAACTTTTACATATATAAAGCATATTTTTTTGTTGTGAAAGTGTAAACTGACACTTATAATCTGTGAAAAGATTTCTCCCCTTCACCTCGTCCCTGAGCTATTATTGGTCAAGTCTCCCAACCAAAAACATTAAAGGAGGAGGGTCTTAGCGCTGTCAATCAACCTTGTGTAATTGCTGTTCAGTGTGCTAATGGTAGACAAACAACTTATTATTACAGGAAAATTGTTTATCCACCATCATCAGTGGCTATGCTAACTAGCCTAGCATTCACGGCAGACTCTTCTACAGGAAGAAGCTGTAGTGTTAAAGGGTGGAGGTGGACCAGATGAGCTGGTGCATTCAAGGGAGATTGACAGTGCTAAGGCCCACCTCCTAGCTCTGATTGGTTGTTTCTCTTCTTTGAAAAAGTTGCCTTTTGTGATGTCACCACAGAGATCTGTGAAGAGAAGTCTGTTTTACATAAAGTAGACTGTCAAGATTATCATCTTGCTAAAACATCAAAAATTGTGAAACATGACATGTTGTTCCAAAGGCAATAAAAAAGGCACAAAAAAAAATATGCCTAGTAGCTTTAAGCTTATTTCCACATCCTGAAGGATGAGCACACAGACACTTTTTAAAATAAATAAATAAAAATAAGAAGCTACTTCCTCTTGTGCCATGAGTCCATTGAATGCAAAATGTTCCCAAGAGACAAACTTCCACATCTTTAGCTCCAAATAGGCATCTGGAATATCGCAAAAACAACAAACTGGGTGGATGACCTCATCCAGCTGTTCCTGGCTGCTGGCTAAAGAAAGCCTGCTGGTGTATCAAGCTTCCTCTTCCAGTTTGGCCTGGGACACTATCAGTACATGTCCCTACATGTACAGAAAACCGTGCAAACACACTCCCCGTCCACCACTGCAGGACCTTGGTGCTGGAGGAGTTGTGAATTGTGTGCTGACTTCTAGACATGCTTATTTGTGGTTCAATAAGGGGTTAGGAGTAATGGTGGGTGTAAACCTTTAAAAAAAAAAGGCTTACTGTGGGCTACTGTTAAAAAGCCATGTTGGTTTAAGGCCACTGTAGCTTAATGAGTGGAGCTGAATGTAGTTATTAAGCGCCGGGTTTGAAATTTGGGGGGGAATTTGAAACTGTTTGTGATAAATTTAATTGAAGTAGTGACTGTCAACATGAACATTTCTAAATTGCATGCTTTTTCTAACCTACAACGTTTATAAAAAGCACTACAGGAAGTTCAACAAGTGTTCTGCTGTTGCTCTGTTTTTCAGAGTGTTGTCATTTTCCCTGACTTGGTTTTTTCTTTTAGTTTTTGACCTCAGAGCTTTTAAGGAGCACAAGCGAAGGTTGTTAGCAGTGCAGCACAGACGGCTTCATTTAGGACGGTTAGCCATCGATCCCAAAGGCTTTTCTCACCACCTCAGCTTGCTAGAAGTGTCTTCACTGCTTACGCTGTAGAAACAACAACTAAAAAAAAAACCCTGTTTTGACAGCATTGAGCATTTCAGTTTAACTGCTGAAGACTGAGAAAATCCTTTTCTGGTTTCGTCAGAGATTTTCCTCCTCCATTGCCAAAATTTGCATTTTTGTTGCTTCTGTGGTTTTTGTTTTTTTGATCCCTTCAGGAAACTATTCACCACACAGCATTTCTGTCTTTATTTCCATCCCATGAGGTGTTCAAACTAGATATCGCTGTGCTTTTCAGAATCCTCGACGTCTTCGGCGTTCCCCAGTTTACCCCGCAGAACCAGCAGTTCCACCAGCTGTCCCTCGTCCGCTCACAGAGACTCTGGCAGCGACATCGAAAGCCTCCTGAATGCAGAGCCAGGATATGACAGTATCTTCAGAAAGGTCTGTAAAATTACATCAGGGTTATGGGAAACAGCATTTTTTTGTTCAGTAAGTGGAATATGTGAAAGAAATATTGTGCTGATGTGTTGCATTAAACGTGCAAAGCGTAAACTTCAATGTGTTTTAATAGGATTTTATTAAATAGACTAATCTGGTGCCGTGCCATACTCTGTTTTTGGATAATGAATTGAACATTTTTCTGTTTTAAAACCCATCCCTTCTTTAAACTTCCATGGTCCTCATGGTTTTTCTTCACTCATGTTCCCTAATAAAGTTCTGAGGCCTTTCGCAAAACAGATAGATTCAAAGATATTTGACCCTGTTTTCATCTATCTGAAAATTTGGGTCAATACTGATGTTGGAAAAATAATGTTGCCATAAACACCTCACTGTTACTGTCACGCGACCAAACAAACATCACATGACCAATTCCTCGTCCTTCTAGAAACACATGCACTGACTGAAACAAGGTAGAAATGGAGCTATTGTTGATATTGGCCAGTTTTACTCATTGGACGGACACCAATATGCTAAAAATGGCCGATACTGATATTTCGATACATCGTGCATCCTTATTATTCAATAATACGTTCACTTCTGAAGTCAGGTAAATTGGAGTTTTTTAAATGGATTTTGTCTGGTGCTTTGGTCTGGTAACCATCGCTACTAGTTTTAGAAAGAAAAAAAAAGACAAATCATGCAAATGGTAATGATTAAGTTTGTCTAATTTATCATGTGATTTATTGATTTATTGCTTATTGTGACAGGTTTAGTTCTGATCCAATATTGAAATTGATATCGAATATTGGTCTGATATCAGCCAGAAAACAGGTATCAATTTGCATCTAAAATGTCTGATATAAGCACTCCGCTCCAGCATTTAGTCCGCCCCAGGATTTCTATCCAGCAGTGCTTGTATGCAGTAAGCAGACCAACTGGTTAATGGGTCAGTTGTTCTCTTACTTTCTGTTGTTCTCTGTTTGAGTAAAATGACTCAATCAGGCCTTTCCTGCATTCCACACTACAAAATTTGTAATAAAGTTATGCATGCTGATATCACATCAGATTAATATCGTTGTCCGCGATTCTGAAAGCTGCGATATCGGTGTGACATCAGAAATGAAAATATAGAAAGTTGAATCCATCAGCATTCCACACTTTTCAGATCCAAATTATTTTCCTTCCACTTTATGAGCCACCTTGTATTGGAGTATCACATCAAATCCAAATAAAATACTTTAGCTAGTGGTTTTGACAAGACGTGGAAAAAAAAAAAGAGAACTTCTCCCATGCCCTGTACATTTCAGAATGAGAGGGAATCCAGTTTGAGTTGGCAGCAGAGGCTTTTCGCTTTGCTGGCTGCGCTCCAAACATCAGGTTCGCTCGTGTCGAACGGCAGGAATATATTTTTGTTTGCCTCTGCAGCTGCGCCTATAGGGAATATCTTCAAATGTACAACACAAACTCTGTTTCTCTCCGTCTGCGCTCAGTCTTATTCATCAGCGCCCCAAGGCTCAGACCCGAGACATCAACCGAGCATCTTTCTCTCACTCTCTTGGTGTCGCAATCTTTCCGTCACGTCAAGCTTGTTGTGATGGAATGATGAAGTCCGCGTGGCGTTTATCAGTGGCCTACCAGTGTTTGGCCTGCGATGCCGAGGGGTCGGGACACGGCAGGCAGTGAGTGATGGGCGAAATGCGGTGCAAGGCTCGCCAGCTTTGATTTCAAACAAAGGCCGCAGAAGCTAAGTTCTGAAAGAGGAGGATTAGCGCCTTTGCTTCCCTCTGAAGAGAAAATGCCTTTTCTTTAGCGAGCTGCACTAGAAAAGGGATAAAAAAAAAAAGAGGACTGTTTCATAACTCTAAAGGCCATGGCATGGATCTCATTAACACGTTAGCGCAGCGTGCATCATGTGCCCTTGTGGAAAGAAAGCGTAACATTAATTGTTGTGCGTGAGGGCATGAGAAAACCAGGAAAGCCTGAAATGTAAAAAATGCTTAATCCTCTCCGAATCCTCCTCCTCCTTTCCCTCCCTGACTCCGAAAGCCGGAGCGCTCGCTGCGCCGCCCCGCATGCAACAAACCCAGACGTTCCCTCGCTTCCCAGAGGAAGTTGCGTCTGCAGCATAAAGCGGATCTTTCTTTTCCCGGCCCTCCCAACAGAAGCGGCTCTATGTTGGCGCTAACACTGCAGCTGGCAGCACAATAGACCCAGTTAAAGCTCACACCTACGAATTAGCTCCAAAAGAACCTGTGAGTGTCGGCAGAGGAGCGCGTTCCCACCCGATCGCAGCTCAAAACTTTCTGCAGTGTCTTCATTAGGGAGTGTACACAACACGGTTTCTTTCCTGGCTGCAGCAGTCTTGTGACTTTGACAGTGTCTGTGTGTGTGTGTGTGTGGGTGTGTGTGTGTGTATGTGTGTCTGAGCAACATCTGTGAAAGCTTTCTTTTTTTTTCTTTTTTTATTCCCCCCCATCATCTAATGGTGTTTGTTATAATGTCAGTGTTGCTATAAAGTGGCTGTTGCTCGTTACGCTTAAGCCTTGCCATTTGGTCCTCATTACGCTCCATTCCTGTGGGTTAAATTGCTCCTCCAGCCTTCTCTAAATTCATAACATGCTTCAGTGAAGAAATGCTGATGTATATATAATGCGATAGCCCAGGTAATTAGCAGTGATTTGATGCGCATATGTTTTATTATTCCATTTTGCTTCATTTTATTGTTTCCTGCATGATAATCTGTGTTTTGTTTTTTTTGTGTGTGTGTGTTGGTTTTAAATATTCTTTCATTGATGTGTTGCTGCTCTTGACCCAGAAAGAAAAAGTTTTTTTGTTTTGTTTTGTTTTGTTTTTGTCTGTTTTGCACCGACAGCTTTCTTCTGTTTTGAAGAGTTCGTCACCATCTTCGTAACTCAAAAGGAAAATTGTCAAGTAAGGTACTGAAAGACAAATGCGTGCAGAACGGGTGTCCTCTGTAGAGATTTTACAATCAACACATTGTTAGCTCTCAGCAGAAGGTGTCAGCCATGAGGATAAATAAAGCACCCACACACAGGCTTAGCGGTTCTCATGCTAGGGTGTGTTGCAGCTCACCTTGGCTATCTCGGTTACCCAGAGCCCTGTTAGCAGTATCGAGGTAAATCAGCTGTTTCACAACTGGAAACGTTTCCCATCCGTGCTTGCAAACAGTTTAAAGTGCTTTTAATGAGATGCCTGGAGTTATCTGGAGTGGCTGCAGGTTACTTTGCTGTGTACTGCTGATCAACTGGCTGAAAGAAGGCTTCTGTGCTTTTCAAGAATTTGAAGGAACACAAATTTAGGTGTTTGGAAGTACTTCCTTGGTGTTTTAGAGCAGAGATTCTCAAACTCGTCAATTTCCTATATAGATAAACTCAAAGCAGAATGGCCTCTTGAGCCAAACTGTTGCAGATGGTCTCTATTCAGTCATTAGTAATCATCAGGCGACTCCTGAAGGCCGTTGTTTGCACTCAGAGAAAAATGGAGCTGAATACTTTATCGCACCACACTTTTCAGTTTCATTGTTGCTTAAAATTAAATTTCCACGATCGTTAATAAGCAAACTACTCACTTTCAGGTGCATTTTCTTATGTTGGTGATTTTTTTAAAGTGTGTTTTCACACCTTACTTGGTTCAAAATCACAACTTTTGCTCCATTTTTCATTTGGCGCGGTTCACATTCACACTTCACTGTGTAAAACGAACTAATGATTGTGGTGGTGCTGCACCAACAACCACTGACTGAAACGACACTAAAATCTCAGAAGACTGTGAGCGCCACTTCCTTCTTCACAAAATATAAACAACAATGGATTAGATTTGAGTAGTAGTAGGATTTCTTTTCTTGTCTTTGGTAAAAGACCACAAGTCATTTCTCAAGCTCTGGACTTGCGCTTACGTCTTGATAATATTTACCCAGAATGCCCTGCGCTGTAGTTGGCTTCCTGCTTTCGGAGCGGTCTCCGGTCCGCTCGGTGTTTCACATACGCATTCGAAACGCACCAGAATTCACTTCAACCCAAACTGAGACTGAGGTTTTTAGACGGATCAGAGTTTGCTTTTTTTGGTTTGCATCAGAGTTCGATTGGGCTTTCACACCTCCCCCAATGAACTGGACTTTCTTGACAAACCAACTAGAGCTTGATTAAAGTGGACTAAACAGGTTTGGTGTGAAAGAGGCAAGGATGTTTGACGCTAACAGCTGTCTTTCCCTTTTTGAATGTCTGCAGAACGACGAGCCAGTGACTGGAGGAGACAGCACCAGCGAGGTCTCCGTCTCTTGCTCCTCCACAGACGACACCGCCAGCGTCGGCCCGTCCAGCTCCAGTCCGGAGGGCAGCCAGGGCCTGAGCGGCAGCTGGAGCCCAGAGGAGGGCATCCAGTCTGAGGCTACCAACGCTGAAGGCCAGGACAGTTCTGCTGCTGCTGCTGCTGCTGCTGCTGCTGCTGCTGCTGGAGGAGGAGGGGACGCTGAAGAAGAAGCAAAAGACCGAGTGAGTGAGGTGCCGCGGCGTTCCGGTCTCTTCAGGAACAGCAAGCGCTCTCTGTCGCCGCTTCGCCGCCACAGCTGGGGTCCAGGGAAGAACAACGGAGGAGAATCGGAGATGAACCAGAGGAGGTGAGAGCTGGAAGCAACTCATTTTGATTATAGACTCACCGATTATTCCGGTTTCCTGTTTTCAAAGAGGTCTGTCATTCTGATTGGGATTTTGACGCGTTCTGATTTTGTTACATAAATTGTGACGCGTATCAGAAAATTAAAAAAGTACCTAATCTGACATTTGTCAATCAAAGAAGATTGAAGAAATGTTTAGTATTGAAATTCCTGATCACAGTTCAGGGAAATTCAACAAAAATTAGACAATTCCAGTGCCTTGCCAATTTATTGGTGCATTCCTAATCATTTTACCAACCTGTTGGTGTTACTGAGTTTCAGTCAGCAGGTGTCACTAGATCTGATGTCTCCAGAATCAAAGGTTGTCATTATTACAGTTTGCTCATGTCATCTCCTTTGCACATTTTTAGTTTAATAATGCCTTCATTGCCTTTCATCGGGAAGCAGTTTACACAGAGAGACGCATGCATACAGCTGAAATCCTGTGTTTACATACACCGAATAAGTTAACACATTTGTATTCTCTCACTGTCTGAAGTTAAATCAGACCAAACTTCTCTTGTTTTAGGTCGGTTAGGATTACCAGTTATTTCTATTTGCTAAATGCAACAATACTGAGTGAATGTGTCAGAGATCAATGTATTTATGTCTTCAAAATCAGAAGTTAAGCAAATAAATTGTTACCTAAAACTTTACAATAATTTTAGTAATTCTAACTAAGCTAAAACAAGATAAATTTTGGTCTGATTGAAATTTAGACCGTGAGAAAAAAAAAAGTATTTTCTTTTCAGTTGTTGTATTTAAACTTCTGGTTTCAACAACTTCCAGCTAACAGAAGATGCTCCCTAATGAAAAATATAAACAAAACCTCACCAGGTGATTTCTTCCATTTAAAAAAAAGGTTTGTGTCATCATACTGAAGTGTTATTTATGCTTTATAACCATTTATAAAGCATACAGGATTTTATTTCTTTTTTCATTGCAAAGCATTAGTGAAAGCAGAAAAAGATGAGAGGAAGGTCACCAAGATTTGATATTTGGTGCCAAGACCACAAGAAATGCTTGTGGTCTTGAGAAAAATCTTTATTCACCGTGAAGGCCGACAAACACAAAACACCCAGATCATAAAAAATCAAACATCCACGTCTAAATTTACAAATTCTGTTAAGTTTGTATATTGGACCAACTTTGAACATCCTGCTGCTCCTGTTTGGTCGAATCTAACTAGAATTATTTATTGCAAAGAGTTTCTTGGAACCGTCATGAAGTACTGGTAAAAAGGTTGACACAGAGACAGCATTGTGTCGATAAGCATCTACACCGTCACACCGTCCGACTGTCTGTGTGAACAAATAAGCTGAAGGCAGAGCAGCGAGTGGCGCTTTCCTCACAGGCAGACTGAGGGTGACAGGAAATGATAATTAATGGTGCTGGTGATGAACTCTCAGCAGGGACGGGATCAGCAGCGCACTTGTGTATGAATTATAATTTTGGGCAAGTAAACCATCCCAGGCTTTTAGATACCTATATATTAAAATTTAGAGCTTTTTAAGTTGTTCTTTGAACTTTGGCTGCTTTTCTTTAGAGTCCATTCAGATGTTTTTGTGTCTCATTTACACAGCGTTTTAACTGACTTAAGACTGCAGTGAAAACTTACACATAAACTGTGAAGAAACTTTTTGGCTTTAGATTTCCCTCCTCTTTACCGTCTGTTTTTACATGATTGCTTAAACACCTAACATCAAGTCTTCTGATCCCACTTAATTGGATTTTTTTTAAAAATTAAAATAGATTAACATTCACTAGAAGTGGAACGGGGGGAAAAAAGGCTTAATTTTTACAAAAATGTATCAGGCATACGAGGATACAGGTGGATTAATACGTAAAAAAAATAAGAGGTCTTTTCCTGCAAGGCAGTATTAGAGTGTCACTTAGATGAATATGAAGCTCTCACCGGCAGCACATTAGTTTGACATAAAGAACAGAAATCCACCAAAAAACATCTCTGAAGCTCATTAATTCTAGATTAAAGGTGTTTGTGCTACGGCGGGGGGCCATGCTGGTAGCTATTTATAGGCTTTATGCAGCGAGTTTCCTCCTCACGGCAGGAGTTGGCGTTCAGGACAGATTTCAGAGAGTCGCTGCTCTTGGCATGGACGTCTTTCAGGCTTTCACATCTGTTTTCACGCTAATTCAACTGTTTCCTGGCTGAGGCCTCTTGTGTATCAAACCGATGTGGGAATGGTAAAAGTGGAAATGCACCAATTAGTCGGAATTGTCCAATTTTTCCCCCTTGATTTTCTGAATAATTAGACTTTTTTTCCCTCCCCTATGCATTTCCCCATGCAAAGCATTAAAATAAAACAACCAACATATGACGTAAACCACTCAACCCACAGCATGCACTCCTTTGATGCTGTTATGTGACTTTGATGTGATTAACCATTTACTCTGATGGATTAATGGGGGTGGGGGGAAACTGGCAAATCTTTTATTTCTTGATTATTCAGGGTGTCTGTGCATCCTTAAAAGGTCTTAATTTCCTGTATCTAAAATGAAGGCCTTAAAATGTCTTAAATTCTTAAATGCGTTAATCACAGACCTTACTTTTAGTATGAAGGTACTATTTAATCTGATATATTCTCTTTAATGTAGTTTGTTTAACTCATGTATCTAAAATGAAGACCTTAAAATGTCTTAAATTCATTTTAAACATTTAAGTTGGCCTTAAATGCGTTAATCACGTCTTAAATTTCAGTACGAAGGGATTATTTAATCTCGTACGTCCTCATAATTTTTTTTTTAATTCATGTATCTAAAATAAAGGCCTTAAAAAGTTTTAAAGCTTTTATTTTAGTTGCATAAAAAAATCTAAGTTTGTCTGAGATTCGGAAATCACACGTCTTAAATTTTAGCATGAAGGGACTATTTAATCTCATATATGCTCATATATGTAACTTTTCTGTGAAGCAAAGGTTTGAGTCACTATCAGACATCTTAAATGGTTTCTGAGCCTCAACGCAGTTCAGGCTACCGCTGCCTCGGCTACCTTGCTAGCTAGCTTTTTTGCGTCTGTCTGTCATGAGCGATTAGCTCGATGCAAGGGGAGAGGCGGACGACAGTGAAAGGAGAAAGTTATTGCCACTTGAGGTGAAACCCAACACAGGGAACGCGATGGCGGCGACAGCGACAAACTTTCTGCTAACTCGCATTTTCACATCTGCACTACAATCCAGAATTTCGCATGCACAAATGCCATCGGCTGCTTGGCTGGAGGAGAGCTGGCAGTTGTCGCCACTTCATGCTATTTCTGTTTCGTCACTTCTTGTGTGTGGAGTTCAACCCACACGAGACCAAATGCATTTTCTGCAAAAGAAAAAAAAAAACTTCTATGTTTGGCACTATGGGGGTTAAGGCTGTAGAGAGCCACATGTAGTCTGAAAAACACAAAGCTGCAGCCAACACCCACAACCAAACTCCCAGAAATTTCACAGTTTTTGCTATGCTTGATTGTAAAACAGCAACCACCAACCACCCTCTATATTTCTAGTTTTTTGGTCTTAAATTTCACTCAAGGTGACTTTAAAATGTCTTAAAAAGTCTTTAATTCGGCTTGCTGAAGCCTGCAGGGGTCTGTGCATCTCTGTCATTCTTATGTATTTTCTCATTTTGTGTGTCAAATCCTTAAAAAGGATTCAGTTAAAATTGGGACTGGACCTCAGCGCAGATTAAATGAGCCCAGAAACGCTTCCCCAGAGCAACTCCAAATGGATAACGTCCCAGCTTCACTCTTGCGAAGCAATTCTTTCCAAACAACTTTCCATTTAGGATCATTACTTTTTTTCCCTTTTTTTTTTCACTAAGCACCAACACCACTTCTGCTCCAAAACACTCAAACTCTCATCATGCTCATCTCTTCCATGCTGTCCTCTCATATCACAATTCATCTCTCCCATCACGCACCACTTCTTGTCTCTGTTTCATCACCCCCAGCTCCATCCGTAGCCCTGGTGAGGGGAAGCCGGCCTTTCACAGGAGAAGGTATCTGACGTGTTGTCTGGATTGATTTGTTGTCTTCTTGTGGACTATGTGAAGCTCCTGCTTTTCTAATATCTGCTTGCTGCTGCTGCTGCTGCTGCCGCTGCTTTATGCTGCATCCCTGCAGGCGACTGTGCTGAAGAATGTTGCTGTCTTTTTCACCCCTGCTGGAATGTGCATAAAGCACCATAGGAAAAAAAAAAAAAAACTGTGGCTGAACCTCGTCTCTTTTCTTTAAAAAAAGAAGTGAAGTGTAACTCTGGAGGCTCAGCTGCTTGGCTACAGATCGAGAACGGAGCTGTGTTTTTTAAGATCCTGTAGGGATTTCTTGGAGACTGAAGGCGTCAGAAAGGTTTTGAGTGCAGTCCTGGAGGAGAAGACTCTGTGCCACAGCAGTAAAACCCTGAATGGAAGTTGTTCAAACTGTAAAATAACTTCTACCTGCACTTTTACCCAGTACAGGGTAAGAGGAAGCAACGATGAAGGAACCAGCTTCTTCCGTCATTATTATTGATCGCACAAACCAGAGTGGAGTCGTTTCTAATCTGTTGGCGCAGTCAAACGCCAGGGCTGGATAAATTTTGACTGAACCACCTTTTTACAGTTTTTCAAAGCAGAACATTTAAATAAAAATTATCTGAACTGAAGGTTTTGTCAGACTCTGGTTGAAACGATTAGTTGGATTAATCACGATAAATCGATTATTGATTATTGAATCAGTTGTCAGTGATTAGTCTTTAGCTGCTGTATACAGACTCAACAAAGTTAATTTGCTGAAAAAAATCAATATATTCAGAGCCGTAATTAAACCAAAACTGTACAAATATATATACACATACATTTTGCATTTAAGATAAAAACACAGTTGTCTGCAAATAGGTTTTAGCCAAAACTCCTCAATTAGTAAAGTTTCAGCTTCACCTGGTTCAGATTTGCTAAAAGAATCCTGTGTTGTTGCATTTTGGGCAATAAATTGATTGTTTTCCTATTTAAAAAAGGAATTGAATTACTTGTTTTCATCTTTTTAAGTTGATCTCTTATTGTGTAAGTAAGACTTAAAATCTGTACAATGTGCCATTGTTTTTATATGATTAATTGATGGTCAGAATGATTCCTAAAATAATTTAGTTCTGGCCCTACATTTTTTTTTTTGGCATTAATCTTTCTCAAATTTGGCCACTCAGTTTTCCCTCTTGCAGAGTGTGATAAATCCAGATATGGACACACATTAGTAATGCCATCTGCCAGGTTCTAATTAAGACATGTGTCACATTGTAGTAGGTCGCTGCGGCAACCATATGGCCACATCTGTCTCGCTGAGCAGTCGGGGCTGCAGTGTTGCTCCTGGTGCCCAGCTTATTGTGGCTTTATTGTCAGAGTTAGTTTGATTTTTCTTTGATTTTTCTTTTGCATTCTGTCACTATAAACACAAGTGCAGAAAGCATCCATGGCAAATCTTTCTTGATTTGCACCAGGGAACCGGTGGCAGTGCCCAATCTGGAGTGATAATTGACCAAAGGTGTTCTCATAAGCAGGCTAGATGGAGCAGTTACTTTGTTGTCCAGCAGAAACAATAACTCATTAGTTGCAATAGATTATTTCTTCAAATAAACACCGAGAACTATCTTAGTAATTGATTATTCTATTATTTGATTAACCAATAGAATGATCAAATGAATCATCAAAAATTATCACATTTTGCTAATTTTTCATATAACCACTAAAACAATACTAGAAATACATTAAATTATGCTAATAAACATAGAAATTCCTTCTTAAAGTAAGAAAATAAACATTTTATTGCCCAAAATGCAATAACATCGCATTCCGGTAGTGAACGCTTGATCATTTGTAGCAAGGGAAGCATCTGCAGCTAAAAATAATGCTTCTAACATCAACATGTGAAAAGTTCAGCCTGTTCGGCTTGACCTAACAGTGGGGATAAAAGGTGCTTAATAGATGTTTTTCTAACAGAATTCTAGCCAGATGAAGTTAAAACTATCCTGCTTCAGGAGTTCTGGGTAGAACATGTTTAATATGAAGGCTGTTTTTTTAAATCTTAAATTCCAAATGCATAAATATATATATATTTTTTATATAAATTTGTCTTATTTACTGCTTTGAGCGTGGTGTTTTTTCAGCAAATTAGCTTTTTTTTTAAAGTCTGAACACTCCAGATAACCACTAATCAATTACTCAGTTAGTTGACGATTATTTCAATAATCGGTTATTCGCAATTAATCTGATTAATCGTTTCAACCTTAATGTGTGTGTATATGACTTTTTGCATGCCTCCTCAAAGACGGTGCTTACAACATGCGACTTTAACATTCAGTCCAGCCAATCAGAAATAGTCTCCTCTTGTCTGATTATGCTGTAAACTCCACGTGCCATTTTTAAAATTGTTTTTGTTTTTCCACTTCCCACTTCCTCGTTGTCCCCTCCAACCTTCCAACACCCAAAAAAAAAAACAACTTCTAACATCTCATCCGTTACTCTGAGTCGGCTCGGAACACACGACCGCTTTTAAATGATGCACGTTTACAACCGACTTGATTTGCATGAGCCGTTGTTATGGGCGTGTTTTCCTTTGTGTGCAACTTCAGCCTTGTCAGTTCCTACTGCCACAGCAGAGTCTGCAGGTGTTGTTCAGGATGAAGGAACTTCTGGGTCTGTAGGGGTGAGTATCCTGAGTCAGGACGGAGGTTTTAACGTGACAGATATAGCCGTCCGCCTCCCTGACCCCGAGGATTACCGGGGCCGGTCGCCGATGATGATTCTTTCAGTCCAGCCCTCGGTTAGTGATGCTTGAAAGTGTCGGGTCAGGTGATTTGCTGGATACCGTGGAGCCCACACTGCCACCAGAGAGGCTGGAGGAAAAGGGGAGAGAGAGAGATTTACTGAAGCAGACTGAGCCGCAGCTTGCTAGCATAGCTCATTCTGAAATGTAGCTGTAGTTTTCCTCCCCATAATCATTGCATTGGATTTTTTTTTCAGGGCCTCTCATTCGCAGTCATAGATCGATGTAATTGGGGTTGTAAATCACAGCTGCGGAGCCCTCCGCGCCGATGCCAATGTTGGAAGTCATTTGCAGCTGCTTCGCCTGTAAATCTGCCCCAGAGGCCGATGATAACTCAGCTGACTAAACACTGTGCAGAACCCAGCTTTGTGTATATGTGTGTGTGTGTGTGTGTGTGTGTGTGTGTGTGTGAGACAACAGGTGCATGCATTCATTTCAGTGTGCTGCAGGAATTGTACATCTCCAGAAAGACCTGATGAATAGTTCGGTGAGACCTGGAGGAGTGTGTTTACATGTCGGGTTTCGTGTGTTTCTGTGCAGCTACAGCTTAGAAGGGCTCAGTGGGATCCAGGAAGAGCTAAGGGGCTCCACCATCCAGGAGCCCCGCGACCTGGAGCGCTCCAGGATGCCCCGGCACAACAGCGACGACAGGGGCTCCCTGGTGTCTCTGACGGAAGAGCAGGAGGAGCGGGAGGAGGACAGCAGGCTGCAGGAACAGGTTGGTGCAGAAACACACACACACACACGCATACACACATGACTTGCATAACGGTGTCCAAACTGCAGCACCTGGACTGATTCTGTGTGGCCCACAACTCCCAGTTCAACTTTTTATTGAAAGAAAGTGTTAATACAAAGTTTTGGCTACTGCACAAAGCACTTCTATCCAACAGGCTTTGATGCTTTTAATGGATTTATCAAACTCTGCTACATACTTCTCAATAAAAGTGACCTAAATCTGATTTTTTTTATTACTCAAAACTGACAACAAAATGCGTCATTATGTTCTAGAGATGCAGCGATCCGATCTTTATATCTGGATCAGTCGCAATGTTGAAAACAATTCTAGATGGGGTATTGATGACACATGTCCCTTAGGGGGAGATCTATTCATCCTAATTCTATGCTCTGTGCTCTGAGTGACGCCGTTTTATTATTTATTTTACATTAAATTTAGAATTTTTAATTACACTTTCTGAACCATTTGAAAGAAGATTTGTTGCAGTTCATTTATTTCACCAAACTAACTTATTTTTTTTAGTCCATTTAAGTTTCTTTATTAATTATTCTATATTGGGTGTTCTTCTCCTAATTGTGTTATTTTTACATGTGTGACCAAACTTGTGAAGTTATCGGTGTGTTTAAGTGAGCTGTGCTGGTGGACATTTTGGATCTACACTAATTTATATCCTACTTTACTCATTTAAACTATTGCTACTTAGTTGATTATTGAGTAGGTTAGAAAAGGTAACTTTTTTTGCTTCCTTTTTAGCCTTTTCTTTTGTCTTTTGACCTGATGATTTTTACTTATGCGACAAAATGTTTGGACACTCCTGACTCAGACTTTTGTAATACAAACTTCATGAAATTCATCGGAACAGATAAAGATTTTCTAAACAAGGCGGGGAAACGTCACTTTGGGTATTAGTGAGAACTACTCATCGTCATTGTCCTCTGGTTGTTTGATTCCTCCTCACTTAGTGACTTTTAAGCAAATCATGAACATAACCACCACAAATCAAACATCGAGTTTCCCCTTTTAGTTTATTGTTCCTGTTTCCAGTTTACCTGCCTCTGTTTGCATCCTCTCTGACATTGTCGCGCCGCCGTTCTGATGGACACTTTGTATTTCACGACGCAGAAATTGCGGCGGTATCGGCCGCTGAGGAACAGCTGTCCCTCCATGACCCTTCCACTCACCAAGTCTGTTTCCATGGTCACCATCAGCCATAAAGACAGTGATGGTGAGTGTTTCTCCTCACGTTGGGTTCACACTTGAGTTATGATTTCTTTGGCCTTTCTTTAAATTTTCAGCCTCTTTTCTTTCTATGGGTTGATTTCTTTTTTCTTTGTATTTTCATCATTTAAAGACAGTGTGACGCCCTGTGTCTTTAAATCACTAAGTATTTTGTTTTGAAAATCACTTCCTATATCACGGACCCTAAGACTTGCCCACATTTTCTCTGTTTAAAACTGCAAACTTTTATTTAGTAGATCAACACGAAGTAGAACACAACTGAAGTGGCAGGAGACATGATACAAGTTTAGATGTTTTACAAATAAAAGTATCTATTTGTTTGTGTTCATCAACTCTGACATGAATTTCTGCCAGTTAATATTAAATTCAGCCATCGTGGATGAAGATTGACCATAAACTGAACATTTCAAGTCCTTTCATGCATTTATAATTGAATTTAGGTCTCAACCTCAGCATCATGCTGCTGCTGCCATATTTCACAGTGGATATGTTGTGTTGCATTTAGGATGTGACAGACTTTTTTTCACAGTTTGGTTGGCCTGCATTTTATTTAGATGTTAGAGTGAAGCTGACTTAATACTGGCATACTGTGGAAACACAGGATTTACATATACAGATATACAATTTTTTTTCAAGCTGAACAAAGTTCAATCAGACCAAACGTCTCTGGTTTTAGGTCACTTAGACTTACCAAAATTATTTCCATTTGCTAAATGCCACACTATTAAGGGCAAAATATGTCTCAGATGTATTTATTAATGTCTTCAAAATGAGAAGTTTACATTCAGAATAAATCCCCTGAAACAACGAGGGAAAGCCCAGAAGATGTGTTGACGTTGGAAACTTCTGATATGTTTCCAACGTATTCCAACAAATTAACATTTGCGTTAATTAGAGGCACTCCTGTGGCAACATCTAAAGACGTAAACCAGGCAGTAAAACTTTGGCGTAAATGGGTCTTCCAAATGGACAACAACCTTAAGCTGTAAAGCCAAAGTGGCTTAAAGACAACAAAGTCAATGTTTTGGTGTGGCCATCAAACCAGTGCAAAGATACAGTTCAAAGACAACGCTACCAAATACTGAGGGAATGTGTGTAAACATTTTGCTTCTGGCATTTAGCAAGTAGAAATAGTTTTGGTATATCTGCATGACCCAAATTTTGTTGTCAGGGTTCAGTTTCAGCTGTCAAGTCCCCCAAAAAATATATAAAATTTTGTGGATGTAAGGTGAAAAAGCGTAGGAGAAAAACCCAGGAGACGAGACACTTTACTTAGAAACGAACCAAAATCGACTTTATATCTAGTTTACCAACACTTGGGTGTATTCCTGAAATAAGAACCACCAAGAATACACCGACTTATTAGCGGTACCACAGTTACACGCTTTGAGCAAATGACGAGTGCTTGTTGTGGTTCCTCCCTCGTTGCTGCCGCCCCTGCGCCTCCCAGCGGTGGGACGCCTGAGACGCAAGAGGCGCATTTCCTTCTCTTTCAACCTGTCCCCTATCCTCACCAAATCTAAGACTCAGTTCATTTACGGGGACTCTTCGTCAAGTGACGATGAAGAGGAGGAGGAGGAGGATGACTCGAGTGAGTACCAGTCGGCAAAGGTGGCTGTAGTAGAAACTAGATTTTTTTTAAACCCACAGCAGTCGCGGTTCCCAGTAGAGCTCTAGAAACCCGCCTCCTCCTCTCTGTTCAAACGCTGGCTACACCCGAGTGTAATGAACCATGATTAAAACTGCTGTTCCCACCTGTGCAGGTGTGGGGTGAGGGAGGCTTCTCCTTTCTAAAGGAGTCATAAAACTGTCTGGCATTAAGAGAGGCTGAAAAAAACAAACAAACAAAAAAAAACAATTTTAATATAAACCTGAGTTCAGTCCTCTGGGTTTTCATCATTTTCCTGTCCAGTGTAGGATTGGCTCCTCTAAAACAATGCTGAAGGCAACATGGCGGCTGATTGAGCCGCAGCAACAACCATCAGTCAAAAGGAGAATACTAATTAGTACTCGTATAAATCTACTGATCGATCCTCGATGGGAGGAGGAAGAAAAGCAAACCTGCTCCTTTGTGAACTGTGTGCTGAATTCATTATGCTGATAAATTCTGTTTGGCCGTGTTGAATTGGACCTCGGCTGCTTCTGTCACATGCAGACAGTGGCAGCATGACCTTTCCGTGAATTGGCCTTTGGTGTCGTCTTTTTTCTGAGAAAAACAAAAAAAAAAGAAACTGGAGCAATATCACGAGATAGAAGAGGAAAAGCACCGTCAGAGGTGCTGCAGGTTATCTGAGGATACATGTGGGCCTGTCTTCTTCAGACCAAACCTTCACCTCTCTCCTCTACTCTCTTTCTGTTGCTGTTTTCTGTTTCATTTTGCTTACATTGTCCTTTGTGGGTTTTCACGCACTTCACAAAACTGAGAAGAATGTTTATTTTTGAGAGAAGCTGAATGTTCCTCATTTAAAAATGACTGGAATAATTGACTTAAAGCCGTTTGCAATTGCATGGATTTCTTCATATACAGACATATATATATTGACATACATGACATACGTTGTTTTATTAAGCAGATTTATTTTTCTGAAACGTCAAATCGTGTAATCTTAAGGAGCTGACATATCATAATAGAAGACGGGAGCAAAAATTGGTTAATGCAAAATAATAGCAGCTTTTCAGATGTTAATTCTTAACATGTTTTTTTTTTTACAACATTGAATAAATGTCAAATGAAAAGTTTGTGAAATTACACCACTGCAATAAAAAGTGGACATTTTTCCAGACTGCAAGTTTTCAACAGCGGCGACAAATTTAGTAAAACTGCAGACGGCTGGAACCCTGTGTGACGATCTGAACCGTCAACAATGAATCTTCAATATTTAAAGTGTTTCAAATGCATTTTTGAAGCCGCTCCTCTCAAGCAGACGGAGGCTTTTTGGAGCCGACGGCCCTTTGGGACCGAGTGTCGCTGAACTGAAAGGCAGACTGCCTGCAGCTCTCGGCCTCGGCCTCTCCATTAGCGCGTTGCCCTCGCTCTGCAGGGGGTTCCTCAGGGCTAAGCAGCTCACTTTCAAGCATTAGAAGTAGCTCGGTCCGTGTCCCGGCCAAATCCTCGCAGCCAGGACTTGACCTGACAACCTTCAGCTCCAGTGAATATAAAATGTTTTACTAGTGAGCCAGTATACTCAACAAAAGGTCAATCCTGCTCTGTCCTGCTCACCTTTTTACCACCCGACATGACAAAAAAAATATAATAATTTCAAATAATGAATAAAAAAGTTCTGCTCCTCACTTGCTGCCTTTTCTCCTTCCAGGCTTGAGGTTGTTTTCCCACCCCTCCGGGTCGGTAGCTTACAGGTTAGTTCACACACATTATGAACAAATCCTTCTTTTGGTTTTATTTTTTAATTTTTCGTCTACACCCACGACGGCCTTTATGGTTCCCGTAAAGAGGAGTCGAGGAGAAGCGGCCGGCTGGACCTTTATGGCGTTGTAAAGACGCGTCTTGAGTGAATGTGTGAGCCGGCATGTTGCGCAGGCTGCAAAGTAACGCTGGCCTGCATTTCAGTATATCGGAGGAAGAGCCGGGGCCTTTGCGGAGCGACATGGAGGGCAGGAACACGACCAAAGTCAGCCGGACCTTCAGCTACCTCAAGAACAAGATGTACAAAAAGACGCGGGTAAGCGAAATGACTGCCTCGCCGCGTGTGGATGACCTATTTTTAGTGTGTGTGTTTGGGTAGACCGTAGCCACCTCTTCACATAAACATCCCTTTTAAGCAGAGAGCGAGGGAGCAGCAGGTTGCTTTTCAGGCTCCGCTGTGGTGCGTCCACATTCACCCAGGGATCTGCTTCCTCTTCTGAACAGCTGGTGGTTACGTGTCGCGCTTCAGGGCTTGTAACTTCCTCCTGTTCACACTTCCCCAGCAGGCGCTGCTTTTGGAGTTCACTATTCATTTTGTGGTCCCGAATATACAAGTCTCTGAATGGAGATGAGCTCTGGGTTACCTTTCTTTTGCCTTGGGGAGAAATAACTTTCCAAGGCATGATGAGTAGCATTTTAGTCACACCACAGTCATAAACTGAACTGTATTTTATTGGGATTTTATGTGATGGAAAGACACAAAGTAGGACACAACTTGTCAACTTCTGTCTCCACAGATGTAAAAAATATGTATAAAAATTCTTTGACCCCGGAGGATTGAATACATTTTCTTGACACACTTTTCTTTTTATTTATTACACTTTTTATTTGTAACAAACCAAAATAACAAAAAACAAAGTTGATAACCATTCGCTTCCTCTTCACAAATATGCAGTACTTTGTTTTGGTCTAATAGAAAACAGAAAATAATTCATTAAATCTGGAAACTGTAAACATCACAGAAAAAAAAATTAAGATTTTGGGAATGTTTCTCAAACTGTGGAATGTTTTTGAGGAAATCAAATGATATTTATTGACACGTTTTAATATTTTCTAATCAGTAATCTTATTTTTTTTGTTGGGGGGGAGGGGGGATCAAATATGTTTTGATGTATTTGTCCTGCTTCTGTCATCATTTCTCACACGGCTCTCATTGAATCACATAGGAGGGATGACAAACCATGGATGACCTCATGGTGTGACCTTGTTACACAGAATGAGAATCATCAGCAAAGCGTTCATATCCTCAACAGGAAGTGGGCTTTCCTGCCTCTTACAATGCACAAATTTGAAAATGATTCAATTATAAATAATTCTAACCCACACAATTCCTATTACCCGTATCTCGGCGGCGCTGACGTCACCCGCGGGTTCGGATGTGGCGTTCTGATGAACTCCGATCAGATTGGTTTTCCTGTTGTGAGAAAAATAAAACCAGGCAGTTTTTAGCAATCTCTGCCTCCGTGTTTCTGTAAAGCCGCCCGCTCCCCCATGCACCGAGACGCTGACGGGTGAACAGGAAGTAAAACAGGAAGACAAAAACTTGCTGTAATGTTTTCCAACCTCTCAAATGCATTTTGCTGTTAAAGTGACAGGACCCCAAAAGGTGCCGCCTCAGCCTGTGGTTGGGATGAAAACAAATCATCCACAAACCAAAATTGTACTTTAATTCCGTTTCAACTCGGTGCTGTTGTGACGATTATTGTGGCGATTCTGCCAAACCCCGTTGAGTTGCGGTCAGTCTTTACCAGGTTTGAAACCCTTAGAGTCTCTCTCGGCTCTGCTCTTCTGCACGAACACCGAAAGTGAGAACGTCGGTGGAAGAGGATGTAGTCGCTGCAGTCTGCAACAGCGTCCGCTCCGCACTGACGGCTCGTTTTGCAGAAATAGCACCTCCTGCTGCGCGGCAGTCACTTCCTCTTTGCCCAAGTTCCTGATGGAGCCTCGGCTCTGCCGGCTGTAGACTGTGCCCCTCGGGCCGCAGACCAGGGATGTTGTACGGGAGGTTCTCGGGGAGCCGCGGCTTCTCGCTGAGAAGGAAAGGTTGCCTGGAGGTAGGCTGAGAGGACTGCTCTGCTTTTCCAGTCACATCGCAGTAAAAGAAAAAAAAAGAGAGAGAGAGAAAGCTTAGTGGTTGTCAGAAGATCATGTTTAAAGAGTTCTGTTCTGTGGCGGCTTGTCTTTTCGTCTTTATTTTCCAGTGAAGTCATAGTCTGTTAGACTTTCTTACACTAGAATGTCTCTTTGTTTTCAATCTGTGCTGTAGACGTCACAGGCTGTTATGCATCCTGAGGAGGTTTCTTGTAGCCAAAAAACTTCTCGCATTCCCTCTCTTTTTTTATTAGATTTCTCTGCTTCAGCAAATAGATTTTTTTGTGTGAATTTTCTCATCAAAAAGGGGTTTCCAAATGCTTGAAAGCTACCGTTTTTGGAAGTCATGGAAATCTGAGAGAGCGTTTTAGTTCCGATCTGACAGTTGTTGTTGCAGAAAGTGAGACTTGAAGACAGTTGTGTTGCAACAGCTCCGAAACACGCCGTGGCCCATTTAGCCTCTCTGGCTTCTTTAAAAACCAAGCGAAAATGAGCCCAGCTACGTCGGAGCTCCGTGGTCCTCGCAAACCGAGAAAGAGGCCTCAGGGCTGGCCCATTAAAAACGAGCTGGAAAACTCCATTTTCCCCATTTCCTCTGGGTTTGGGTGGAGGCTCTGTGATGCAAATCCAAAAGAATGAAGGCTCTGTTCTTTTCTGCATCACTTTATGGGATTGTGATTCAGTTTTGGTGTGTGTGTGCGTGTGTGTGTGTGCGTGTGTGTGCGTGTGTGTGTGTGTGTGCATGTGTGTGTGTGTGTGTGTGTGTGAATGGGGCTGCTTGAGGATGAGCTTGTCCATTAGCGGAGGGGAGCAGCAGAAAGAGGCAACCCTGTTGTGGAGAAGGTCAGAGATGTCTGGGAGGCTACATCAAAGCTCCTCAAATCCAATGGATCCGTCTCCTCCTTGTTCACTCTTTCACTTTTTGTTATTTTTTTTGTTTTGTTTTGTTTTGGTACCATTTTGTGATCATCTCTCGGCCTGCCACCATAACAAACTTTTGCTGGACGATGAATTGTCCCAGAAGTTATTGCGATAAACCATGATATCGTTGTTTTTGAGACCATTTTCAAGTAAAATGATGGTGATGGCTTTCTCAATGATCAATACACTTTCATTTCTAATTGGCATATAAGAAGAAATTTTAAATATTCCAAATAAATAAGCAAAACAACAGAAACGACACATGCAGATAAAATTGTCCTTCAAAATAAGAGCTCGTTAAGATCAAGTCACCAGACTCGAGACGTTTTTCATTCAGTTTTTGGTAGAAAGAGATAAGAGAAGAAAAATGAAAACGATAAATCACGCAAATGGAAATGAGTGAGCTCATTTTAATTCGTCATGCGATTAATTGATTTATTGCTTATTGCGACAGACCCACTGCAGACGACACAGCCCATTGGACTTGCAGCTCTGAATGGACCACTGCACTATACAGATGTTTATTGGAATTGATTTTCCTTCCTCTTTAAAATTTTTAGCCACTTTTAGTGGTTATACCATGACAAAAGGTGAAAACGTGCGAGCTCTTTTGCAACGATATATAAATATGACTTTTCTATTATTTATCTAACCCTAAATGATGACCAAAATAAAAAATAAAAATTGTCTATAACAATAGTCATAGTTGTGTATTTACATTTCCTAGATATTAAACACTGACATGTATAGAAACAATTTACAAAAAAAAGTTATTTTAAAAGTTCTTTAATAAGACACTTTGTTGACTACATAAAAATTGCATCACTTAATATCCATCCTCCCTCTGCCTGCCTCCCCCCCTGCTGGGAAGCACATCAGAGCAATCATGTTGCTCCGTGGGGTTTAGATTGAAATTTAACATAAGCCACCGACCAACCAGTGAAACATTTTGTCAGCGTCTGGCGCGCGAGTCCTCTCCGCGCGCAACCCAGGCTTCACTCGGAGTCTCATTCTTCCCTCAAATTTCCAATTTGCCGGTTCCCAGTTAATTGTGGAAGCAAAGTCAGAGATGAGTCACGTTAATAACTCCAGCAACTTTCCTCCCTCAGGAAAAAGACAGAGACAAAAGGGACAAAGACAAAGAAAGCAAGGAGAAGGACAAGAAGGCTGTGAACGGACACATTTTCACGCCTGTCAGCTCAAACCAGTTCCTCCAGTGCTCCCAGTGCAATAAAGCTTTTAATGGCAAAGAGGCATTCTGTTGTACATGTAAGTACCTTTTCTGTCTGTTTTGCTGATTTAATGACGTGATGTTTTTTTGTTTTTTTTTTTTGTTTTTTTTGTGATGTCAGTCTTGTGCTGTTTATTGCTGGAAATCTTTGATCTATTCAGGAATCAGATTCTGTTTTCTGAATTAACAGTTTCAACACTAAGAAGTCCCACTATTCCCAGTCCGCAACTGAATTTTGTTTCAAAAATCAGACAAAAGTTATGGACATATAGTGCTTCAGTTCAAAGTGGAAAAAGTTGGAGTGGCCTAGTCAAAGTCAAACTTGAGTGTAAGTGACATCTTGATGCACATGCATCAAGATGTCACACTTTTTCAGGCATTCAAAGCCTGAAAACGCTCAAATATTTCAGATTTAAAGCAGGTGTGGACAGAAAAGAGGGGTGAGAATTCCCTTGTTCATTGACTGTAGATACACAAACTCTTGATGGCAACATATGATCAGTGCAGCTCAGTTTATCATAACTGATTTTTTAAATGAAATCAGCAACTATAGTTAGTTGCTGTTGCCCCCTACTTAGCTATCTGCAATGTACCATCATTAAATGTGCAGTAGAAAAAACCAGCCGAACAGTGACCCGGTCCTCGTCATTAAATCCTGCCCACAACGCCAAACGACTGATATAACGACGCTATTGCTATCTGTGTTTGTATCACTGGGCAAAGCTATCAGCGTGAGTAACATGTTGCTCCATTTGTCTTGCGGTGGCCATTCTTAGCATCCTTCTTGCATCTCATTGTTGTGCTTTGCCAAATCGCTGCTGTAGCTGCACACTCGTCTCCTGGAGGACTACTTCAGAATCGGCCCCATCAGGGTGTCGGCACAGAAAACAAAGCCATTTTTAATTTTGCTTTTCACTGGAGAACCAGAAGAGGATGTAGCTTATTGCACAAGAGGGGAGGGGGGAGGGAAAGCAAAAAAGCTCAAAAGGAGAAACGAGCTCTGCGATGGATTACAGCCATCTTGTGAATGGTCACATTCTGCCTCAGATACTCGGCTGACAAGAAACAGCCCTTTTTGTTTTGCATGCAGTCTGCTGCAGAGCCTTGTGAGGCAGATTTTTTTCAGGAGGTTTATACTCGCAGATGTCTGGCTGGTTTCCATCCAGCAGACAAATACAGTGTTTCTTTGTCTCCTGTTTTCTGGATCTGCTTAGACGTCCACATGAAAAAACAAAACAAAACAAAAAAAACACCCAATAATGTTGTAAGTTAGAAAAGGAACAATCGGAACCAGCCACTGATGGCGTCGTTGCCTTTCTTTTACATTCACGTCTTTATTATCTTCTCACCCTCAGTGAGAGCATTTGTTTACTGATGTAATCCTCAGAGCGGAAACGTTGCATGCGCCCCGCGAGGATGACGACGCTCCGGCGGGGGTGTGGGTTTAAGTTGCGCAACACCTCTGATGAAGTCTTCAGTGGAAATGCTTCGGTGTGAAAATTAGCAGGACTGGCGAACCAATCAAAACCTCGCACGAGTTCCCCAAAGAACACAGGCAAAAGTGACTGAACTGGTTCAGGTTACGCTGGCAGGGCTTATTTTAGCAGCCATGAATTATGACTTTTGTGACTAAATGATGGATATGGGAATGTTTACATAATTGAGATTTTCCCATGCAGTGCAGTATACATGTGTGTGCGTCAAAGCCCACCCTTTTTTTTTTCTTTCTTTTTCCAAGAGCAGTATTGCCCCTCAGTTGCATCACACACACCGCTCCAGTCTGGCTTTCATTAGCGGGCTGGTGGAGTTTCCTGGCTGACTGTGAAAACCAGTCAGAATTTCTTGCTCCCATTTCCCCCCCGCCCCCTCCTCCCTACACACACACACACACGCACACACACACACAATCACCAAGCTCACTATGTTGCTTTTCTTTCCAGACTGTAATGCATCCGTCCACAAGGGCTGCAGGGACAGCATGCCTGTTTGTGCCAACGTGAAGATGAAGGTAAAACTTTTTTTTCCCCTGCCGGTTCTCCTCCACTGACCCTGTAGCATTGTGTTGTCCTGCAGCCAAAATCGATTTTTTTTCTTCTTTTTCCTTTTCGTTTCCATGCTTTTATCCCCCGTTTCTCTGTTTAGTTGCCCAAACAGCAGTTTACGGTGCCAGATTCCAGCGCACCGTGCTCTGTTCCTGGCGTCACAATGAGGAACAAAGGTGAGTGTCAAACTAAACTGGACTTGAATGAATAATCATCGCCGTCAGTTATGGGTTGTTTTTTTTTTTTTTTTTTTTTTTTTTTTTTTTTTGCACAGTGCAAAGTTGGCGGAGAATCCTATACGTTTCCAATAAAGGGAAATAACGTAATAGCAGAAGTGAGCTTTAGCACTTTCGTTTAGCTGTTTTGTCTGCACTGCGCTTCGGATGCTTCTGATAGACTTCCACAAAAGCAGGATATGAGCTTTGCACACATTTCTGGGAAATTTTTTCTTCAGATTTTTCTTTCACATTCATTTTTGCTATATTGAATGTATGTTTTCTTATGCATCAGCATTATGAATGGGCACCATGGATATAAAACTTCCACCTGGTAAATAATAGTAAATATCAAAGTATTTGTGCAAAAATGTAAAACAAAATCTAATCCGATATTTCTTCTGTGCATTATTAATTCAACAATTATGCACCCACTGTTAGAAAACAACCATGTTATAATTTAATGTTTTTTTGTTTTGTTTTTATTGATTATTATTATCATGTCTTTTTATGACTTGAAATATTTCCAAATAGGTGAATTTGGCTTTCTTTTAAGTGAGACAAAGGTTTGCTGTTGGACTTTGTTGTGTTGCATTGAGGTTGAAAACGCAGAGATGAGCCACGGTGACCTGCAGATCAGCTGAGGCTCATTATGAGGCTCATAATATTCTGTCCATATTTTATGACACCAAAAGTCTGAATTAGTCGTCAACATTTTGTCACATTACAACCTAAAACTTCTCTGTTTTTTTTTTTGGGTGTGGGGGGTTTCTGTCAGTACAAAGTAGTGCAGATTCGTGAAGTAGAAGGAAAATAATTGCTTTTAAAATATTTTCGTGTAGAAAAAGAAAGTCAGAAAAGTTTATTGTGTGTTTGTTCTGATACAACAAGTCAATACCAGTAGGACCACCACCTGATGTCTTTTTCAGACATGTTTATGTCTCCTTTGCTCATCTTGGCTGAAATTTGTGTCAGTTCTTTGCAAAATTGCTAAATCTGAGACAAACTTGATGATATACAGTTTTACGCAATATATTAGAATAAACTTCAAAAGAGGCTCATTCAACAGATTGAAAGTACCTTTTGAAAATAACATTTCAAACGCATTCTTCATTAGGTCTACATTTCTGTATGGAAATGGATTTATTTTTGTTGGTCTGATTTAACTTTCAGACAATTATGATGCGTAACCATGGCAGCCAAGTATTGTTTTCCCAACTGGGATCAGCTGATTAGCATCTAAGAAGCTCACATAATACCTGAACTTTGACCCTAAATCTCTGAGCAGTTGAAAAGGGAGGCTTCATGGATGCAGAGAGAGAAGGGAGTTCAAACCATCTCTGTCCCACACCGCAAATAAAAGTCTTTAGTCAGAGGCTTCCTCAGAATCGCTGCAAGACTGACCGCTACCAGAGATCCTTCCTGCCCGCAGCATCACCATCCACAGCGACTCTCTGTAGATTCTCGGATGACACAAGTTACGACAACGTTTAATTTCCCTTTGGGATGTTTTAAAATCAGACGAATTGAATATCAAGTGTTTCACTTAGGCACAAAATTACTGAAATAAATGGACGTTTCACGAGTATTCTAATTAATTTGTTACGACTGAATATTTTTTGTGCTGAATTGCTGCTTAAGAATAAGAACATGCTTGACCTGTCAGCTTTTAAACAAGGCAGTTTGTTTAAAGATGGACTATGTTGACTCATTAGACGGCAAAGTGATATTTTACAGGAGTGTGTTTACTTCCTTTGTAAACAGCATTGGCTGAGTCACCGCCCACGCTTCTTGAACCCCTTAACCGAGAATGTTGAGATTTGTGTGTGTGTGTGTGTTGGTTGCCTCTTTTTCTAACAGCTGTGCGCTGCAACGTTGCAGCAGTAGGAAGTGTGCTTTCTGCATGCGCGCTATAAAAACAAAGCGTCGCTGATCAAAGATGCAGTAAGATGTGAACGATGAGTTTTAGCCCGATTTTATAAAACCGCTTCAGGTAAAGGATTTAGACGTGTTAGACTCTGTTTCAGTTTTTTCGGGGTCTGACTGTGATTGTGACGGTTTGTCCTCCAGCTGGTGGGACGAGGGACCGTCCCAGGTCAGCCATCTTGAGCCCCGAAGACAATCTTCCCCTGATGATGCCAGGATCACGGAGACACACCAGCATCATGACGTTCCCTGGAAACAATCTGTCAAAGAGCCTCTCGATTAGCAACATCGCAGGGTGAGCCGCTGTCCGTCGTCTGAAGGAAATGTTCACATTTAGGCAGAATGATGACGCAGATCTACTTTTTGTTTTGTTTTTTCTAACCTTTGATCATTTCCCCTTTCAGCCCATTTGATGACATGCCCATCAAAGGCCTGCGCTACCTTTCTCAGTCCACAGACTCACTCAACAGAACCAACCAGGTCACAGAATCCATGGAGTCGCTCACTGATGAAGGTCAACACACACACATGCACACACACACACCCTTTTTTCTCCCTTTCCAGTCTTTCCGAAATAAACAAGCACAATTAAGCCCAAAATTTTGACATAAACCAGATTCAGGCGAGGGGTGCTGAATGTTTGAACTGTACTTCAAATTACCATATTTTCCGGACTATGAAGTCACACTTTTTTTCATAGTTTGTCTAGTCTTGCATCTCGTAGTCAGAAGCGACTTACATACTTTTTTTTTTTTTTTGTCTTTGTCANATTTTGCTAATTTTTCATATAACCACTAAAACAATACTAGAAATACATTAAATGATGCTAATAAACATAGAAATTCCTTCTTAAAGTAAGAAAATAAACATTTTATTGCCCAAAATGCAATAAGATCGCATTCCGGTAGTGAACGCTTGATCATTTGTAGCAAAGGAAGCATCTGCAGCTAAAAATAATGCTTCTAACATCAACATGTGAAAAGTTCAGCCTGTTCGGCTTGACCTAACAGTGGGGATAAAAGGTGCTTAATAGATGTTTTTCTAACAGAATTCTAGCCAGATGAAGTTAAAACTATCCTGCTTCAGGAGTTCTGGGTAGAACATGTTTAATATGAAGGCTGTTTTTTTAAATCTTAAATTCCAAATGCATAAATATATATATATTTTTTATATAAATTTGTCTTATTTACTGCTTTGAGCGTGGTGATCTTTCAGCAAATTAGCTTTTTTTTTAAAGTCTGAACACTCCAGATAACCACTAATCAATTACTCAGTTAGTTGACGATTATTTCAATAATCGGTTATTCGCAATTAATCTGATTAATCGTTTCAACCTTAATGTGTGTGTATATGACTTTTTGCATGCCTCCTCAAAGACGGTGCTTACAACATGCGACTTTAACATTCAGTCCAGCCAATCAGAAATAGTCTTCCTCTTGTCTGATTATGCTGTAAACTCCACGTGCCATTTTTAAAATTGTTTTTGTTTTTCCACTTCCCACTTCCTCGTTGTCCCCTCCAACCTTCCAACACCCAAAAAAAAACAACTTCTAACATCTCATCCGTTACTCTGAGTCGGCTCGGAACACACGACCGCTTTTAAATGATGCGCTTTTACAACCGACTTGATTTGCATGAGCCGTTGTTATGGGCGTGTTTTCCTTTGTGTGCAACTTCAGCTTTGTCAGTTCCTACTGCCACAGCAGAGTCTGCAGGTGTTGTTCAGGATGAAGGAACTTCTGGGTCTGTAGGGGTGAGTATCCTGAGTCAGGACGGAGGTTTTAACGTGACAGATGTAGCCGTCCGCCTCCCTGACCCCGAGGATTACCGGGGCCGGTTGCCGATGATGATTCTTTCAGTCCAGCCCTCGGTTAGTGATGCTTGAAAGTGTCGGGTCAGGTGATTTGCTGGATACCGTGGAGCCCACACTGCCACCAGAGAGGCTGGAGGAAAAGGGGAGAGAGAGAGAGATTTACTGAAGCAGACTGAGCCGCAGCTTGCTAGCATAGCTCATTCTGAAATGTAGCTGTAGTTTTCCTCCCCATAATCATTGCATTGGATTTTTTTTTCAGGGCCTCTCATTCGCAGTCATAGATCGATGTAATTGGGGTTGTAAATCACAGCTGCGGAGCCCTCCGTGCCGATGCCAATGTTGGAAGTCATTTGCAGCTGCTTCGCCTGTAAATCTGCCCCAGAGGCCGATGATAACTCAGCTGACTAAACACTGTGCAGAACCCAGCTTTGTGTATATGTGTGTGTGTGTGTGTGTGTGTGTGTGTGTGTGTGAGACAACAGGTGCATGCATTCATTTCAGTGTGCTGCAGGAATTGTACATCTCCAGAAAGACCTGATGAATAGTTCGGTGAGACCTGGAGGAGTGTGTTTACATGTCGGGTTTCGTGTGTTTCTGTGCAGCTACAGCTTAGAAGGGCTCAGTGGGATCCAGGAAGAGCTAAGGGGCTCCACCATCCAGGAGCCCCGCGACCTGGAGCGCTCCAGGATGCCCCGGCACAACAGCGACGACAGGGGCTCCCTGGTGTCTCTGACGGAAGAGCAGGAGGAGCGGGAGGAGGACAGCAGGCTGCAGGAACAGGTTGGTGCAGAAACACACACACACACACGCATACACACATGACTTGCATAACGGTGTCCAAACTGCAGCACCTGGACTGATTCTGTGTGGCCCACAACTCCCAGTTCAACTTTTTATTGAAAGAAAGTGTTAATACAAAGTTTTGGCTACTGCACAAAGCACATCTATCCAACAGGCTTTGATGCTTTTAATGGATTTATCAAACTCTGCTACATACTTCTCAATAAAAGTGACCTAAATCTGATTTTTTTTATTACTCAAAACTGACAACAAAATGCGTCATTATGTTCTAGAGATGCAGCGATCCGATCTTTATATCTGGATCAGTCGCAATGTTGAAAACAATTCTAGATGGGGTATTGATGACACATGTCCCTTAGGGGGAGATCTATTCATCCTAATTCTATGCTCTGTGCTCTGAGTGACGCCGTTTTATTATTTATTTTACATTAAATTTAGAATTTTTAATTACACTTTCTGAACCATTTGAAAGAAGATTTGTTGCAGTTCATTTATTTCACCAAACTAACTTATTTTTTTTAGTCCATTTAAGTTTCTTTATTAATTATTCTATATTGGGTGTTCTTCTCCTAATTGTGTTATTTTTACATGTGTGACCAAACTTGTGAAGTTATCGGTGTGTTTAAGTGAGCTGTGCTGGTGGACATTTTGGATCTACACTAATTTATATCCTACTTTACTCATTTAAACTATTGCTACTTAGTTGATTATTGAGTAGGTTAGAAAAGGTAACTTTTTTTGCTTCCTTTTTAGCCTTTTCTTTTGTCTTTTGACCTGATGATTTTTACTTATGCGACAAAATGTTTGGACACTCCTGACTCAGACTTTTGTAATACAAACTTCATGAAATTCATCGGAACAGATAAAGATTTTCTAAACAAGGCGGGGAAACGTCACTTTGGGTATTAGTGAGAACTACTCATCGTCATTGTCCTCTGGTTGTTTGATTCCTCCTCACTTAGTGACTTTTAAGCAAATCATGAACATAACCACCACAAATCAAACATCGAGTTTCCCCTTTTAGTTTATTGTTCCTGTTTCCAGTTTACCTGCCTCTGTTTGCATCCTCTCTGACATTGTCGCGCCGCCGTTCTGATGGACACTTTGTATTTCACGACGCAGAAATTGCGGCGGTATCGGCCGCTGAGGAACAGCTGTCCCTCCATGACCCTTCCACTCACCAAGTCTGTTTCCATGGTCACCATCAGCCATAAAGACAGTGATGGTGAGTGTTTCTCCTCACGTTGGGTTCACACTTGAGTTATGATTTCTTTGGCCTTTCTTTAAATTTTCAGCCTCTTTTCTTTCTATGGGTTGATTTCTTTTTTCTTTGTATTTTCATCATTTAAAGACAGTGTGACGCCCTGTGTCTTTAAATCACTAAGTATTTTGTTTTGAAAATCACTTCCTATATCACGGACCCTAAGACTTGCCCACATTTTCTCTGTTTAAAACTGCAAACTTTTATTTAGTAGATCAACACGAAGTAGAACACAACTGAAGTGGCAGGAGACATGATACAAGTTTAGATGTTTTACAAATAAAAGTATCTATTTGTTTGTGTTCATCAACTCTGACATGAATTTCTGCCAGTTAATATTAAATTCAGCCATCGTGGATGAAGATTGACCATAAACTGAACATTTCAAGTCCTTTCATGCATTTATAATTGAATTTAGGTCTCAACCTCAGCATCATGCTGCTGCTGCCATATTTCACAGTGGATATGTTGTGTTGCATTTAGGATGTGACAGACTTTTTTTCACAGTTTGGTTGGCCTGCATTTTATTTAGATGTTAGAGTGAAGCTGACTTAATACTGGCATACTGTGGAAACACAGGATTTACATATACAGATATACAATTTTTTTTCAAGCTGAACAAAGTTCAATCAGACCAAACGTCTCTGGTTTTAGGTCACTTAGACTTACCAAAATTATTTCCATTTGCTAAATGCCACACTATTAAGGGCAAAATATGTCTCAGATGTATTTATTAATGTCTTCAAAATGAGAAGTTTACATTCAGAATAAATCCCCTGAAACAACGAGGGAAAGCCCAGAAGATGTGTTGACGTTGGAAACTTCTGATATGTTTCCAACGTATTCCAACAAATTAACATTTGCGTTAATTAGAGGCACTCCTGTGGCAACATCTAAAGACGTAAACCAGGCAGTAAAACTTTGGCGTAAATGGGTCTTCCAAATGGACAACAACCTTAAGCTGTAAAGCCAAAGTGGCTTAAAGACAACAAAGTCAATGTTTTGGTGTGGCCATCAAACCAGTGCAAAGATACAGTTCAAAGACAACGCTACCAAATACTGAGGGAATGTGTGTAAACATTTTGCTTCTGGCATTTAGCAAGTAGAAATAGTTTTGGTATATCTGCATGACCCAAATTTTGTTGTCAGGGTTCAGTTTCAGCTGTCAAGTCCCCCAAAAAATATATAAAATTTTGTGGATGTAAGGTGAAAAAGCGTAGGAGAAAAACCCAGGAGACGAGACACTTTACTTAGAAACGAACCAAAATCGACTTTATATCTAGTTTACCAACACTTGGGTGTATTCCTGAAATAAGAACCACCAAGAATACACCGACTTATTAGCGGTACCACAGTTACACGCTTTGAGCAAATGACGAGTGCTTGTTGTGGTTCCTCCCTCGTTGCTGCCGCCCCTGCGCCTCCCAGCGGTGGGACGCCTGAGACGCAAGAGGCGCATTTCCTTCTCTTTCAACCTGTCCCCTATCCTCACCAAATCTAAGACTCAGTTCATTTACGGGGACTCTTCGTCAAGTGACGATGAAGAGGAGGAGGAGGAGGATGACTCGAGTGAGTACCAGTCGGCAAAGGTGGCTGTAGTAGAAACTAGATTTTTTTTAAACCCACAGCAGTCGCGGTTCCCAGTAGAGCTCTAGAAACCCGCCTCCTCCTCTCTGTTCAAACGCTGGCTACACCCGAGTGTAATGAACCATGATTAAAACTGCTGTTCCCACCTGTGCAGGTGTGGGGTGAGGGAGGCTTCTCCTTTCTAAAGGAGTCATAAAACTGTCTGGCATTAAGAGAGGCTGAAAAAAACAAACAAACAAAAAAAAACAATTTTAATATAAACCTGAGTTCAGTCCTCTGGGTTTTCATCATTTTCCTGTCCAGTGTAGGATTGGCTCCTCTAAAACAATGCTGAAGGCAACATGGCGGCTGATTGAGCCGCAGCAACAACCATCAGTCAAAAGGAGAATACTAATTAGTACTCGTATAAATCTACTGATCGATCCTCGATGGGAGGAGGAAGAAAAGCAAACCTGCTCCTTTGTGAACTGTGTGCTGAATTCATTATGCTGATAAATTCTGTTTGGCCGTGTTGAATTGGACCTCGGCTGCTTCTGTCACATGCAGACAGTGGCAGCATGACCTTTCCGTGAATTGGCCTTTGGTGTCGTCTTTTTTCTGAGAAAAACAAAAAAAAAAGAAACTGGAGCAATATCACGAGATAGAAGAGGAAAAGCACCGTCAGAGGTGCTGCAGGTTATCTGAGGATACATGTGGGCCTGTCTTCTTCAGACCAAACCTTCACCTCTCTCCTCTACTCTCTTTCTGTTGCTGTTTTCTGTTTCATTTTGCTTACATTGTCCTTTGTGGGTTTTCACGCACTTCACAAAACTGAGAAGAATGTTTATTTTTGAGAGAAGCTGAATGTTCCTCATTTAAAAATGACTGGAATAATTGACTTAAAGCCGTTTGCAATTGCATGGATTTCTTCATATACAGACATATATATATTGACATACATGACATACGTTGTTTTATTAAGCAGATTTATTTTTCTGAAACGTCAAATCGTGTAATCTTAAGGAGCTGACATATCATAATAGAAGACGGGAGCAAAAATTGGTTAATGCAAAATAATAGCAGCTTTTCAGATGTTAATTCTTAACATGTTTTTTTTTTTACAACATTGAATAAATGTCAAATGAAAAGTTTGTGAAATTACACCACTGCAATAAAAAGTGGACATTTTTCCAGACTGCAAGTTTTCAACAGCGGCGACAAATTTAGTAAAACTGCAGACGGCTGGAACCCTGTGTGACGATCTGAACCGTCAACAATGAATCTTCAATATTTAAAGTGTTTCAAATGCATTTTTGAAGCCGCTCCTCTCAAGCAGACGGAGGCTTTTTGGAGCCGACGGCCCTTTGGGACCGAGTGTCGCTGAACTGAAAGGCAGACTGCCTGCAGCTCTCGGCCTCGGCCTCTCCATTAGCGCGTTGCCCTCGCTCTGCAGGGGGTTCCTCAGGGCTAAGCAGCTCACTTTCAAGCATTAGAAGTAGCTCGGTCCGTGTCCCGGCCAAATCCTCGCAGCCAGGACTTGACCTGACAACCTTCAGCTCCAGTGAATATAAAATGTTTTACTAGTGAGCCAGTATACTCAACAAAAGGTCAATCCTGCTCTGTCCTGCTCACCTTTTTACCACCCGACATGACAAAAAAAATATAATAATTTCAAATAATGAATAAAAAAGTTCTGCTCCTCACTTGCTGCCTTTTCTCCTTCCAGGCTTGAGGTTGTTTTCCCACCCCTCCGGGTCGGTAGCTTACAGGTCAGTTCACACACATGAACAAATCCTTCTTTTGGTTTTATTTTTTTATTTTTCGTCTACACCCACGACGGCCTTTATGGTTCCCGTAAAGAGGAGTCGAGGAGAAGTGGCCGGCTGGACCTTTATGGCGTTGTAAAGACGCGTCTTGAGTGAATGTGTGAGCCGGCATGTTGCGCAGGCTGCAAAGTAACGCTGGCCTGCATTTCAGTATATCGGAGGAAGAGCCGGGGCCTTTGCGGAGCGACATGGAGGGCAGGAACACGACCAAAGTCAGCCGGACCTTCAGCTACCTCAAGAACAAGATGTACAAAAAGACGCGGGTAAGCGAAATGACTGCCTCGCCGCGTGTGGATGACCTATTTTTAGTGTGTGTGTTTGGGTAGACCGTAGCCACCTCTTCACATAAACATCCCTTTTAAGCAGAGAGCGAGGGAGCAGCAGGTTGCTTTTCAGGCTCCGCTGTGGTGCGTCCACATTCACCCAGGGATCTGCTTCCTCTTCTGAACAGCTGGTGGTTACGTGTCGCGCTTCAGGGCTTGTAACTTCCTCCTGTTCACACTTCCCCAGCAGGCGCTGCTTTTGGAGTTCACTATTCATTTTGTGGTCCCGAATATACAAGTCTCTGAATGGAGATGAGCTCTGGGTTACCTTTCTTTTGCCTTGGGGAGAAATAACTTTCCAAGGCATGATGAGTAGCATTTTAGTCACACCACAGTCATAAACTGAACTGTATTTTATTGGGATTTTATGTGATGGAAAGACACAAAGTAGGACACAACTTGTCAACTTCTGTCTCCACAGATGTAAAAAATATGTATAAAAATTCTTTGACCCCGGAGGATTGAATACATTTTCTTGACACACTTTTCTTTTTATTTATTACACTTTTTATTTGTAACAAACCAAAATAACAAAAAACAAAGTTGATAACCATTCGCTTCCTCTTCACAAATATGCAGTACTTTGTTTTGGTCTAATAGAAAACAGAAAATAATTCATTAAATCTGGAAACTGTAAACATCACAGAAAAAAAAATTAAGATTTTGGGAATGTTTCTCAAACTGTGGAATGTTTTTGAGGAAATCAAATGATATTTATTGACACGTTTTAATATTTTCTAATCAGTAATCTTATTTTTTTTGTTGGGGGGGAGGGGGGATCAAATATGTTTTGATGTATTTGTCCTGCTTCTGTCATCATTTCTCACATGGCTCTCATTGAATCACATAGGAGGGATGACAAACCATGGATGACCTCATGGTGTGTCCTTGTTACACAGAATGAGAATTATCAGCAAAGCGTTCATATCCTCAACAGGAAGTGGGCTTTCCTGCCTCTTACAATGCACAAATTTGAAAATGATTCAATTATAAATAATTCTAACCCACACAATTCCTATTACCCGTATCTCGGCGGCGCTGACGTCACCCGCGGGTTCGGATGTGGCGTTCTGATGAACTCCGATCAGATTGGTTTTCCTGTTGTGAGAAAAATAAAACCAGGCAGTTTTTAGCAATCTCTGCCTCCGTGTTTCTGTAAAGCCGCCCGCTCCCCCATGCACCGAGACGCTGACGGGTGAACAGGAAGTAAAACAGGAAGACAAAAACTTGCTGTAATGTTTTCCAACCTCTCAAATGCATTTTGCTGTTAAAGTGACAGGACCCCAAAAGGTGCCGCCTCAGCCTGTGGTTGGGATGAAAACAAATCATCCACAAACCAAAATTGTACTTTAATTCCGTTTCAACTCGGTGCTGTTGTGACGATTATTGTGGCGATTCTGCCAAACCCCGTTGAGTTGCGGTCAGTCTTTACCAGGTTTGAAACCCTTAGAGTCTCTCTCGGCTCTGCTCTTCTGCACGAACACCGAAAGTGAGAACGTCGGTGGAAGAGGATGTAGTCGCTGCAGTCTGCAACAGCGTCCGCTCCGCACTGACGGCTCGTTTTGCAGAAATAGCACCTCCTGCTGCGCGGCAGTCACTTCCTCTTTGCCCAAGTTCCTGATGGAGCCTCGGCTCTGCCGGCTGTAGACTGTGCCCCTCGGGCCGCAGACCAGGGATGTTGTACGGGAGGTTCTCGGGGAGCCGCGGCTTCTCGCTGAGAAGGAAAGGTTGCCTGGAGGTAGGCTGAGAGGACTGCTCTGCTTTTCCAGTCACATCGCAGTAAAAGAAAAAAAAAGAGAGAGAGAGAAAGCTTAGTGGTTGTCAGAAGATCATGTTTAAAGAGTTCTGTTCTGTGGCGGCTTGTCTTTTCGTCTTTATTTTCCAGTGAAGTCATAGTCTGTTAGACTTTCTTACACTAGAATGTCTCTTTGTTTTCAATCTGTGCTGTAGACGTCACAGGCTGTTATGCATCCTGAGGAGGTTTCTTGTAGCCAAAAAACTTCTCGCATTCCCTCTCTTTTTTTATTAGATTTCTCTGCTTCAGCAAATAGATTTTTTTGTGTGAATTTTCTCATCAAAAAGGGGTTTCCAAATGCTTGAAAGCTACCGTTTTTGGAAGTCATGGAAATCTGAGAGAGCGTTTTAGTTCCGATCTGACAGTTGTTGTTGCAGAAAGTGAGACTTGAAGACAGTTGTGTTGCAACAGCTCCGAAACACGCCGTGGCCCATTTAGCCTCTCTGGCTTCTTTAAAAACCAAGCGAAAATGAGCCCAGCTACGTCGGAGCTCCGTGGTCCTCGCAAACCGAGAAAGAGGCCTCAGGGCTGGCCCATTAAAAACGAGCTGGAAAACTCCATTTTCCCCATTTCCTCTGGGTTTGGGTGGAGGCTCTGTGATGCAAATCCAAAAGAATGAAGGCTCTGTTCTTTTCTGCATCACTTTATGGGATTGTGATTCAGTTTTGGTGTGTGTGTGCGTGTGTGTGTGTGCGTGTGTGTGCGTGTGTGTGTGTGTGTGCATGTGTGTGTGTGTGTGTGTGTGTGAATGGGGCTGCTTGAGGATGAGCTTGTCCATTAGCGGAGGGGAGCAGCAGAAAGAGGCAACCCTGTTGTGGAGAAGGTCAGAGATGTCTGGGAGGCTACATCAAAGCTCCTCAAATCCAATGGATCCGTCTCCTCCTTGTTCACTCTTTCACTTTTTGTTATTTTTTTTGTTTTGTTTTGTTTTGGTACCATTTTGTGATCATCTCTCGGCCTGCCACCATAACAAACTTTTGCTGGACGATGAATTGTCCCAGAAGTTATTGCGATAAACCATGATATCGTTGTTTTTGAGACCATTTTCAAGTAAAATGATGGTGATGGCTTTCTCAATGATCAATACACTTTCATTTCTAATTGGCATATAAGAAGAAATTTTAAATATTCCAAATAAATAAGCAAAACAACAGAAACGACACATGCAGATAAAATTGTCCTTCAAAATAAGAGCTCGTTAAGATCAAGTCACCAGACTCGAGACGTTTTTCATTCAGTTTTTGGTAGAAAGAGATAAGAGAAGAAAAATGAAAACGATAAATCACGCAAATGGAAATGAGTGAGCTCATTTTAATTCGTCATGCGATTAATTGATTTATTGCTTATTGCGACAGACCCACTGCAGACGACACAGCCCATTGGACTTGCAGCTCTGAATGGACCACTGCACTATACAGATGTTTATTGGAATTGATTTTCCTTCCTCTTTAAAATTTTTAGCCACTTTTAGTGGTTATACCATGACAAAAGGTGAAAACGTGCGAGCTCTTTTGCAACGATATATAAATATGACTTTTCTATTATTTATCTAACCCTAAATGATGACCAAAATAAAAAATAAAAATTGTCTATAACAATAGTCATAGTTGTGTATTTACATTTCCTAGATATTAAACACTGACATGTATAGAAACAATTTACAAAAAAAAGTTATTTTAAAAGTTCTTTAATAAGACACTTTGTTGACTACATAAAAATTGCATCACTTAATATCCATCCTCCCTCTGCCTGCCTCCCCCCCTGCTGGGAAGCACATCAGAGCAATCATGTTGCTCCGTGGGGTTTAGATTGAAATTTAACATAAGCCACCGACCAACCAGTGAAACATTTTGTCAGCGTCTGGCGCGCGAGTCCTCTCCGCGCGCAACCCAGGCTTCACTCGGAGTCTCATTCTTCCCTCAAATTTCCAATTTGCCGGTTCCCAGTTAATTGTGGAAGCAAAGTCAGAGATGAGTCACGTTAATAACTCCAGCAACTTTCCTCCCTCAGGAAAAAGACAGAGACAAAAGGGACAAAGACAAAGAAAGCAAGGAGAAGGACAAGAAGGCTGTGAACGGACACATTTTCACGCCTGTCAGCTCAAACCAGTTCCTCCAGTGCTCCCAGTGCAATAAAGCTTTTAATGGCAAAGAGGCATTCTGTTGTACATGTAAGTACCTTTTCTGTCTGTTTTGCTGATTTAATGACGTGATGTTTTTTTGTTTTTTTTTTTTGTTTTTTTTGTGATGTCAGTCTTGTGCTGTTTATTGCTGGAAATCTTTGATCTATTCAGGAATCAGATTCTGTTTTCTGAATTAACAGTTTCAACACTAAGAAGTCCCACTATTCCCAGTCCGCAACTGAATTTTGTTTCAAAAATCAGACAAAAGTTATGGACATATAGTGCTTCAGTTCAAAGTGGAAAAAGTTGGAGTGGTCTAGTCAAAGTCAAACTTGAGTGTAAGTGACATCTTGATGCACATGCATCAAGATGTCACACTTTTTCAGGCATTCAAAGCCTGAAAACGCTCAAATATTTCAGATTTAAAGCAGGTGTGGACAGAAAAGAGGGGTGAGAATTCCCTTGTTCATTGACTGTAGATACACAAACTCTTGATGGCAACATATGATCAGTGCAGCTCAGTTTATCATAACTGATTTTTTAAATGAAATCAGCAACTATAGTTAGTTGCTGTTGCCCCCTACTTAGCTATCTGCAATGTACCATCATTAAATGTGCAGTAGAAAAAACCAGCCGAACAGTGACCCGGTCCTCGTCATTAAATCCTGCCCACAACGCCAAACGACTGATATAACGACGCTATTGCTATCTGTGTTTGTATCACTGGGCAAAGCTATCAGCGTGAGTAACATGTTGCTCCATTTGTCTTGCGGTGGCCATTCTTAGCATCCTTCTTGCATCTCATTGTTGTGCTTTGCCAAATCGCTGCTGTAGCTGCACACTCGTCTCCTGGAGGACTACTTCAGAATCGGCCCCATCAGGGTGTCGGCACAGAAAACAAAGCCATTTTTAATTTTGCTTTTCACTGGAGAACCAGAAGAGGATGTAGCTTATTGCACAAGAGGGGAGGGGGGAGGGAAAGCAAAAAAGCTCAAAAGGAGAAACGAGCTCTGCGATGGATTACAGCCATCTTGTGAATGGTCACATTCTGCCTCAGATACTCGGCTGACAAGAAACAGCCCTTTTTGTTTTGCATGCAGTCTGCTGCAGAGCCTTGTGAGGCAGATTTTTTTCAGGAGGTTTATACTCGCAGATGTCTGGCTGGTTTCCATCCAGCAGACAAATACAGTGTTTCTTTGTCTCCTGTTTTCTGGATCTGCTTAGACGTCCACATGAAAAAACAAAACAAAACAAAAAAAACACCCAATAATGTTGTAAGTTAGAAAAGGAACAATCGGAACCAGCCACTGATGGCGTCGTTGCCTTTCTTTTACATTCACGTCTTTATTATCTTCTCACCCTCAGTGAGAGCATTTGTTTACTGATGTAATCCTCAGAGCGGAAACGTTGCATGCGCCCCGCGAGGATGACGACGCTCCGGCGGGGGTGTGGGTTTAAGTTGCGCAACACCTCTGATGAAGTCTTCAGTGGAAATGCTTCGGTGTGAAAATTAGCAGGACTGGCGAACCAATCAAAACCTCGCACGAGTTCCCCAAAGAACACAGGCAAAAGTGACTGAACTGGTTCAGGTTACGCTGGCAGGGCTTATTTTAGCAGCCATGAATTATGACTTTTGTGACTAAATGATGGATATGGGAATGTTTACATAATTGAGATTTTCCCATGCAGTGCAGTATACATGTGTGTGCGTCAAAGCCTATCCTTTTTTTTTTCTTTCTTTTTCCAAGAGCAGTATTGCCCCTCAGTTGCATCACACACACCGCTCCAGTCTGGCTTTCATTAGCGGGCTGGTGGAGTTTCCTGGCTGACTGTGAAAACCAGTCAGAATTTCTTGCTCCCATTTCCCCCCCGCCCCCTCCTCCCTACACACACACACACACGCACACACACACACAATCACCAAGCTCACTATGTTGCTTTTCTTTCCAGACTGTAATGCATCCGTCCACAAGGGCTGCAGGGACAGCATGCCTGTTTGTGCCAACGTGAAGATGAAGGTAAAACTTTTTTTTCCCCTGCCGGTTCTCCTCCACTGACCCTGTAGCATTGTGTTGTCCTGCAGCCAAAATCGATTTTTTTTCTTCTTTTTCCTTTTCGTTTCCATGCTTTTATCCCCCGTTTCTCTGTTTAGTTGCCCAAACAGCAGTTTACGGTGCCAGATTCCAGCGCACCGTGCTCTGTTCCTGGCGTCACAATGAGGAACAAAGGTGAGTGTCAAACTAAACTGGACTTGAATGAATAATCATCGCCGTCAGTTATGGGTTGTTTTTTTTTTTTTTTTTTTTTTTTTTTTTTTTTTGCACAGTGCAAAGTTGGCGGAGAATCCTATACGTTTCCAATAAAGGGAAATAACGTAATAGCAGAAGTGAGCTTTAGCACTTTCGTTTAGCTGTTTTGTCTGCACTGCGCTTCGGATGCTTCTGATAGACTTCCACAAAAGCAGGATATGAGCTTTGCACACATTTCTGGGAAATTTTTTCTTCAGATTTTTCTTTCACATTCATTTTTGCTATATTGAATGTATGTTTTCTTATGCATCAGCATTATGAATGGGCACCATGGATATAAAACTTCCACCTGGTAAATAATAGTAAATATCAAAGTATTTGTGCAAAAATGTAAAACAAAATCTAATCCGATATTTCTTCTGTGCATTATTAATTCAACAATTATGCACCCACTGTTAGAAAACAACCATGTTATAATTTAATGTTTTTTTGTTTTGTTTTTATTGATTATTATTATCATGTCTTTTTATGACTTGAAATATTTCCAAATAGGTGAATTTGGCTTTCTTTTAAGTGAGACAAAGGTTTGCTGTTGGACTTTGTTGTGTTGCATTGAGGTTGAAAACGCAGAGATGAGCCACGGTGACCTGCAGATCAGCTGAGGCTCATTATGAGGCTCATAATATTCTGTCCATATTTTATGGCATCAAAAGTCTGAATTAGTCGTCAACATTTTGTCACATTACAACCTAAAACTTCTCTGTTTTTTTTTTTGGGTGTGGGGGGTTTCTGTCAGTACAAAGTAGTGCAGATTCGTGAAGTAGAAGGAAAATAATTGCTTTTAAAATATTTTCGTGTAGAAAAAGAAAGTCAGAAAAGTTTATTGTGTGTTTGTTCTGATACAACAAGTCAATACCAGTAGGACCACCACCTGATGTCTTTTCAGACATGTTTATGTCTCCTTTGCTCATCTTGGCTGAAATTTGTGTCAGTTCTTTGCAAAATTGCTAAATCTGAGACAAACTTGATGATATACAGTTTTACGCAATATATTAGAATAAACTTCAAAAGAGGCTCATTCAACAGATTGAAAGTACCTTTTGAAAATAACATTTAGAGAGATGGTAAACACATTCTTCATTAGGTCTACATTTCTGTATGGAAATGGATTTATTTTTGTTGGTCTGATTTAACTTTCAGACAATTATGATGCGTAACCATGGCAGCCAAGTATTGTTTTCCCAACTGGGATCAGCTGATTAGCATCTAAGAAGCTCACATAATACCTGAACTTTGACCCTAAATCTCTGAGCAGTTGAAAAGGGAGGCTTCATGGATGCAGAGAGAGAAGGGAGTTCAAACCATCTCTGTCCCACACCGCAAATAAAAGTCTTTAGTCAGAGGCTTCCTCAGAATCGCTGCAAGACTGACCGCTACCAGAGATCCTTCCTGCCCGCAGCATCACCATCCACAGCGACTCTCTGTAGATTCTCGGATGATACGAGTTACGACGACGTTTAATTTCCCTTTGGGATGTTTTAAAATCAGACAAATTGAATATCAAGTGTTTCACTTAGGCACAAAATTACTGAAATAAATGGACGTTTCACGAGTATTCTAATTAATTTGTTACGACTGAATATTTTTTGTGCTGAATTGCTGCTTAAGAATAAGAACATGCTTGACCTGTCAGCTTTTAAACAAGGCAGTTTGTTTAAAGATGGACTATGTTGACTCATTAGACGGCAAAGTGATATTTTACAGGAGTGTGTTTACTTCCTTTGTAAACAGCATTGGCTGAGTCACCGCCCACGCTTCTTGAACCCCTTAACCGAGAATGTTGAGATTTGTGTGTGTGTGTGTGTTGGTTGCCTCTTTTTCTAACAGCTGTGAGCTGCAACGTTGCAGCAGTAGGAAGTGTGCTTTCTGCATGCGCGCTATAAAAACAAAGCGTCGCTGATCAAAGATGCAGTAAGATGTGAACGATGAGTTTTAGCCCGATTTTATAAAACCGCTTCAGGTAAAGGATTTAGACGTGTTAGACTCTGTTTCAGTTTTTTCGGAGTCTGACTGTGATTGTGACGGTTTGTCCTCCAGCTGGTGGGACGAGGGACCGTCCCAGGTCAGCCATCTTGAGCCCCGAAGACAATCTTCCCCTGATGATACCAGGATCACGGAGACACACCAGCATCATGACGTTCCCTGGAAACAATCTGTCAAAGAGCCTCTCGATTAGCAACATCGCAGGGTGAGCCGCTGTCCGTCGTCTGAAGGAAATGTTCACATTTAGGCAGAATGATGACGCAGATCTACTTTTTGTTTTGTTTTTTCTAACCTTTGATCATTTCCCCTTTCAGCCCATTTGATGACATGCCCATCAAAGGCCTGCGCTACCTTTCTCAGTCCACAGACTCACTCAACAGAACCAACCAGGTCACAGAATCCATGGAGTCGCTCACTGATGAAGGTCAACACACACACATGCACACACACACACCCTTTTTTCTCCCTTTCCAGTCTTTCCGAAATAAACAAGCACAATTAAGCCCAAAATTTTGACATAAACCAGATTCAGGCGAGGGGTGCTGAATGTTTGAACTGTACTTCAAATTACCGTATTTTCCGGACTATGAAGTCACACTTTTTTTCATAGTTTGTCTAGTCTTGCATCTCGTAGTCAGAAGCGACTTACATACTTTTTTTTTTTTTTTGTCTTTGTCACTTTTTTTCACTAAAGCAATTTATCTGCTTTAGTGAAAAAAAGCAGATATGTGGACTGTATTTTGTCCCACTTAATCAGGCTTAAAACAACACAGTTAACTGTTAACGAGACAACATGTCACATTTATTTACGTTGTAGAGATCAGCAGGAACTTTTTCTTAGGGTTCTTACCCTAACTTTTTCCCATTTATCTTTGGCACACGTTAACCACCACCTGAATTAAGTACCAAGGTTCAGGGTGGGGGTAAGACTAGGGGTTCCCCTTTTCTTTGCTCTGAACGTCCTGAAGCTCTTTAGTTTGGATAATATCTGAAGAATTGAGACCATCACTGTGTTTTTTATAACATACTTCTAGTATATTGGCATTTTATCAGGAGGCAGTGTTAGAATTTGTCACATAAAATACAGTAATGTTAATGTTTTTTCTTTTTGTTTTTGTTTTACATTGACTTAAATGGAAGGAAAATCCTCATTATTACGTGTGAATAACTTAAACTTTAGTCTTGTTCGCGATCAGTAGAAGAAGTGAAGGGGGAATGTTGTGAATGGAAGCTGTGCTCCTCGTTCAGGGACAGAGATGATGGACGCGCAGCTCCTGGGGGAGTTTGAGGCGAACGCCAAAGAGTTTGAAGCAGACTCATGGAGTCTGTGCGTGGAGCAGCAGTACCTGCAGCAGCAGAACAAAGAGCTGGTCAAGAGACAAGACGTCATCTACGGTACGACTAAACACATTAGGGGTTCCTCTGGGATTTTTTAAACGGTGCTGTTGGACTGTCCGTGACATGACTGTCATTCCAAACTGAATGTTTTTTGAAAAGCATTTTATTCACCATATTCACGCTGTACAATTGAAATTACAACTCTGTTGTAGTAATCTAGCGGTACAGTTTGCAGTTTGCATACGCCTGTAGGTCTGCGGAGGCTCCTTCATTAAGAATGTCTCATTTTACTTTGCACAGAGCTGATGCAGACCGAGATGCATCACATCCGGACATTGCGCATCATGTCAGAGGTGTACAGCAAAGGCCTGCAGAAGGAGGTGCCGCTGGACCAGCACACTGTGGAGAAGATGTTTCCGGCACTGGACGACCTCCTGGACCTCCACTCGCAGCTCCTCCAGCGCCTCCTGGACCGAAAGAGGGAGAGCCAGCTGGAGGGGGGAGGCTCGGAGGGCGGCTTCGTCATCAGCAGGATAGGAGACATTCTGGTCAGCCAGGTCAGAGCAGCCACGGTTTACACCTCATTTTGCTCTGACTTGAATGAAAGTTTAAAGCTTCAATTCCTTTTTTTTTTTTTTCATTATTATTTTTCCATGTCACTGTGAGTTTTGCATATTCAATTTTTCATCCCCTCTCTGCTCTTAGTTCTCGGAATCCAACGGCGAAAGTATGAAGAGGGTTTACGGGAAATTCTGCAGCCGCCACAACGAAGCCGTCAACGTCTACAAGGACCTCATGAACAAGAACAAAAACTTTAAAACCTTCATCAAAGTGAGAATGAGAGTTTTCTTCACACGCTTTACACAGCAGTTGTTTCTCGTCATGTCTTCAGGCTGACGATACGTTTCATTTGAACCTCTCTGCTAATCTGCAGCCTCTCTCTCTCCATCTCTGTTGTTTTTGTGAAGCCCCGTCACTAGTTGTGTGGGCACGCTTCTCTAAAAGCACCTCTTGTTCTTTGTTTTCTCCCAGAAAAAGAGAAGTAGCAACACTGTGCGGAGGCTTGATATCCCAGAATGCATCCTGCTGGTGACCCAGCGGATCACAAAGTACCCTGTGCTGATCCAGAGAATGCTGTCACACACTAAAGGTGGGTCACATGTCAGCCTCGTTTAACCTTGGTTACGTTATTTCTTACTGGTGTGTGAAACAGGAGGAGGATCTAAAGTCACTGATTTAAATATAGAGATGCACTGATCAACAATCCTCCTGAGAGATTCAGATCAAAACACTTAAAGGATTTTAAAACAGATTCAAAAGAGAAAATGTTTAATTTGTCAAAGCGTAAGCATTGCTAATTTTCGTCAATTTTTTATGCGTTAGCATAGACGCTGTTGGTTGACGGCACAAAGATGGCTACAGTTTTAATCCATGTAATGAAACGGATGTCAACACTTTCAGTATTTAATTTGCCAACCACTGATCAGAACTGAAAAATTGAAATGTGAAACAAGTAAAATGTCAAAGAAAAAAAAATAAATTAAGAAGAAAATGACAAAAATAAAACCAAAACTTTTATCTCCAGTTTTAAAAATGAGTAGGAAGACAAAGCTTACTAAATAGCCTCATCCAAATAGATACATATTTTCACATTTAATTGATTAATTGATCGATGGATCTCGCATATGTTTTGCTTTTGTCATGACGTGGATTTTTCTTTAATTATGTTTTTTTTAAGTTGTGATCATGATCAATGGTGCTGCCATCACTCTTTCCATCATGCATTTTGTTATGAGCAAGTGAATTGCTCATAACAAAATGAGCAACTCATTTTGATATGATGGCTGAGAAACGATGCTGGTTACAGGAAGGTTGAATAATAGGTCGATACGACGTGTCAAAGCAGGTATGCTAAATATTTGTGATGAAGTTTCTTTTAGGCACATTAATATAGATATTTAATCCCCACACAAGCTTCGCCTGAATTGTCATAAATGTTATTGTTAGAAACTTTGTACCATTCCTGTATTTTTACTGTACACCAGTATGTCACCTGGTTTAGGGAACGAACAGAAAGGTGCTTTTTTATTTTTTTTTATTTTGTAAATATGATTTATGTGAGCCCATTTATTCTGCAAGGGGGGAAAAAGGCAGTAGTTGTTTGTTCGCCTTTTTTCGAGTGGTGGATCAAGCAGAACTCTGAAGAGCCGAAACATTTCACACCGTATTTCTATCTGATTTAAACGAGTTCTCGTCGGCCGGCCTCCTACTGTGTACATTCCCTCTAATCCTTCCCTGGAGCCTCTTTACGCTTCCATGTGGGATGGTGGAGCTCCGACTTAATCCCCAAGGTGATTTAAGCAGACTCCGTTTTTTTTTTTTTTTTTTTTTTGACAACTCTTGTATATATTGAAAAGAAGCAGCAGAGTATCTTCAAAGATTATTTTTCTTTTCCCTTTGCTTCCCTCTACAAGTACGCAAAAAAAAAATCTGCTAAATATAGGTCAAGTTGTTACTTAATGTGTCCAAAGCTATGAGCTCAAAGGAGGGCGCGTGATGTTGCAAATATCGACTTTGGATTTTTATTTTTATTTATTTATTTATTTTGACTTCTCATTATGCAGAAATATAACGACTTCACAAACTGTAAGGTGAAAGTGCAGATAACACCAGGCACTTTCAAAAGTATTTATACCAGTTTAACGTGTTTATATTGTTTTCAAATTGAAACGAATTATGTTGGGATTTTCAGTAGCACTTAATATGAAGGGATGAGCAAAAGACTGACATGACGCTGTCGTAAACACAACACTGTTATAAACATGAATCAGTCTTCTTTAATGTTTATGACTGCTTTCATGAAGTGACATTCGGTCAATAAATGACACTTTTAATGAATGCAAAGATGCATCAAAGTGTCATTATTACAGAATAATGTGCTAAATTGAATGGACTTTTAATGCAACTTTGCATTAATCCGTAAATAATGACACTTTTAGTCATCAAAGATGCATCACTGTAAATTCCACTAAAAGCTGAAGTGAGGTCTGAACACGTTGGCCGCCTCCCCTCCGCAGACATGGACGAGGACTACGTCGACCTGAGCGAGGCCATCCGGTTGGTGAAGGAGGTGATCGCCGCCGTGGACAGCAAAGTGAACGAGCACGAAAAGAAGCGGCGCCTGAAGGAGTTCCACAGCCGCATGGACAGCAAGTCCATGATGTTTCTGAAAAGCGGCCAGTTCTTCGCCAGGGAGGATCTGCTGAGGCGGAAGCTGATCCACGACGGAGCGCTGCAGCTGAAGAACACACAGGGAAGACTAAAAGGTGAGCATTCAGACAGTCATGTACTTTTTCTTTCTTTTTTTTTTGTCATCACCAACAAGACGTGATTGGTTTATGTCCTGTTGGTCTTCCAGACGTTCAAGCTCTCCTGCTATCGGACGTTTTGGTCTTCCTTCAAGAGAAGGACCAGAAATACGTCTTTGCCATGATGGTAGGTTCTTACTTGCATCTTTTTTTTCTTCTTCTCTCTCTCCCGTCCGCTCCCCGCTCTCCCTCCAGTAATAAACATCAGATCCTGTCATTGTTTCTCGACGCCGTGTTCTTGCTGTTATCAGTAGCTGCCCCTGTTTTTGCGAGTAGAGGAGTGTCCGCCTCCCACTCGCACGCTCGCTTGAACCTCATAAAGCCGATGTGGCTCCGGGCTCCTGACCCAGCTGTGATAAATCATCCGGGGTTTTCAGCTGGGGCTCGTCCCGTGTTTACAGGACTCCCAGCTTCGTGCCGTGGCACATGCTTTTCTGTCGCACATTAGAGGGATGAAAACAGAGACGGAGCCTGCAGCTGGATAATCGCATCCATCAGTAAAGCTAGAGAGAGCTGGGGTCGGGTTGGGGGGGTGATGATGGCGCTGAGAGGAAAACATCCTGAATGAGTAGCAGGTAGTAGAGCAGGGTTTCAGGTACAGACTGAAGAATTACGAGCTGTTTTAAAAAGTTGATAAGAATCAAAGAGTGAAGGTAATGAATCCTGGAGGTCTTCCCACACTTAAGCAACCAAAAGGTTTTACTTGATTCTGCAAACAGAGGAAGATTCTCTGAGGTTTTAGACTTCAAAGCATCAAGTATTAACTTGATCATCTGTGTTTGAACAGCCCCTTTTTTTTGTCTACTAAACAACCAACTTGTAAAGTTAGCAGTGGTAAATCGCAGCTTTTAGATTTTTTTACAATGCACTAGAGCTTAAACAATGAATCAGATTAATTGTGATGAATCAATTACTCAAATAATCGTCAACTAATTTAGTAATCAATTAAGCATTAGAATGAACACTCAACATCATTAACTCTATGTGTCTATCTAATCTATCTATGTATATATCTACGGACAGCTCTGGAAACAATGAAGAGCCCACTGCACTGAACCCACTGAAAACCTCGTTATTCCACCAAATATTGATTTCTGAGTTAAAACATTAGTATTGTTATTTCTAACTTTTTCTTTGCATTACTTGAGGTCTGAAAGCGCTGCATCTTTTTCGCTATTTTGACCATTTCTCATTTTCTGCAAATAAATACAGAATTTTCGCTTGGAATTTTGGAGACATGTTGTCAGTAGTTCTTAGAATAAAAAGAACAATGTTCATTTTCCTCAAACAAGAACTGATCATTTATATATACGTGTCTATATATATATATATATATATATATATATATATATATATATACACACACACACACTCTTGACCTTTGTCCTTCCTCTTTGCTTCACTTGTTTTTCCTTTACAAATAATTAACCCCCTCCCCTATTGTCTTTCCTTGGTGTTTTTCCCATCCTCTCTCCCTTGACCCTCCCACTCCCTCCTTTCTTTCTTTCCTTTTTTTTCCCCACTCTCCTCCCACGCTGGCTTCATCAAACCCTCCCTGTTTTTTTTTGTTTGTTTTTTTTTCCTTTTCTCTTTTTCTCATCCCCCTTGTCTCCCTAAAGGACCAGCGCTCCACGGTCATCTCCCTCCAGAAGCTGATCGTCCGGGAAGTCGCCAACAAGGAGCGCGGCCTCTTCCTCATCACGGCGGGCACCGAGAAGCCGGAGATGATGGAGGTGCTGGCCAGCTCCAAGGAGGAGCGCAACACCTGGATGCAGCTCATCCAGACCGCCATGCAGTCCATGTGAGTGGGATTCATTTAGATTTCTGCTGTGGCTTGTTTTTATTTATTTATTTATTTATTTATTTATTGTATCCCACCATCCAACTTCTATTTAAAGCTTATTTTTCTCTTCTCAAAGCATATCTTAATCTTCTCTTTATACTTCTACTTGTAACTCTGCTGTGAACAAGCTCAGGTTTGCCCTCTGCTCTGTGGTATAAAGCCAGGGTGAGACTTTTTTCCAGTTTATTTTATTTTTTTTTTGTGCTTTTTTTCATGATAATGCACGCAAAGTTGGGACAAAGCACTGTGCTGCCAGGAGGATTAGCTGCTCTCTACCTGGGGATGGGATGTACTCCGGGTCCATCTAATGCTGGATTGGCTGCGAGGGCAAGCTCTCTTATAAGCAGAGGATTATTCGAATGCAGCCAGTGGTGGGCGGCTGGGGGGCGAAGGGACGAGGGGAGAAGAAGGAAGAGATTTAGCACTCCGTCTCACTCCCCTCCCGGTCCCGACTTCTGTCGGAATACAAAACTGAAATCAAGCCATTGGCAGGAGATGAGAACAAAACTCGATGAGCGCGCCCGTCTTCTCTCTGAGTTATGCATATGAATGGGCTCTCCACGAGATAAGGCTGGAGCTTTTTTTTTTTTTTTTTTGGTAAATCCTCCGTGGGAGGAAAAGAAGTTTGGAAAATGTCGTAAATGAGAGGAAGTTATTAAGTAATTTCTCTGAGGTGAAGTCGGCGGGTTTTACTTCTGTTTTTAACGGGTGTCTGTCGTTTAACAGGAAGTTTGCCTATATTTGATTGTCTTACCTGAAATTTCACCTTCACATTAAATAAATAATAATTAAACAAGTGACCTTTTTCGGATTTTAATCTTTTTTTTTTTTTTTTACTTTCTGTGTCCACACAGGGAGAAAGACGAGGACGAGGGGATCCCCAGTGAGACGGAAGACGACAAAAGACAATTAGAGAGCAAAGCCAAAGAGATGAGAGGTGAGGAGAGACACATCAGATGTTCTTCCTTTGTAAAAGGAAAAATGCTTTATTTCTTTTTTTTCTTTCCTCCCCCACTTCCACCTTCAAACACTCTTTGTCTGTTTCCGCCGGGCAGATATGTTGAAGCAGAAAGATACGGAGATTATGTCTCTGCTGGAGGAGAAGGTGCGGCTCTTCAGGGAGATGTGGGAGGGCTTGAGCCCCGGCGAGGAGGCCTGCAGGCAGGTCGAGCCTTTCTTCCGGTCAGCCTGCAGCCAGGAGCCGCCTCAGGGGGCGTCCATCATGAAAGACGCCCTGCAGGAAGGTGAGGCGGAGAGGAAGTAAAGATTGGAGGTTTCTTTCATTTGATGTTCTCGGTTCTGAAGCAGCGCAGACGCGAATGCCGCGAAAGGGAGACGGACAAGCTCGGCTCCCAGCCCTTGGGTTTTCTTGTAGATGAGCAACGTTATTAAATTTAGACTGGAGGGTTTTGTAGGGTGTTTTTTTTTTTTATTTTGATAATCTTCCACTATTTTCACGTGTTTATGTGTCTCTGTGTATCTCGTGATCTATTTCAGGCTACGTTCATGCAGGAGCTGAATGTGACCCAAACCTGCTTTATTTCCGTTTTATTTGCTCATGAGTTCATAATTATGAACTTATGAAAGACGTTTGTCACTGAATCACAAGATCACATCACAACCCCAACTCTCTTGGTTCTGACTACACATCCAAGCATATTTCTACTTCTACAGAAGTTGCAGTGAATGCTCCACAAAATATTATTGTTTTTAGCTGAGAGTTCAGTTTGCTTCCTTCATCTTGTTATGATCTTGTCGGTTTGCTGAATGAACATTAAAATTCATCCATAAACGGCTCAGTCTGCTATTACTTCCGCAAACAGAGCGCCGCTGTGTTACGTCAACGTTCTTCTTCTGTGCAAGCGGGGGTTGCTTTGGGGTTGTTAACCATTCAAATAAAAGTCTGGCTTTAATAAGTAGAATGAACAATGCAAAAAAAAAAAAAAAAAATCAGAATTGGAACATCAAGACCTGCTGTATGAACGTAGCCTGAGTTCTCTGTAAAGTCGTCCTCATTTGCGATTTGCCGGATTCTCCAGCTCCGGCTCTAACATCTGTCAGGAACTCCGACTCATTCTGAATCTGCAGCCAAGTGTTTGTTTGGCCTCTGCTTGCTAAATCTAGATCAAAAGTTTGCCGTTGTGCTCAACACTTTCACTTTTTCTAGTAATGCTGTGTGGACTTTTTCTTTTTTTTTTTGTCACTTTACTTCACAGTACTTTAGTTGGATTTTAAAGTAGTGCACAGTTTTCAACTGGATGAAATACAACACAGAGGTTCCAATATTCCTGATAAAAATCTGAAACGCTGGTGTGTGTGTTTGCATTCAATTCCCCTGAGTCAGTTCTTCACAGAATCACCTTTAGCTGCCAAGTCTCGCACAACTAGAGAGAAAAGCCTCTGGCAGATTGGAAGGAGGTTTTCTGTAAATGTGTTTATGTTAAATTCTTCTCAGAGATTCTTTATTGGGTTTGTTTAAAGTGTTTATGGTCATGTGCTGTGTTTTCCATCATACGCAGCAATCTTTATGTGGAGCAAAAAGTTAAATTATAGGCGCATGTGACAAAAACGCATCCAGCTGTTTGCTTCTGGCCGAATCACAGCAGAATCAGTTCAGGAAATTTAAATGAAATTCAACAAAACACGAAGCTGATTATTTACTGAACAGCCGATTTTTAAAGGCATATTGGAGTAAATGGGCTAAATAAAAATGAACAAATATAATTTTTTGAGGAGGGGGAGGGAATTAAAGTCAGGTATCATTTTCTTCTCTTTTATTTGCTAACGTCACAGGATTTGAAGAGGTCCAAGGTGTACGGATACTTTTGCCCGGCACCCTAAATAAGCCCGCTTATCCACGAGAATCCTTCAGATAATTGCACATCCTGTTTCTGAGTTAATTGTCTCGGTTTCATCAGAACCACAGAGAAACACAGAAAGAGAGAGGGAGCGGAGGGCGAGAGATGTCCGTTGTTCTGGGAAGGCGTCTTTTCAAAAGAATGCGCCGACAACACTGAAAGGAGCCGGGATGAGTTCGGCAGCCGTGTTCCGACTGCATTTTACGCGTTTGCCGGCCCCCGTCATTCGTCAGATTTGCACGTGAAGAAAGCACAGAACTCTGAGACGCTGAACTGTAAAGTTGTGACAAAGAGATGGAAATGCGGAGAAAGACGGAGACGCGCGTCATATTCTCTGCCCCATTAGGTTTGCTTTATCTGGGGAAGACTCAGCTGTAGAACGGCTGCATGTTTTCTGAAGGCAAAATCCGCTCTGCTTGTTTTCAGAAAAGTTAGGAGTGATGGTAACAGGTTTACTTATTTAAAATAATAAGGAATGTACAACGTTTAAAAATTATATATAAAGAGTCTTAATTTATTTATTAAGAAAGATAATGAGACGTTTACGTCAGATTTGTGGCTTTTCTGTTGCAGCACTCCCACAGTATCACTTTCCTAAAGGTTTCTGGTGTTTATTCACGTTTCAAACTGAGTTAATGCAAAAACACAATCTTACCAAGAATCTTTCAAATATGTTAGAACACTTGAGTTAAGACAAAACTCACTTAAAAGTAACCTTTCTTTAAGATGAAGAAGCTTGTTTTAAGTCACTAATTCTTGAATATAAATACAGTAATGTTCCACAGTTTGTTTTTTTTTTGACAGGTTTTTTCTGTCTGAGAAACAAGCTTATTTATCTTGCTGACAAGTTAGTTTTAAGATAGCTTTGTCCTACTTCAAGTTTAATAAGATATCTGCACTTGAAGCTAGACAAAAATACTTGGTAAGATTTTGTGTTTTTGCAGTGCAGATTGGGAAATAACACTGCTTAAGGCGAAGAAAACTCCAAACCAAACCTGAAATTGGTTAGAACACCAAGAAAATGTTTTCCAGCTTGCAGCTTTGGCAACGACTCACAGCTTGATGACATTTCAGTGTTGCATTTTTTACACGCCTGCATTTCTGCTTTTCTTTATTTCTCCTGTTTTCATCCCTGCGGTCTCTTGCACATGCTCCTTTTTTATTTTTTTGTTTTCGTCCAGAGATCAAATCATTTTCGCATCGCAAATATATTGAAAGTTTCAGTGAAGCAGCTCTGTGGATCAAACAGGTTGGTGGTTGTTGCTTGGCAACGGGAGCCAGGAGTGCCTGGCTGGATTCTTGGGTGCAGAACTGAGCTGTAACACAGTTAGCCGGGATAATCCACTTACCGACCTGCACATTAATGTCTGCCTGTGTGTGTGTGTGTGTGTGTGTGTGTGTGTGTGTGTGTGTGTGTGTGTGTAAACAGTGGAGACATTGCAGGCGCTGGTGAATGGCAGCCTGGGGGGAGCGATGGCCAGCGTGCACGAGGGAGGAGCCGCCGGGCCCGTGTGCCTGCCCCGTCGGGCCGAGACGTTCGGAGGCTTCGACAGTCACCAGATGCACGGCGGCAAGAGTAAGCCCCGCCTTCTGACGTTGGGTTAGATTGCTGGGAAATGCACCAAAAAAAAAAAAAAAAAGTCCCAATCCTGCTGTAAAATTCCACATTCAATTGACCGAGTTGGAGGTGACACAGCACCTGATGCTTCCCATGATGCACCTGTTCAGTGCAGTTGACGAGGTGTTATAGAAGCGGCTGGGGTTTCCTGAGGGAGGCGCGGCCTGAAGCGACGCCTCTCCACCGACCGGGCTTGAAAGCGGTTTGCAGCGCGTCACGTTGAGCTGGTCTGGGGTTCTGCTTCTGCGTCCTCAGTCAAACGAGGATGGCTACATTAGATGGGATTTGGTATTACTGACGGAATTTGTGGGAGCGGAGAGGGAGAAGATCGAACCGCAGAATAAAATAGCTGCACTATGACGGAAATCGAAAATGGTTGTAAATGTTCCAATTTCAGTGGACGGTGGAGTCGCAGAGCAAATTAGATAAATATGACTCTGCCCATAAAAATACGGACCTTAGTATGTTTTTACTACTGCTGCTGAGAAACTAAATGCTTGAATCCTTCATGTTTTTTTAAAATTCCTTGTAGTCTTTGTTACTCCTTGTTTTTATTTGTATTACATGTCCACCCACTAGGGGCACTGTTATGCCAGGAGCATGTGTTATTGGTTCGTGTGCTTCTTCTTTTGCTCTTCTGTCTGGCTGTTCGGTAGATGCGCATGGCGGAATAAAGTTGAGTAAAGAAACGAGTTATTTTTACTGACTAACAGTCTTTTGTGATTCTCTGAAAAATATGATGTCAACACCAAAGTTGCGTAACGTTTAATTTTCTGTTGTTGCTTCCTATGCGAGCTGTTGATTAAAGTCACAGAGTCTCTCCTTATGTTGCAACACAAATTGAATTTAGTTGACATAAAAATAAAAAGGAGACAAGTTTTTCCAAAACAAGAACATTTTATGTGTTGAGCTGCAAATCCTTGTAGGTTTGTTTCTACTGGTTTCCCAAACAACAGACAGGTTTTTGTCTATTGTTCTACAAAAATGTTTCTGCGTCAGATGGCCTAGAAAACATCTGTTAACAGCAGTTTTGAGGTTGTGCCAAAAAATTTTATTTGCACTAGGTCTTGTTTTCGACTAGGCCACTTTTTAATTGTCAATTAATGGTTTATTAGATTAGAATGAGCAGTGGCAACTTCTTTTTCAAAAATTACTGTCATGTAGACGAGTACTACAACTACATATTAGGGCCATTGTAGAAATTAAAAAAAAAACAGGAGGAGTACGTTTTTGGCAAAAAAAAAATGCAAATTTTTGAGATTAATCACTAATTATCAGAATTTTTTTCTTTTGTCTAGAAAATTTCCGAAATTAGCCTAAAAAGTTAATTTTTGGTTGTTTTTTTTGACAGAAATTTACTCAGTTTTTTTCTGTCTACAATGTCCCTAACACATCGTCATAGATTGTGTTAGCTTTGTGCTACACACAGTGTTTTGGTTGTAAAATAGACACACCAACTTGTCGTCGTGAGCAGGTAAAACATCTCACTTGAACCTCCTCCAAACTTCAACGCTACGTTCCAAAGATGAGACGGTTTTCTCTTACGGATCAGGTGTAGACGGATCAGGTGTAGACGGATTTGATTTCCATTTATGGAAAAGACGGTTGATATTTAGAGAGCTACCTTACAGGTAAACTCGGCACATCTGCTTTTTGAAAAAGAAAGCCTAAACATCATAAATCTTTTATTGCTATACTAACATATTGCCTGTCTACAAGTGTAAAAAGGAGCAAAAGAACAACTTGTCATCTTTAAAATGCGATCACATCCATAACCCTACTCCGACGATTCCTGACACAAGATAAATGTATTGAATGAACTTTTTTTTTTTACTTTTATTTTTTAAAAACATGCTCTGTCTTGTTTGTTTCCCCGTCTCACCAGGTGGAGACAGAGACGAGAGCGAGGACGCGGTGGGAGACCTGCGCAGGACGGAGTCGGACAGCGTTTTGAAGAAGGTCTGCATCTCAGCATCCGACTTCTTCCTGACTCACACGCAGCCTGAGGCCATGTGTCCTCCTACATCAGCAACAGCATTTAGATAAATGTTGCTGCCCACCCAGCACTCCCCCCCCCACTGCAGGATTAGCCTCTTGACTCTTCCTGCCAGGTCTTGTTGCCACTGACGACCATCAGCTGGATATCTATCCGGCAGTGGCGGGGAAGAAGAAAGAAAAACAAAACAAACAAAAAAACAAATTAACCTCCATTTATTCCATTGCTGCTGGCATTGTTGTGTCACGGATGCAGTTTTTTCTGCATGTAATGATTGTCGGGAGGTTTTATGAATCTGTAATAATAATTACAGATTCTTCATAATAATATTGTAATTATTATTATTATTATTATTATTATTATTATTATGAAAAAGTAATAATAATAATTACAAAAGCAGATGAGCCCTTTTTGGAAACTATGCATGGAGGTAGAAATCAAAGTGAAAATTTAAACTTAAAAAAGAAAAGCTGCACATTAATAATCTGCATGCCTGCGACATCAATCAGTCTGAGTTCTCGTTTTTTTGCGTGCAGGGAGGAAACGCCAACCTGCTGCAGCTGCTGAAGAGGAACAGTGAGGTAAGAAAGCCTTCCTGTCTCCGGGCTCGCTACGAGACGTCGGCATGGAAACGGTCAAAACAACTGTTGTTGCCGCAGCCCAGCCCATGCGTGATGTTGCAGCAGCTTTTGGCTGTTGCACAAAGTGCTCTTTGGAAGTAATGAACAAAAAGACGGAAATGCAAGTGCCTTGCTAAATAAAAGATGAAGTACATTTTTTTTTTAAAAAAGAGAGAGAAAGGGAAATGTTTTTAAAAAAGTGAGGTTTACACCAGAAATAATATCCAGAGCAGTTTGTGACACTAAATCTGGGATGAGGTGATATTTTGCGGTACTATTGTGATAACAGTAAGGATTGCAATAAAACAAAACGAACAAAAAAAAGTAATAATAAATAGTTTTGCAGGATGGTGACTGCATGGCGCAGCATTCATATCGCCATAAATACAAATATTCTCATCTGAAAAAGCCGTCTTTGTGATGCCACTTAAATAAATAAATAAATAAATAAATAAATGTGATTTTTATCACTACACTGCAAAAATGGAAAATCTTACAAAGTGTTTTTGGTCTAGTTTTTACTGCAAATATCTTAGCACACTTTAAACAAAACAGTATACATAAAAATAGTTGCTTGTTTTACGTGTATTGATTTTTAACTTTTATGTAATATTGATGTTCATCAGTATTAAGGAATTACTGACTTAAAAAAAGCTAATGTATTTTGCTTAAACATTGCTTTTAAGTTAGTTTTTTCTGATTTCAAGTGTACTAAGATATTTGCATTAGAAACCAGACCAAAAAGTACTTGGCAAGATGTTGTTTTTGCTGTGTAAACAAACTAAATTAAATTATTTATTTTATTTTATTTTATTTTATTTACTGATCTTTATTACAGTCTTATGGAACAAAAAGTGGAAAAAATAGCAAAAAATAAAACTTCTGATCGTGCTGGGTCTTGTAACTTAACATCAAGAATTGAGATTCATTATGACAACAATAAATCAAAGTTTTTATCACAATAAGATATTTTTCACTAAAACAGATAAGTGACACGATAAATGCCCACCTTGACATGAGGCCGCTGTGTGCCTCAGATTTCACCTCCAGTTTCAGAGGGTTCACTTCCTCAGCTGCTACTAACATCACATAAGTCGTATTTGTATGCTTGTAAACACTCAGCAGAGTAAAGGTCAGCGGCCTGGTCCTATTTAGACTGTTTTAAAAAGAAGAAAAATGTCACGTCTGGAACACGCTTGCATGAAGCCCGGCTTCCATAAACGCTGCAGGACAGAGCCTATTCATGCTGCTTGAACTCTTTCACATTTTGCCAGGTTGCAAACAAAAACTTTAAGTCGTTTTAGCTGGTTTGTGTGTGTTAAGACCAAGAAAAATGGAACGGAAGGGGAGAAAAGGCACTTTAAGCAGTTTAACACCAAGCAAGATGATAACAGCAGAATGAATGCAGGTTGTATGACGCTCGTTGTTTTCACTGTTTCCCACAGCAGGTCCTGCACAGCGTCTCCAACCTGCATCTCCTGCTCAGCACTCTGCAGGTACGCCGCCTCTCCTCCAGCCTGCATCCGCTCGCTGCAGATCAGAACTCAGAAGATGAAACATTGTGAAGCTTTGTGTTGTTGATGTACATCTGGAAAGTTTATCTTTCTGTGTGCAGATCAACAAATATCTTAGTAGACATGAAATAAGGCAAAACTAACTCAAAAGTAACCTTTCAGCAAGACATAGGAGCTTGTTTTAATTCAATAATTACTAGAAATGCACCGATCTGATAATAATATCTGTATTATACTGGTACTGATACTGGGAAAAACTCTAGATTGGTATCGTTGACAGTGTGTCCGATCTAGTCAGTCTATTTCTAAGCTTTTTACTCTAAGTGACTTTATGCTTTATTACTTATTTAACGTTATATTTGGAATGTAACTACACTTTCTGAGCCATTTTAAAGAAGATTTGTTGCAGTTTATTTTTTCCATGTTGGACCAATCTATTGTTTGTCAGTTTCACTTTCTTTATTATTTATTTCACATTGGCTGTTATGCTCCTATTTGCACTTAATGAACAAATTAAAGATCTGTTTTTTTACACGTTTGACTAAACTTGTTGAGCTTTTTGGTGTATTTAGGTGTGCTGCACTGGTGTAGAATTATCAAATACATTTGTAATTTAGTACATTTATGCCTGTGTGTTAAACAAAATGTAAAAAAAAAAAAAAAAAGAAACATTTTAAATCAGTGCAGCATTGTTTTTTGTTTCAGATCGGTATCGGCCATTACTAAACCTCAGATTTTGATATTGGTATTGAAAGTGAAAAAAGTGAATCAGTTCCTTAAAACTGATTAAGAAAAAGTACTAGTTATGAGTGAAATAATTTGCCAATGGAACAAAACATTTTTCCCATATTATAACTTGAAATATCTTTGTCTTTTTCATCAAAATGGTAAAGACTACCAAATCAAAACAAGCTCCTATATCTTGCTGAAAAGTTACTTGTCTGTTGGTTTTGTTTTACTTACTACTGAGACATTTACACTGGAAACTAGACCAGAAAGCTACTTGGTAAAATTCAGATTTTGCAATGTAATGGTAAAAACAAAAACAAAAACAAACAAATAATCCCCATCATCTTAAAATCCAAAGAGTTTGTGGGTCTGATGTGCTCTTTGCCGGCGGCAGGCGGTGGTGGTCCAGCAGGACAGCTACATCGAGGACCAGCGGCAGGCCCTGAGCGAGCGCTCCTCCTCGTGCTCGTCGCTGTCGCGCCAGTCGTCGCGGCCCAGCTCGCTGATCGAGCAGGAGAAGCAGCGCAGCCTGGAGAAGCAGCGGCAAGAGCTGGCCTCCCTGCAGAGGCAGCAGGCCTCTCTGGCCGAGGAGAAGCGGAGGAGGGAGAGGGAGTGGGAGCTGAGGGAGCAGCAGCTCTCCGACAGAGAGTCCACGGTGCACCTGCAGGTGAGACCTGCTTCCACCGCCTTCCTTTTCCACGTCAGGCTCCAAGTTTTCCAGGAGTGGGGATCGCTTCATGCTGGAGTTCAGAACTTCCACATCGTGCTATAAAGTAGAAACTCTAGTTCTCTTCACACATTTCCTTAGTTGCTTGAAAAGTCAAATAATCAGTCAATCGAGTTTATTTGTATGGCACGTTTCAGCACCGAGGCAGTTCAAAGTACTTCCAGCTTGATGTGAGATGCAGATTGAAGTGATTGTTTGTGTTTATGGGATGTGGTTAAGGTGAAATGATGTGGCTTTCACCTTAACCACATCCTGTGAAGCTTTGTTGTTAATGTACATCTGAAAAGTTGTACATTAACAACACAAATGTACAACTGGACCTATTATGACAAATGGCCAATTTGTCATAATAGGTCCTCTTTAAACATCGGTGATCGGCCGAAAAACTGCAGTCGGTGCAACCCTATAAAATACTCAACGACTGAGGCTTATTTTAAGATGACAAAGTTTATAGAGTATGAATGTGTTTTCCATGCACTGTGTGTAGTTAATTTTTAGACTGATAATCTGACAAAATTTGAGGGGGTAAAAACCTTAATTAAATCTTAGGATCTTTCTCCTCCTAAGGTTGAGCTTTCTTGAGGTGTAATCGAGTGAAATCAGCGCTTAGACAAATCACAGGACACATTATGTTCTTCAAAGCTTCACATTTATCGACCTTCAAAACCCGTAGCGTGTTTTTAAAAGCTTTCCAAGAATCGCATTCACGTCTTTACCACAAATCGGATAAATAAACATGGGCTTCTGTGAGTGGTGGCGTTTCATCAAAGTGATCCCTCTGCCTCCCAACCACTGCAGGAGGAGGAGGTGCAGAAGCGGCACAAGCAGCTCGAGGAGGAGAGGAAGGAGCTGCAGAGCAAGAAGGAAGAGTACCAGAGAGACCTGGAGAGGCTGAGAGACGCCCAGAGGAAGCTGGAGAAGGAGAGGGAGGCTGTGCAGCGGCAGATCCACAGGATGGAAGAGCTGCGGGTGACTGAGGTGAGTCGGGGGGGACGGATGTCAGGGAAATATGACGACCTGAGTCATGCAGGTGGAGCTGAGGCTCGGAGTCTCTCCGTCTTAAAGGGGGATAAACATGGTTTTATCCAAACGGATCAGCTTTTCCTCTCACTCCGAGTCGAACATTATTCTCACCTTTAATTAACATTAAATCTTCAAAACACATTAAATCTTAGCAAGTATTTTTGATGCAAGAAGACAAAATTAACTTACAAGTAACTCTCCAGCGAGATGCAGGAGCTTATTTTAAGTCAATAATTTCTTGATATTGTTGAAAAGCTGCTAGTTCCACAGGTAGATTATTTCACTTCTAACTAGAGACGCACCGATCTGATACTGATATCAGTATTGTTCCGATATTGAAAAGAATTCTAGATCAGGTATCTGTGACGGTGTGCGTAATGGCAGATCTTTTCAGTCTAATTCTACACTTTGTGCTCTGAGTGATGTCATGCTTTATTATTTATTTTATATCAAATTTAGAAACACTTTCTGAGCCATTTGAAAGAAGATTTGTTGCAGTTTGTTTCTACACATTTGACCAAGGTCATCAACCTATTGTTTTTGTCAGTTTCTGTTTTGTTTTTCTGTTTTAATAGCACTGACTGGACAAATTAAAGTTATTTATACATGTTTGACCAGCTTTTGAAGCTGTTGGTGTATTTTAGCTGTACTGGTGCAGAGTCATCAAATAAATTTGTAATTCAGTAAATTCTTGTCTGTGTTTAAAAAAAAAAACAAAACAAAAAACTGAGATACTAACCCTCACATTTCGGTAATGGAAGTGAGAAAAGTGGATTGGTGCTTATAAGATGAATATAATGTCTTATTAACCAATACTTTAATATTTTACTGAATTTATCAACATTAGGGAATTATTGACCTAAAACAAGCTCCTGTTTCTTGCTGTAAATGAACTCCTGAGTTGCGCTGATGTTGGCACCGGCTCACGTTTCCCTCCCGTGCCTCCAGAGGACTCCCTCCACGACGTCCGACGAATCCCTGTTCCTGGGCAGCTCCCAGTCCCTGGAGCTGGACCCCCTGGAGCTCTCCTCCTCCTCGTCTTCGTCCTCCACCCTGCCCAGGCTGCAGCCCCAGCGCTCCAAGGCCAGCAGGAAGGGCCTGAACCCGTTCACCTCGTCGTCCTCCGGCAGCCTCAAGAGCTCCGAGACCAACAGCCAGATCTCCAAGGGCTTCCTGCAGCTGGCCAAGACCAAGAACAAAGACGGGAAGAAGAAGAAGAAGAGCAAAGGTGGCAGCGCACAGGCGGCAGGTAGGGAATGCCGATGGATTCCGATGAATTATTGAGCGTCTTACAGCGAGTTGAAGTGGAGTGTTTTACCGTGGGTGGAGGAGCCGGGGGGGCACATGGAGATGCAGAAGGAAAATAAGACTCGTGTTTAGGATGGATGGCAGATGTGTTGGATGTATTTTAGGGGCGCAAAGTTTCAAGGTTTCCTTTTTCTTTTTTTCTTTTGCAGTTTTTATGCATTCCCAACAACTTTCCATGGAAAGCCAAAACTTTAAACATGGTTGGAAGTAGCACTCCATTTCTAGCTCAGATAACTACTTTAGAGAATAAAGATTGTGTCTTTATTCTGCACATATCACTATATAGTCAAATCTATTAGCTCTCTTAGTGAAAATATGTGAAAACCAGCTCTGGGCGATGAATCGATTTTATTGGTTGATTGAATTTTTGTTTTTTGAATATCTATTTTTTTGGAAATTTTGGGGGTTTTTCCCGTAGTTTGCATAGTTCAGAGTGATGTGAGCGCGCCCAGGGCGGCCATCTTGTTTGACGAGCGTCTTTTACAGCTTTTATTTCAAAGTATTAAGACCAGGCTAAGATATCTTTTTTTTTTATTTAATCATGAGAATAAAGTCATAAAATTACAGAAATACGATAACAGAGTCAAAATAATACAAGAATAAACTCATAATGTTACCAGAATAAAGTTGTAGTTTTCTTTACATACTCTTACATAAAAAATAAGAAAAATTCAGTTGAGGAAAGTTGAAGATGAAGTTATGATTTGGTACGAGTTTTACAGACTTTATAGAAATATTTAATATGTTTTACCCATCAGCATCAGATTATTACCAGTAACAGAATTATAAACTTTAAAAGCTGTATGTTTTGAAGAAAGAACCACAAACTGATCTTGATGGCTCTGGAAGCTTTTTCTTATTGAAGAAACTTTTTTCTCGTGATTTTAATATGTTTATTCTGGTAATTTTGCATCTTTCTCCTGCTAATATGATTATTGTCATAATTGATTAAAAATTGTCGCAGGCTGGCCTTAATACTCCATCATACGACTCACAGAAGGGACGGATGAAATAAAAGCCACATTTTGAAACCATTTCTCTCATTTGTTTTTAGAGTAATTTACTCGCTGAACTCAACCTAAGTTGGACGTTGTACTGAATGAACTCATGAAGCTCCTCCGTGTCGACCTGGTTCACATGTAGCCCCGTCGCTCCATCCTCTGTTTCAGCCGCCTGCGAACAGTTGTGATCAGAATCAGGACTGTGGCTGCTCCTTTGACTCGTTTCATCCTCCAGAAGAGGATAAGCGGGAGATTTGAGTACCCAGATCAAAGAAAAGCTTCGTCAGCGCTCACACCAGAGAGGCTGCTTCATCCGTCTCGTGAACTACACAGACATTTATCACTGGAAGCTTCTGGGTTTCAACTCCATCAGCGTCTGATAAGACAACACCTTCTTTTCTCTTCTTTTTCTTTCTTTTCTTGCCTCCCTGTTTTCACAGAGACCCGATTAGTATTTCGCACGGGTCGCCAAGGCGACACGCACATTTGTTGCAGGAGTAAATTAGTTTGGAGAGTAAATTATTCAGCTGTCCTACATTTCAGGAAGGGAGGGGCGGAGTTGCAGCACTCTTTTCCTTTTTTTTTTCTTTCCCATCCTATATTCAAGATCCTTCTTGTGTTTACAGATCAGACAGATGCAGCAGAGAGAGGAGTAAAGAAAAAAATGACTTGGTATTAAAAGCAGCGAGACATGAGAGAAACACAAATACGTTTGGAGATGATGGCTGTGAAATGAACATGCAGCACATTAGGCAGCTCCCTCAGGCAGCCTGTTGACTCTCCTTTAATGGCTCTGTGTGACAGATCCCGACACTGACTCCTGTCTTCTCCTCCCCTCAGACCCTCAGCATGTTCCCGAGCCCCCCATGGACGGAGAGATCTTCTTCTGCTAAGACTCTGCGGCGGCGGCTCCATCGTCGCTCTCGACAGCCCGGAGTCGACGTGTCCCTGCGCACTTTCTCAGTACGACATGTAGCACAGACTGCCCCTCCGTTTGGATTTTCGTTTAGAGGTGCAACCAAGAAGCCTTTTTGTTTTTTGTTTTTCCGAGGCTGGTACCACTTCTTATGTTCGGCTCATTCCCAGATTCTTTATGGAATGTAAGCGATTGAAGAAGTAATAAAAACACACACAGGAAAAAAAAAATTAAAAAAATGTGCTGCAGTTTGAATCTGATAGAGAAATGACATTATGTGTCAGAGCACATGTTCCAGCTTTATTCATCGGGACTTCACTGTATATTGCACCAAACTGGGAGAGACATTTAAAGGCCTGATAGAGAAACTTAGTTTTTATGGAATTGAGGAATTTATGTTTAAGAAAAAAAGGAAAAACTGGGGATTTGACATCACCAATCAGAGTCAATCAAAAGAACATGGGACAATTGCCACAACTCTGACCAATTGATCAGTGCATCCCTACTTTTAATTTAAAGTGAAAACCACTGATTTTATTCTGTTGTCTCCACAAGCTAGACCCCTTTTTTTTTTCCAGCATGCACACAAACGCCTAGTCAATCCAAACGCAAACTAGATCAAAAATACTTTTTTTTAAGTCTAGTTTCTAGTACTAATATCTTAGTACGATCGAAATAAGACAAAACTAACTCATGAAGAGCAAGATATAAGAGCTTGTATTAAGTCATCTATTCCTTAATATTGATGAAAAAAGTGCCGGTTCCACTATCAGGTTATTTCACTTATAACATGGGAAACACATCTTGTTCCAAGTTAAATAAACTTGGAACAAGTTTATTTAACTTACAAGTTACTTGTAAGTTAGTTTAGTCTTGTTTCATGTGTACTAAGATATTTCCACTAAAAACTAGACCAAAGTAACTTGGTAAGATTTTGTGTTTTTGCGGCGCAGGAACAGATTAGCGTTCTCGACACTGATCACTTTCGTTTGCGGTTAATCGACGACTGAAAAAAAAGCACTGAAGGGCCTCGTGTGTTGTCCTGGCAACCTTATCTTTTTATCACAAGGAGCTGCTGCTTCTGTGTTTCACTCCTAACAAATCCACATTACAACCACTTTCTTTTTTTTTTTTTTTTTTTTTTTGCTGCCGCCAGATTGTAAGCTAAACGGACGCGGCGAACGGCGAGTTAAGTAATCCACGGCGGCTTTACGGCGTCCATCGCGGTTCCTGATGAGGTTGTAATTTATTTAAATTGGGTATGTCTCCATTTTGGAGTGAAACTCTTAAGACTCCGCTGTAATGAAAGGATCGAGACGCGCGCTATCTCTCCGTGTCAAACGGCTCAATTCATATCCTTTTAGTGTGTTGTAGAACCTTGGATGGATATTAGCTTGATCCCGGCGTTATCTGCCTGTCAATGAGCTTTTATGCAGCCCTCATCTTTCATCCGAGCCCAGACTACTGGAGGGGAGACAGCGGGGTGGGAGGGAGGTTTTACTTTTGTGTTTTAATTGCATGCAACTCTGCAGGTAGCATACTAATGGCTGCTGTTAAAGCGTTCGCTCTATTTTTTATTTTTTTATTTCTGCTTTTGGCTCTGATTAGAAAGTCCGTAGACGGAAGCTGCACGACAAAACCACAGAACCTTTGGTCTAGTTTCTAGAGCCAATATCTCAGCACATTTGATGAGACAAAACTAACTCGGCAGTAACTTTTCAGCAAGTTATAGGAGCTTGTTTTAAGTCAATAATTCCTTAATATCGATGAGGAAGTCCTAGTTCCAGTCGCAGATTATTTCAGTGATGAGACGTGCTACAAGTGAAATAATCTGCCAATGGAAGAAGTAATTTTTCATCAACTAATTATTGACCGTTATGCTGAGATATTTGCACTGGAAACTAGATGAAACTAACTTGGTAAGGTTTTATGTTTTTGCAGTGTACCGACAGGTTTAAAAAAAAGTTAAAGAAGGAAACACAAAAGCCACATGTTGATTTCACCGACTGAAGCTTCTCATTTCACAGAGGTTCACTCTGTATTTTTAAGCACTTTTTGGTCCCAAAACATTGATGCATCTTTTATTTTAGATCAATATTGATTTTTTTTTAATGTTTGTTTTTTATTTCAAATCCAGTTGAACAACAATCCAAAGAGACACCATGTGTTCTAGTGTATCAAATATGTAGTTTTTTTTTTTTTTTAAATCTTTGAGGTTTTTTTTTTCCTGCAGTGCAAACTGCACCGTTTGTTCCTCCAAACCTAGATTTGTAGGCTGTACAGTTTACCTGCTGGACAGGTAGGATGAAAAAAAACAAAACATGAAGTTGTGAGAACAAAAACACAGTGTTGCAGTTTGGGAGTGAGCTGAGTCAGCGCCACGCTTTCCTCTTCCGTCTGGTGTGCTCAGTGCTTGTTTGCTAACCGGCCTGCGTCTGCGTGCAGGACTGGAGTTATCGTAGGACGTCCCGTAAGAGGCTCACGGTTCCCGCCAATTATCCGCTTCACGTCTTTTTGTTTATGGATTTCTGTCGCAGAAACAGAAAGAAAAGGGCTTTTATTTTTTTCTCTTTCTTTCTTTTTTAATGTGTGGTTGTTTTTTGTTACCACTAGGGAGCACTGCGCCGACTCCCTCTATCCGGGAAACCAAAACACACAGAAAAGTACAAACCCCCGCTCCTTCCCCTCTCCCCCCGCGGTGGGAAATTGACTTTATTTTGTTGTTTCTCAGTGGGTCATCGGCGTACTGCAGATAATGTGACGAGCGTGGGCCCTCACACTCTGTGACATTTTACCCCTGCGGCATTTGTAACTGACTGAAAGAACGAATAAGTTGTCAGATCGTAATTGGTGATTCAGCCCAGGCAGTCGGCAGCAGCTTTAATGTTGGAAGAGTGCGGAGGGGGGGGAGGGCGGTCTGTGCCAGGGACAATCAGCAGACGCAGTTCAGGAAAATGAGCTCCCTCGTCCTCCACCACCACGACCGTGATGATGATGATGATGAGGATGATGATGAACCTGCCGTGTGTGTGTGTGCATCAGGTGAAGCCCGCGTAGCCTTAAAAATCTTGACGATAAAATGCACTAGAGTAGAAGCCAGCGTCTTCTCAGGACAGAGGAGAGCTTTTATACCTCTGCTTTCAATCGAAGGAAATGTTTGTACTATATAAATGGTACACTATTCATTCTCAGCATTGTAAAAAAACAAAAACAAAAGAAAAGCGCAAAAATGTAAATATGATCTATGTATAAATAAAAACAATCAACTGTACAAAAAAAAAAGCAACAAAACAAAAAATAGTTTGATTTGTGATTTATTGCAACATTTTGTAAGAATATTTTATTTATGACTACCCTATTCTGTGGGGTAGTGAAAAATGTAAGAGCATATTTCACAATAATAATAATAATAAAAAATTCATAACACAGCTTGTTGTGGTGTTTTTGGTGGCGCTCCTCTGTTCTTTGTTTTCTCTGTAAGCCCGACTGGTGTAGTCACGACGACCAGAACGCAGAGAATCCCAGACGGATCCAGAGAGTTGATGATGCTTCCAGCTCGAACAAAGAATGAAAAGTTTAAATTAAGGTACAACATTTTTCACCTCTTTTTATTTATTGTTGTTGTTTGTTAGAACGGAAAAGCTCCTAAAATAACTTCAGTTCAAATTTTCAAAAAATTTTTTACAAGACAAAAAAAAAAAATCCCACTAAATTTTGTTACAGTTGTACAAGAGTATTACAAAATTTTAAAAATGAAATTAAGTAAAGTAAAAAAAAAAAAACAGAATAAAATCAGTATTTTGAAAATGAAGTTGTACGAGAATAAAATGCTAGTATTACAAGAATAAAGTCATAGTACTTTCAGAATAAAGTTGTATTACGAGAATAAAGTCTGACTATTCTCGTAATACTACGAATTTATTCTAGAAATATTGTGACTTTATTTTAGTAATATTATGACTTTATTCTTGTAGTTTATATTTTTATTTGTTCTTAGCATGGTCCTAATATTCTGCTGCTTCACAGACTGGCAGCTCATTGGGTGGAATCGTAAAACTTCATTAAATTTACAACTGAGTGAAATATCTCTGTTTATGTCTGGCTCTAGATTATAAACACAGATATATAAAGTCATAAAAGGCTCTTTATACCTCTTGCTGTGACTTTTAATAATTGACCAACGATGGTGAGCAATTTTTAAGAACGTAAAGGTAATGGATGAATGTAGTGAGTGTTTTCTGTAAAGTCATTTTCTTTCTTCTATAGGTTGCAGAACTTTTTTAAGATTTAATGATGCTAGTAAAGAAAATGCATTCATTTCCTTTTAGGGAAGCAGTTGAAGAGTTCAAAGAAGTTGATGTTCTTTTCTTTTAATGAAATTTTTTTTAAATCCAAAAGAAGATATTGTAAAAAGTGGTTTTGTTTTGAAGGGTCGTGTCTCTAAAAAACTCAGCCCCTGGTTTAGACTCTGGACAATTCATGAAAGAACTTTTATTCTGAATTTTTGGCTTTTATTTTGAAACTACTTTCTTCACAATCATGTCATTTATATGTAACAGGGTGGCATTAGTTGCTTCTAACATGGGCTGTAACCTCCTGCTCCTCCACTTTGCCCACACCAGCCGGTGAAGTGTTACAAGGCCGCATGAGGTTCACCACAGCCACAGCCTCACAACCCACTCCTTTGATCTGGTTACGGCAGCCATCTTGTCACTGTGCTGCACTGATCACATGGTGATAACCGGCATTCAGGAAAACCGTTGACACGCTCTGCCACACATGCTAACAGAGATAAACTCCCATGTAGCGCCTTAGCTAAATAGTGGCAGACAGTAGTTTATATGAAGTTCATCACATGTCATTAGTTTGTTCTCATTGGTTCATGTGCTCTATGATGGCTGCTGTTAAAAAAAAAACCTGAATTCAAACTATTGTTCCACCAAACGACACACACAGGCTGGGCCTCACTTTAGAAAGAGGGCAGTAACCCAGGGCCTGAAATCTTGGTTCAGGGGGGGCCAGGTTTTTTTTTTTTTTTTTTGTAATGAATGTGTTTTACATTGTACTTTATACCAATTATTCAAGTTTATCTGTGTAGCACATTTCAGCAACCAGTCAGTTCAAAGTGCTTTACATCATAAAAACACAAAAACACAAGTCATAGGAACTACATACAGTCGCTGATTAATAAACCAATGACATGTGGGCTCTTATGGCTTGCTACATCACCAAAAGCATCAACACACATTGAACATGTCGGTCATTTATTATGGTTCAAAAGCAACAGCCGGTTTTTAAGCCTTGACTTGAAGGAACTCAGTGTTTCGGCTGTTCTACAGTTTTCTGGAAGTCTGTTCCAGATGTGTGGTGCTTCTCCGTTTGGTTCTGGTTCTATAAAACCTTTGGGACCACAACTGTATTTAAAATGTTGAGTATTGTTTATGGAGAGAAACAAAACACTATTTGATAATTAAGAACCTGTAGTCATTTTTTCAGGAACATCATTAAACCTACCGCACATCAATTCATGTCTAGGCCTTCCTGTTAATGCACGGCAACCTGTAGTGCATTTCCAGAATTTGTACAGCAAAAAATGGCTCCATGGATTAAAATGGATTAAAAACTTGCACTGTGTTGTTTTAGTCCAGACGTGAACTTGGTGAGATAAAAACCCAATATCAGAGAGCATGAGGAAGGAAGGAAGGAGAGAAGAGCGTAATGTGTGCAGCTGTTAGCCTTCCTGGACAGGTTTCCTGTCTGGACCGCAGCATGTGAGAGGGAAGGTCCAGTCATCAAGGCAGAGCTTCTGAAAGCTTGGATCCGGAGACGTCCTCGTCTCCCACAGCCAGGTAATGACCTGAACCTCCTTTGTTTCCTCTGACACAGCTGGCTGGGACTCTGACAAAAACATCTTCTCTTCTTGGGGCTTCTCTCTCTCTCTCTCTCTCTCTCTCTCTCTCTCACTCTCACTCTCTCTCTTCTTTTCCCTAAAGAGTCGGGTATGGAGCAGAACTGGACTTCGGTCTGCAGAGGAGGCTCAGGGTGTATATGGGGTTCATTATAACAGCGAATGAGAGACTTTAGGAAAATCTGGAAAAGATTCAACACTTTCCCGTTTCACCAAAATCCCAGAGCTGTAAGCGAGAGTCTGCCTTGGATGCCACCACTCTTCCTCCTCCTCCTCCTCCTCCTCCTCAAGCATCCATCGATGTTAACTGTTGCACCGCAGCAGACGTGATAGAAAAATACACACCATGTTGATTTCAAAGTAACACATAAAGTAGAGTTATTTTTTGTCACCGTGACTAATAACTGTAGCAAAAGCAATGATTTTATCCTGGAGGTAGATGGATGTGCAGCTGGTGTGTGTTTAAAGCAGAATCCTTCCCGGTTCTCCTCTGTCCGCCGTAACAATGTAGTGTATATTATGACTTAATTATCCATAATAGATCCCCCATTTGGCTCTTATCCTTTAGGCAGCTGCAGCACTTTGATGGCAGCAGCTGCAGCACGGATCTGTGTGTGGAAATATTCAAGCAGCTGGGGTATTTTGTTATCTCATTTTTGTTTTGTTTTGTTTGCAATACACTGTGACATGTTTTATTTCTGAATCCAAGAGTTTTGAGTTTTTCGCCAAATTTTTCTTTTTTTCTTTTATTAAAGCGAGTGCTGGGTCCATCCTAATGGATTCCCTTTTCCAATGTGCCAGGCTCCACAGCAAATGTTTCTGGTTTTGTCCTCTTCACGCCTTTCAGAGTCGGTCCAACTCACCAAAAGCGAGAGGAAAACCTGCCACCAGGCGGCGCTCTTCTGAGGAAACGCAAGAACAGGAGCATCAACAAATTAAAAGAAAAATTAAGAATTATTAAGTTGGAGCTATTTGCACCCACTTTTTTCAGTATTTTTGCAATCTTTTACATAAACAGTCAGTCAGAGAACAGTTCTGATCTTTGCTCTCGATCTAACTGGTGCTCTGTGTGCGTTCATATTGTTTGGTAGGTTCATGGCAGCAGTCTGGGTCATAAAACTATCATGTAGTTTTCTATCAGTTTTCTGACGGTGTGGTGGCCCCACACTTCAAAAACACAAAATCTTACCGAGGAGTTTTGGTTTCTGGTGCAAATATGTCAGAATGCTTGAAATAAGACAAAAACTGACTTCATTATTATTGATGGAAAAAAAAATTGTTCCATTGACAAATGATTTCACTTATAACAAGACATTTTTCCTAAGTGATAAGTGAAATGATCTGCCAGTGGAACAAGTATTTATTTTTTTGTCAGTATTAAATAATTGTTGGCTTTAATCAATCTGCATATTTTGCTGAAAAGCTCCTTGTAAGTTATTTTGTCTTATTTCATGTGTATGAACATATTTGCAGTAGGAACTAAACCAAACCCAGATTTAGTTTTTTGCAGTGCAGCTTTAGTAATCAGTCGATTTATTTTTCTGCGTCTCGCCTCATCTGCATTCTGACTCTGGTACAGATTTGTTCTGTTTGGATTTCATGTCCAGGAAATAATAAAGCAAAACAATAACTCACTTATTTGTGTTTTGGAGACGATCCAGTCCCGAACGCCAAACTGGATTAATGCTTGATGTCCGGGTTCTGTTTGCTGGCAGATGTTCTGGTGGGCAGACTGGATGAATGAATGTCGACCTTTTTTCAGTTTTCTTTTTGGTTCATTTTTCTGATTTAGTTTTTTCCAAAATCAGTGGATAAGCACAGAGTGGCTCCAGCTCCTGATCATTTCCTCTGTCTGACCAAAAGGCTTCGTCTCGTTTTAACAGGGTCCACTGACTAAAAAATAAATAAATAAATAAAGTCAAATTAGAATTCATTTAGTGTAACAATTTGCATACATTTACCTTGGGTACATTTTAGTCAGTATTCCCAAGACTAAATTATCCAAGCAGCAGCTAAAAGCCAAATAAATCAGTGAAGATGTACTTAACAAAATTAGGTGAATTATAAATCATTTATAAAATACAGTATGTTAAATTAACTCATCTAACATAAATGAATCGGGTTGTGACTCAGACTTTCATCAGGCCAGTTGATGCTAAATATTTCCACACTGTAAAAAAACCACACCACCTTTCTCAGGGTCTGATAATAACATAGAACTTGTTTTCTGCTCGATTTTTAAATAAAATAATGTTATTATGCTTATTAGATTAGTTATAGAGTTTTTACTTATCAAATCAGATGTTATGACCAGTCACTCAACACTTTAGCAAACCTTTTCACCAAATGTAGTTTCTTGAATGATTACTTTATAATTTTGAGTATAAATAAATGGAGGTAGAGCTTCTGACCTGAAACAGGCAACATTTAGTCAGATTTATTTAGAAAAAAGTTTTACATTTTATCATTTTATCATTTCCTGTATTGCTTATTCTCATCTCCTAATTTTTTAAAGTTTGTAAATGACTGTGGTAGTTGTACTTTTAATCATTGATATCTGGCATGCACCCTAGTTTGTTTGTTTGTTTGATTGATTTCTGTATTATGTTTATTTTTCTTCATGGATGTGTTGCGTTCCCATGGTGATTTCACTGTGCAAGATTTAGATTTGGAGTTAAATCTAAATAACTCATAAGGATATAAACTTAAATTCTTCCCCCAGCACAGTGAGCCTGTCAGTGAGCTGCAAAGACAGAGAACTGGCTCTGACTGTCACGGTGACAGGAAAACCGAGATCAGCGCTGGAAAGCCAAGCGGAGGGGGAAATAAATAAAAAAACACTTAGATGTTGTGAATAAAGGGAAGTCTGCTAAATAAATAAATATTCTGAATTAATGATTTCATCACGGCCCCGTGAGGAAGATGGAGGAATAAAGCTGCTGTGCTAATCTCAGATAAGTCCGGAGGCTCCAACGAACAAAAGGGGAACCGCTGAGAGTTCACGGCGCTTCGCAGCGACCCGCTTTATCTGCTGCAGATGGGATAAATTTAGCTTTGTGGCGCTTAATTACTGTCGCGCGATAACTGTCTAAATCTGTTTAATTGATAGTTTGAAAAGCAGCTTTGAATCATCATCATCATCATAAAACAAGCAGTTTAATAAAGGCATCGGGTTTTTTCTTAAAGCGCTGATCCACAGCCACGCAGAGCCTCCGTTAGCGGAAGCTGATGGAGGAGCGTTTCCACCCGGCAGCGGCGGTCGGTCTGCTGCGTCTTGTTTATCCACAGATTATTTAATTTTTTTTTAAACGCTGCTTCAAGTGAAAAATCACATTATGCTGGGATGAATCAGCACCATCGCTCTAATTTGCTAAGCAGAAAGTATATAAAAAAACCCAGTCATTTTAATAAACACTCATGAGTTTTATTGGAGTTCTCTCGACGCCTTTTGGTGCTTAATTAGTTAAACTGCGCTTTAATCTGCAAACTAACTCTAAAAAGTGACATGTTTAGAGCTTAATGATGAAGCTGAATGATAATCCTGTGAAACGCGTCGCTGTGGAGCAGCGCCGTCAAAATCATTTTCATTTTGGGCCGTAACAAAAATCTGAATGTTCTTAAAGGGCCGGTTGTTCCTGATTGCACTGATAAAACCCATTAAATTGCTAATATATCAATAAATAGCTGTTTGTTTCAGTATTCAATAAGCTTTTATTAAAAATAAATAATATTGAACATCATTTCACGTTGGTCAGTCCATCCAGGACTTTTTTTTGTTGTTGTTTTTGTTTTTTTCTATCAAAATCACAGATTTCATTGAGCTAATTTAGAAATATTTGTAAGGAATTTTTATGATCTTTGCACTAACATCATGCTGAATGTAACTGTTTATCACACATCGGTCACGGACTCCAACTTGACATCAGGTAAGTCTGAGGCGGCAGCCACTTGCTGTAGAGGATGATGAGTTTGAGTGCCATCTCATCTTAAACAGTGAATATCCTTTAGAAAGGTGCTGATTGAGCTTTTTATACATAAGAATAAATAAATGAAACTAAGATTCAACATACTGTAAATTAATCTCTCATAAAAAACTGCCTGTGTGTGAGATTTTCAGTGAAAACCAGCTTGTTTTCCGTCCAGTGCAGCTGCTCACAGCCGTACTTCATGACAAAATTAAAGAGCACGGCAGAATAAAAGTAAATGTAACGACATGGAAATAGTTGCAGCTCTCATATTCCCCATCTTTCCTGACTTGCTTCTCTTTTCCTAGAGAAGAAAATCTTCACCCCAGCATGACGCTGCCACCACTATGTCTCACAGTGGCACTGGGTCGTATTCAGTGTTAGTTTTGCATGGATTCATTCACGGTGTCCCGAACGCAACCTCGTGCCAAACTGAAAACACTTCTGGCTGTTTTTCTTTAAGCATCAGCCTCTCCGTTTTCAAATCCTGCATCAGAATGTGTTGGGATATTGTTTCAAATACTGAACACCATGAATCCTTGTCCTTCCACCTCACTGTTTTGACCAACTTCGTGTTGGCCTCCTACATAAAATCCCATTAAAACGCACTCTGAAGGAAAACCTTTGCAGAGCGCTGCAGCTTTTTACTGGGGGAACGTGGTTTATTGGGCAGAGAGCCGTTAATTTTGGCCCATGAAAAATGTGGATGTTTGAGGGAGTCTGAGTGCAAAACTCCAGAAATGAGAAGCTATTTTTCATCAAGACTGTCCCCGCTCCTTCATCCGGCAGCTGGCAGCTTATATTTTCAAGTCCTTTCGTTATTGTTCTGTCTGATTAGAAATAACCTCGTCATTGATTGGATGTCTGCTGTGATGAACAACAGTTTTTTATTTATTTATTTTTTATCATCTTTCCCTTGTGACAGGAAAATATTCCGATAATATTTTGGAGAAATATCCTCAATGTTTGCTAAACATTTCAGAAGATGGAATTATTATTTTTATTTTTTTTTTAAATCACTGAATCTGGTTCTTTTCTTAAAATGACACAATATCTGTGTTTTTTTTACGAATGTCGACAAAACTTTTTCAGCATTAAGCTAAAACATGATTTAGCAGATGCAGTGTTTTCATTAAATATTGAAACACAATTTTTAAAAAAAACCACATAAAAAACATCCTCCAACTACTTCCTGTCTTCTTCTTCTTCTTTGTCTTTTCTGTCAGCAGTAACATCCTGTTGCTGATCATGTGACTCTTGTGACGTCATGAAAGCGTTCCCGTTGCTGTTATGTGAAATAAACCGATTTTGATACGGCCAAAAATGACACGCTTCATCCTAGCAACAAACATTTTTATCAAAGTATTTTCAAAATTTGCGACTAGCGTCAGTGGAAATTCAGCTGATTTTTCTTCTTCTTGGCCCTCCTTCTGTCTGCTGCTCGTGTTTCCTTTCGCTGCAGATCATAATTCAGTCTCTTTAGTCATAATTCAGCCGCAGCCTGCTTCTGTTTGTTTCTCTCATTTTCTGCTTCACGCCCGTTTCTATTCTCCATCCTGACACTTTGACGTCATCCTCTGTCTACTTGCTTGTTTACCTTCTGCAGGCTTCCAGCTTTTAATGTGTTTGTTCGACATTTCTGACAATGCTGACAGGATGAGTGTGTGTGTGTGTTTTTGTTGTTGTTGAATTTTCCTCTTAATGAACTTTTAAAATCCTTCCCCTGGCCTCGGCTGACAGCTCTCTGGTTGCGGCCATGTTTCCTGTCAGTCACTCAGCAGCAGCAGCTCGTTAAGGGCTGCAGGTTTTCTCCTCTAACTGCTCACTCATTTGCACATTACAGCACTTTGCAGGTGCTTATTCAAGAAATCCAAAAATACAGATTTTTTTTTTTTTTACATTTTCATTTAAATGGCAAAACTCATTTAAAAATTTTATCTAAATTTCTTCTCAAAACCACATTTGACATTAATTGTGACCGCAGTAGTTGGTCTGATTTATTTGGGGGCCTCGGTCGTTGTTTTGTCATGTAAGTGAATTAATTGTTTATCATTGTTGAAAAATGTATTTGAAGATCTTTGACATTTTCACCTATTGCCCTCTTCCAACTACAGACGCAGCGATCCAATATTAATATCTGTATTGGCCCCGATATTGAAAGACATTCTAGATCGGGTATCGGTAACAATGTGTCTGATCCAGAAGGGCAGATCTATTTAGTATATAAATAGATTACCATAATAATTTATGTCATGCTTTACACATTATAGTTATAATTCCTAATTGCTCTTTCTGAACCATTTGATTGAAGGTTTGCTGCAGTTTATTTTTATGTTTGACCAAAGTAGTCAACCTGTTGTTTTTGTTGGTTTATTGTTTATTTTGTTCTACTCCTAATTGCACTGACTGAACAAATTAAAGTTGTTTTTACGTGTTTGACCAAACTTGTGAAGCTACTGGTGTATTTAAATGAGCTGTACTGCTGCAGAGTTATGTGTATGAAAATAAATAAATGTTTTATGTCAATTCAGCCATTTTTCTGTATTGGACTGGTACTGATACTAAACCTCAGATATCGGTATCGGATCGGCGTATAGCCACTTACACTTCCCTTAGACTTCAACGTATCACTTTTGATTTTCTGTGTTAAAACAACTCAAAATAGTTATAATCAGAATGTCAGCTCACATGCGCAGTGTATGAAAGTGTGACATCATTTTCTACCTCTTCACTCCGATTCCCCTAAATGAAATCCAGGGCAGCTGATTGGCTGCAGAGGTAAGCTAATTAGCAAATGGGGTCCAGCTGTGTGGAATCTGTCATTAACACTGGAAGGCAGCAGAGAGGTCAGAGGTGAAGCTGGGGGCAAGTTGGAAGCAGAGTTAGGTGGTAAAACAATATTCTAAATTTTGAACATTTAACACAGTTTCTGTGAATCGGGTTGTCATAGAAACACACAGAAGACCATGAGTCTTTTTTAATTAATAGTAAAAAACAAAGTAGCCATTACTTTGTGTTTACTTCCTGCTTCCTATTTTTAAACAATAATCTGGATCTTTTTTAAAAACATGATAGTAAGGTAAGTGAACGCACACAGCAGGACACGCAGACCGCAGCCGGACCGTGAGAATCCAGGGAAGTAAAGGGAAAAAAGATGCAGATCAGCAGCGAGTCTGAGCAGGAAGTGTGGCACAGCTGTGGTGACCCTGCCCTCTCTCTCTCTGAATATTTACAGAATGCTGACTGGATATGAATCCATTCCTGCAGGAGGTTGAGGAGAAACCGTGGCCGTGAGCAATAACTGCACCCCATTTGGACGAGCGGCGGTGGCGGCAGCGTGGAGGTCGGGCGGGTGGAGGCGGCGCCTTGCAACGCCTGGTCCTCCATCTTGCTCAGAGGCGTGAGGATGATTTAGGAGGCCTGTCTCTGCAAGAGAGTCCTGAGAAGGAGTAAGGCCGAGCAATCCTATTACTCCCCCGTGACCCTGCCTTCCAACACACACACGCACACGCACATGCACACACACACACACACGCACACGCCAGCTGGAACTGGGTCCATGCGTCCTACAGGAAGTCATGTCCACACTTACAGACCACACTGTGGACAAACAGCAGCTGATAGTGAACACCAAAAATAACACTTTGAACAGAGTAGCTAAAAAAAAAAACATGATTCATCCCAAATATTCAGATTGTATTTAATGTATTTTCTTCTGTACTATAGAACAGACTGTCAGTAAATGCCTGACGCTGCACTATTCACCATCAGAGCAGAGCGTGTGTGTGTGCGCTGTGGGGGATAAAGTCCTTTACAGAAAAAGACAGAAACTTAACGGTAGTGACATAAAATTCAGGATTAAATCAGGATCAAGGTGTTGACCCTCCCACTGAACGTTCAGGCTACATTCATACAGCAGGCGATGCGGTCCGTATGTGGGCCAAACCTGCAGAATCGGGCCATCCAATCTAATCCGGATCTGGTTGTTTTCAAAGAGTCAGAACGGCCATGTTGTTTTGATTCGGATTTGATGTCACTGATGTGAGACGAGCGTCGTGATTCTGCGAAGCCAGACGCTGTAAATCACGCGGTTCTTGCTACGGATCCAGACAGAGGCTGCCAGCAATGCTCCACAGAAGGCCGTTGCTGCTAGTCGTGTTTTCTTGTCATGAATTTCCTTTGTGTTGTTGCTGAATAAACTTTAAAATCAATCCACGGACGGCGGCGTCCATTATCACTTCCATAAACGGAGCTTCTTAAAACGACACAGGCCCAACTTCACAGTGTTAATTTGTGAAGTCAAATTTCTTTTGAGTCACATTTGATATGTAAAGAATTTTTATAACAACTGAGGATAACGATATGAAATGACCCAATGGTGGCAAGAAAATAAATAATGTTAATTATATTACCGTATTTTCCGCACTATAAGGCGCACCTAAAAACCTTCAATTTCCTCAAAAGCCGACAGTGCGCCTTATAATCCGGGGGAAGAGAGACAGAGACTGTGGCGGCAGAGTGTCGGTTGGTCTGTGTTACCCAGAAAGCAGTTGGGCACAATATCACAACACCAACACCGTGAGTGAAACGATGACTGGGGCAGCCGACTATATAAAGTACTCGGGGGCCACTTCTGTAGATTACGGAACAAATCGCGTCCCGTATAGGTTCAATACGGGACGGATGGTAACTGTCGCGTCTACTCCTATGTGCCTTGTATATGAAAAAGTTTTTAAATGGGCCATTCATCGAAGGTGTGAAAAATAGGGCATGTTTATCCTGGTGTTGCAGACCTCTGATCTGAACTGTGTCGTTGCAGCTTTGGTGATTTCGTCCAGGACGTTTTAGATTTTTATTTGTAAAAACAAAATTAAAATTTCCTTCTACTTCATATTAACATTATTTTATGCTGATCCATCGCCTGACATCTCACTAGTTTGTATTTGTGAACATGTTCTCTGTAGTTACAAGATGGATATTAGCTACATTTCCTCTGAAGCTGCTCATATTGAGGCTGTCGGTAATTTTCACATTAAACAACTTTTACTTCCCCCCACAGCTTACACTAGTTTCGATAACTTAGTCCAGCAGGGCTTAAGTGTCTCTCTTTCTTTCTTTTTTTGTGAAATGATCTTATCACATGGCTCTGAGCCTGAGCAATGTGTTGTGAACAGACCGCAGTCTGGAGAATGGTCTGGACGGATTTCCAGGATAAAAAGACTTTAATGGAGACCAATTTTCTGTCACTTCTACTTTTGCACTAAATGTCACAGAAACGAGCCATAATGCCGCAGCCAGGGTTGCAAAAGGAGGAGATCTCAGACAGCAAGACAATAAGGAGCCGTGCGTCCGCATGAAACAAACTTCACTAAAAAGAAAACAAAAATAAAAAACCAGAGCTGACTGTCGGGCATTAAAATGTGACCGCCGTACACACTCGCTCACGTTCGCATTGTCTGTTTGGTGGGGGGGGGGAGGCCCTCACGGCTGCTCATCAGTGAAGCCTGTTGCCGGGGTAACGGTCAGCCTGTCTCATTTCTAAAAGCTCTTGATGACCTCAGCGCTGCTCTGCCAAGCTGAGATCAACATGTTTTCCTGTGTCACCTCGACTCCCCGCAGGTCGCCCACAGAGACAGGAAGTTCAGCCTTTGTTGGTCCTCTTAGCCGCCGTCTGAGGAACCGGAGTCGGCCGCCTCGTTTGGTCATCTCTAAACTTTGTTGAGCAAAATCCAGCAGACAGGAAGCTGAAACCATAAATTGTTCTCACATTAGACTCTGGAGAACAACTTAGAGGAGCATTTATGACTGGTTTTGAGCTTTAACGCAACTCTGTTTGATATGTACAGTCTCCAGTCCATCCGTCGGCTACAAACAAGGAAGAGGCAAAAACATCCCTTAAAATACATAATGTGTTGGAGCAACAAAGGCGCGCTCTGCTGTGTATCCTCTCTTTGGTCGATCCCGTTGTCAGAGAGAAAACAAGTGTACGTTACACGTCTCAAAGGCCAGCGGCGCTCCTCAGATGTTGAATACACTGTCAGCTATTTCCAACTGCGTCTGTTCTGCAGCAGCAGGAACCAGAAACTGTGTGGATTAAAGGCGCTGAGCTCAGAACGGGCGAGAAGAGGCTAACTACGCAATAAATAAACCTCCATGTTGTTAGTTTCACTGCAGCTGAGAGAAACTAAACCTTCTTTACAGCCAATCTGAAAAGAGTTAAGAGAAGGCAGATTAAGTTCCAGAGTAAATGTTTTTATGTTTTTGCTAAAACTGTCAGCATGTAGTGTGTGAGACAGATGATCTGTGAAAAAACAATCTAACTCTTCCACCTCCCTGTGCTTCTGTTGCCATCTGCAGAAATTCAGCTCTCCAGGTCAAAAACAACCAGTCAGAGCCAGGAGGACGGACTTAGCGCCGTCAATCACTCTCATGTATGTTGCTAACGGTGGAGAAACAACTCACCGTTTATCCGCCGTCACCAGCCGCCATGCTAATTAGCATGAGCATTCATGGTATGCTCTTCTGTGGAGAGCTAGCCGTAGCGTACACAAACTTCATTGGCAGCTCTAAGACCCTCCTCCTGGTTCTGATTGGTTGTTTCTGACTGAGCGGTGTATTTCTGCAGATGCCACTAGGAGATTCCCCACAGATCATCTGTCTTTTGCCAAACTGTCACAATATAGAGACAGTTTTAACAAATATGTAAAAAAGATAAATAAAATAAAAGTTACAGACTTTGTCTTTAAGGGGTTCAGCTGGATTCTCACAAGAGATTAGTAAATCTGTAATGATTCACTTGAACCTGAAATCATATCACCTGTTGTGTAGTAAATTCATCCTCAGACTGGTGAGAGAGGCCAAACATCTGGTCAGACATTTACTGACTTTTAGTTTAATTAGTCAAAGTGGGAGACAAATTGCTAGTTAATAAAAACAGTCAGCACTCTGTAAGCTCTGAGTTCAGGTATTTTTCAATAAGATTTTATTATTTTATTGTCGACTAATAAGCAGTTTCCCCCTGGGGATCAATAAAGTCTATCCTATTCTGCTACATCTACAGTTACATACAGGAACTACCAAAAATGGCTGCCTAATTTAGCTTTTTATGCATTTTATTTTTCTCTCATTGATATTGCAGTTTGTTTACTCACATTTACTTGTGAAGTACAAAAACAAAAATTGAATCAAAGATAAATGACGCAAAAAAAAAAAAAAGAAAACACCCCTGAGATCTGATTAAAAGGACACTGACAGAAATGTTCACGATTCTGAATCGGTACGCCTTGCTAGCAGCTCATGCCTAGTTTACAGTAGCCCCTCTTGAGCGTGGCAGCTGTTGTGTCCAGTTACCATGGATACATGTGTCGTCCCTGTCTGTTACCTCGTTGGTGAAAGAGTCTCTGTTTAGTTGTCAACACACTCGGTGTGAATGTAACTTTGCTCAGCGAACCCAGACTCCATTTCCAATCTGGGGCTGTCTGCGCCGAGCCGCTGCCTTTAGTCTGATCTGGACTCTGGTTCAGCGCTCACTGAAACTCTGTTGTCTCCGCTGCAGATAGACCAACTTACCTGCTCTTTGAAGTCATGTCTGCTGTCTGAGTTATTATTGGAAGGAGTTTCTGCAGGGTTGCCTGCCACAGTGATTTATGTCCAAGAAGATTCAGCTAAACACAACCTGTTGACACACTGTAGATTTAAGATTCACATCTTAAATCTACAGGCAAGGCAGATAAGTTTACTTATCTAACAGCATTCATAAGCAAAGTGATAAGTACTGTCAAACAGTTTATTAGTCAGAATCTTTGATCAAAAGCTGCTGGTAATTAAAACACATTTTCAGTCCTGTCTTAAAGGAGCACGCAGTTTCTTCACATCTCAGTTTTTTTTGTTTGGACAGTAAAGGTGCATTCACACCGGCCCTGTTTAGTCGGCTTTAATCCAGCTCCAGTTCATTTGCCTGGGAAGTCCGATTTGTTTGGAGAGGTGTGAATGCTCAATAGAACTCTAATGTGGTCCTGAAAGGTGAACTCTGGTCTGCCTAAAAATCGAGGTCTCCATTTGATCGGAGTGAACTCTGGCACAGTTTGAATCCGTATGTGGATGCCAAGCGAACCAGAGACTGCTCCAAAAGCAGGAAGTGGACTATAGTGCATGGCATTCTGGGTAAAAACAACTTTAAAAAATTGCCTCACGCTAGTGCTAGCAAAATAAATGGCTCATCATCTTTCACCAAAGACAAGAGAGAAATCCTACAGCCTCTAAACTCTGACGCCACTCGATTTTGTTTACATTTCATGAAGAATAAAGTTTACAGGCTTTTAATGGTGTTTTCTTTAGTGGTTGTTGGTGCAGCGCCACCAGAGGTGAGGAGGGACAAGAGCTTTTTCAAAGGGTTTCGATTGGTTGCAGTGTGAAAGCCATCCACAGCAGCTGAAAATGTAACAAATGTTACAATTTTGGTCCCCAACTGAACCGAGTCGTCCAGGTTTGAAAATGACTTAGAAGTTTAAACTAGCTTCATTTCCATTGACCACATGAGTGAGCATTATTTGCTCACTTAATAGCAAATAAATTTGCTTAATGGCAAGGAAGCATGCTAATTTTGAGTTTTTTTGATAAAATGCTTTGGCATTACCATCAGTTTGTTTTTGTTTTTTTTGGCTGCATCAAAATTTGTTTTTCATATAATAAACAACCAGATGTTGCCACAGGTGCAAATCTCAAAGAAGATGACAGGAAGCAGTTTTAGGATGATGGCACAGGATGTTTTCTAATGACTTATTGCGTGAACAAACTTCATCACCTGTGATTTTAATTGTTTCTTATTCAGTTTAAACACAGCATTTGTAAAGTTGTGCTTTTTCAACATTAGCAGAATACTGACAAAGTTTTGCACACATTTGTAATGGAAAGGCAGCTAATAGGACAGCTAAGCCTGAGAGCTACATTAAATATTACTGTACACAGCACACATAATAAAACATCCCCAGACGCCGGTCGCTATATAAATCCTAACGTTCTGTCTGCGTGTGAAATGACTTTATATGAGAGCCAAGACAATCTGGCTCCACGTGCTAACAAGTCTACAAATATCATCAGCTCAAACCTGTGTCCCTTCGATAATTAGCGGGACATCTTCTAACATTCACAGCCTACTGCACCAGTGGAGCCGCGGCTCATGGCTGCCTGTGCCAGAGTAGGACACAGAAGTTGGCTCATTTTGCTTTCAAATGGAGCTAACAAGGTCCACTGGGATCAGGCCAGCACAGCAATTGATGTCAGTTTAGAATAGTTAAGGAGCGCTGATGATGCTCACAGGAACGCCCCAGCGGCCCAATGGGTTGTTTTTGTTGTTGTTTTGTTTTTTTCCACACTGGATCACATCGGAGCAGAAATGGACTCCATGGATCCATCAGCATTCTCTTCGCCTGTTAAATGAAAACGGCTTTTAATAGAACTGTGTTGTTAACACTTCATCTGCTAACAATCTCCCATTTAGGACTCCAGGAGAGATTGTTTTGGCCATCTTCAGGGTATCTAGAGTAACAGGTGAAGCCATCTTACTGGCCCATTGGTCTGACTGGAGTCGTCCCGCTACGATAAAGATGTCTAGTCAAAACACTGTGTTTAAATCTTGCCTCTCCTTGGCTCGTTAGGCATGTTGCAGCCTTGCATGCAGTCATGCATGCATGCGAGATGCGATGTTGCAGAGCGGTTCCTTGAAGTCGCAGTCCTTGGGGTACAGGCATGAACCTGTTTTGTCAGATCACTGAGCTCATTGTTAGGGAAATAGGTCAGCAGCAAAGTTTAATTGAATTCACCTCATGGAGGGTGGTGCTGCCTGGGAGGCAGTGGGGATGGAGAAAACGTCTCTGAATGGCAAAACAGCAGCCATTAAAACTTCCTGCTGCTCTGCCTGCCGCCGGAGAAACGCTCAGCTAAATCTAAACCTTATGGCCGTCAGAGGAGCTCCTAGTTGAGGTTCGTCATCGAAAAATATGTGGCGTAGCTTCAAGTTGTTTGTGTAAAATGCACGTTTTGTCATGCTTGCACGTTATGAGACAAAAATAACTTTAAAAAATGAATAAAATGCAGTTTTTAGATTATGATTTCAATCAACCTGGACCTAAGAGATAAAGTGGCTGCAGATATTTGTGATAACAAGCACTTATTCTGATACATTCATGAACTGATGACTAGATGGTTTCTATTTTTCTGGCACAGAGCTAAATTTATGCCGCCTTTGGTTACAGCAACCCCACAGCATCACACTGTTACTACCATGTTTTTGTACCTATGATATTTTTGCTGTCTTATTTTTACACCAGATGCAGTGGGACATTATTGGAAGGTTTACAGTTTTCTCACAGGTGTTCGGCGTCAAGATGTTTTTAGCTTATGTGAGATTGGCCTTTGCCTTTTCTGTGGTTACTGTCAGTTTTCACCTTGTATCTCTACCATGGATGTTATTTTCACCCTCTCACTTTCTTGTTGAAGCAGACAGATTTTAAATGAAGCTAGTGAGGCTTGCTTCATTTAGATGCCGTTCTTGGCATCTCTGTGACGTCCTGGTGAGTCATCGATGGACCATTGGAGTCATTTTGACAGATCGGTCGCTGTTGCATGTTTCCTCCATTTGTGGGTAATGGCTCCCATTCTTGTTTGAGTCCCAAGACCTTAGAAATGACTTCATAATTGCTTTCTAGACTGATAAATGTCAAGATGGGAGACTTTGTTTCTCATCTGTTCTGGAATTGCTTTAAATCGAGGAGGAGTTGAGGGGGCGTGGCCGGAAGCAGCTTATTTGAAATTCAAAATATGCAGAACTGAGCAGACTAAAATCTCAATATCTGAGAACGGCTTTGTGCAACAACATGTAATAGCCTCAGTGAGATAAGATATACGTCCTAGGGAAAAGGTCGTGGGAATGTCCCTGTTCATTTAAACATCAACAAATTTGTATTGTTGATGTTTCTATTTTCATGACTGATCCCTTCAGTAAAACAGTTTGACAATAAAAACATGTAATGAAGATGTTTTGACCCAAAAACTGTCCCAGCCTGTTCAAGGAAGTATAAATCGTCACCTTTAAGTAAAAATCTGGTGGGTTGGCTTTTGGATGATTAAAAGAGAAAGAAAATAAAGAATGAGTGATTAATTGTCTTTCTGGTTTTAAACATTCTTCTATTGTCCCTTCTAATTTTTATTTTGTACACAAACACATGACAAAGTATGCAGATGATTCTGTTACTGTCAGTCTGCTTGAGGAGAATGAAAGCCGTCTTAGCACTGATGAGAGCAGAGCTATGATTATTGATTTTTACGAGGAAACCTCACAAGCACAAACCACTTTAATCAAAGGTTAAACCATTGAGAGGCTGCAGCCTTACAAACATCTTGGGAATGTTTTAAATGAAAAATTAAACTTTGAAGCTAGCTGCGACGCTGTGTGCAAAAAGGCCAATCGCACCTTTTTTGTTGAAGGAGGCTCTGCCCTTTTACATCAGGCAGGTAAGGCGGACAGCCTTTTCTGTTTTAAAACACAAATTTCCTCCTCTTGACAGGCACTTCCAGCGTCTTCCCTCCGGAGGGAGAGTCTCTGTCTCTAAATGTTGAACAAGACGTTGTAAAAACAGCTCTGTTCCCACTGCTGTTACCGATGATGAATAATCTGAAATGACGCTGCTGTTCTCAATGGACTTAAATGGGCTTTATTTATATTTTAATTTTTAAGTCATACTCTCCCCTTCTGTGATTTTAATTGCTGTGAGCACTTTGGGCAATGTTACATGCAAACGGTGCTGGTTATGTTTTTTATTATTATTTTTTACAGTGTTTTTGGATATGTATATATAGACCATGGTACATGGGAAAAATGTCTTGTTATATATGAGATAATCTGAGGAACTAGTGCTTTTTCATCAACATTAAGGAATTATCGAGTTAAAATGACCTCATTTCTTAATGAAAGGTTACTTGTAAGTTTTGTCTTATTTCAAGTGTACTAAGATATTTTCACTGGAAACTAGACCAAAGATACTTGGTAAGATTCTGTGTTTTTGCTGTGTACTGGTTCAGACGGATGCATGAAGAGCCCAACTTGTAACTTTGTGCTGTTTTGGTGTGAGAAACTGAGGGGTCTAGAGGATCTTTAACTTTAACCACTGAGGGGAAGCAAACAGGGAGCCAACACATTATCAGGCAAGTGATCATAACGTTATGCCAGATTTCTATAAAAGTTGCATAACATAAACGAGGAGGGAGTCTACAAGTGAAAGAAAAACAGTATTGTAAGCCAGAGTTACAATAGTTTTGGGTTTCATTATAGTTTAGTTTTATTTCGTTGTTACTTTTGTCTAATTCAGTTAGTTTTAGTTAGTTTTTAGACTGTTTTAATATTCTTATCAGTTATTAATTAAAATTGGTTTAGTTTTAGTTTAGTTTTTCTTGGCTCTTGAAGTAGTTTTAGGTTTTTCATAATGTTAATTTTTAGGTGCAGAATTTTAAAAAGTCAAAGTATGATTATAGATGCATCGACTGGATAATGAAAAAGATAGAATTTTCTTTAAAAAAAAAATTATTGTTGAACAACCAACTGACTGGTGTTTTCTTCCAACTTCTGCTGCCGCCATTTTGCGGACTGGCATAACGCCACCAAGAGCAAGGAGTACCGTAATTTGCTGACAGCTGACGTAAATTACCTGTGTAGTTTACGGGAATTAATTGCTCATCGGTTTGAAAGGCGAATTAAATTGACTCATGATAGATTCATAAACTCGAAAACGAACAATATATCTATAATATATCTATAATTTCTGTATGTCTTAGTTAGTTTTCATGAATGGGCTATACTTCCAGTTAGTCATCGTTTTCCCCCATTAATAACCGTTTTTATTTGAGCTAACGAAAATGTTTACTCAAGCTCAGTTTTGGTTATTCCGTTAGTTTTAATAACCTGTTATATACCATATTAGCTGCAGGACGTTGCTATTGCCTCTCAAAAACACGCCGCTATGCTGCTGCTGCTGCTGATTTCACAGCAAAGCTACCAGCTAGCAGGGCAAACGCTCCTCCTTCCCCCTCGGCAGCAGAGGAAGGCCCGGCGTCTCTCCGTGGCTGACAGTAGCAGGCCGTGCTTGTCTGCCAGCGTGAGCGCGTTGGAAGTATACGAGCGTGAAGCAAAGCGGCGCTAGCAAAACAGCGTGCGGCTCAGCCGACTCTCTCTGAATAATTACAGTCAGCTTTAAAGAAGGCCGCCGCCGCCGCCGCTGCTGGGGCTTATCTGTGTCTCTCCGTGTTGCCTCGACTCCTAAGTGCACCATCTGCTTTTGCATTGAGTTTGGCTGAACTGTGACACTCCGTCTGAGCGAACTCGTGTGCTCCTGCTCCCACTCAGCAGGTCACGCTGCAGCTAGCAGATGCCTTTTTCTCAGCCTTTGATTTGTTACTGTAGCGAAGCCGCGTTCCCGCGGAAAGCTTGAGCGCATACAGCGCGCCGCGAGTGTTGCTGGTAAAATATTAATATTCGACTGCTGCTCGCTATTGCAACAAAGACCTATTAAACCTCAATTACATATCATTTGAATCTCCACGGGGTGTGTGTGTGTGTATGCGTGTGTGTGTGTGTGTGTGTGTGTGTGTGTGTGTGTGTGTGTGTGAGAGAGAGAGATTTCTTTCTCTTTTAAGCAAAGCAAAACAAAAATCGCTCTCTGTGAGATTGCATTGAGAAAAATCTTTGTTTTTTCGTAGGGTGAAGTTAATTACCGAGTTGTAAAGAAAACGGCAGAACATTACTGCGAAGGCCTTCTGTTCCGCCTGCTCTCTGCGGGGAAGTTGGATGGCGTCCATGTGAACCTGCCGACTGGAACCAGAGTCAGGAGAGAGGCGGCTCCTCCTTTAGAGAGGACAGGGGAGGCATCTGTTGGATCCTTGTTGCTTTGTTGGCTGCTCAGGAATACACTTGTGACACTTTACTAGCTTAACCAACCATTCGGCTGTTCGGTGTGTGACAAAAAAATAAAAATACAGATCAGCTTTCATAATCTCAGAAGATTAATATTAAACGTTAACCAAGCCTCGTAGTTCAAAGTAGTGGAATCATGTTGCCAGAAAATGAGCCTGTTACTTGTGTATATAAGTGAGAAGTTTGTCTTTGTTAAATCAAAACGTCAAACTGGAGTGTTTATTTCTGATTATTTTAAACTTAAGCATGATGATTATGGATTCTACAGTTAAATGGGGAGTATTATTTAAAATTGGCTTTTTTGAGCTTTACATCATAATGTTATTCCCTCATCAAAGTGTTGCCTTGATTCTTTTTCATGCAGGTTTGAGAAATCCTTTAATCTCCCATAGCAACAATTCAGCTGCATAAAACACCTGGGTGGACCTTGCTCCGCCTTCAAGACACAGCTCCTCCTCTGAACTGCAGCATACAAGCTTCCACCACACAGAGCATCCCTTCCCCACAATTCCCCCATTCAGCTCCTTCAAACTAGCCACAAGCAATTAGCAAACACTTGGTGGAACTGTGCATCTGCTGAGCTCATCATAGGAGCTGCTTCTCAAAGCAATGATGGTAAAAGATGTTGTTAAATGGTTAATAGAGGAGCCATGTTGTGATGACTTCCTGAAGGAGGAGTTTCAGAGAGAGAGAGAGCAGGAGTTTTTAAAGAGACAGAGGCCCAATCTTAAGGTATTAAATTACAAAGCCAAATTTCTGCTAAGTCATATATATATATAATTTTATAACAACTTTAGGTACTGTATAAATGACACTATGTGGCTGAAAAACACATAATGCCTCTAATGAAAATCCCCAAATAGTCTCAGAATTTGAAAAATACACGCCGATTTTTAGAACAGCAATTTTACTCTACAGAAAAATGTGACCATATCCGCTCAATGCTTTTACATGAATTACTGCATCAATGCATCGTGGCATGGAGGCAATGAGCCTGTGGTTCTTAATGAGGCGTAAAGGAAGCCCAGATTGCTGTAATAGCGGCTTTCAGGCGTCTCATCTTCCTCTTGATCGTACTGCACAATGTCTCTACTGGGTTCAGGTCAGACCGGTTTGCTCTTCAGACCAGCGTTTGGTACCTTTAGAAATGTGACCATTTGCCAAGTCCTGCTGGGAAATGAAATCAGCATTTCCTTGAAACTTGTGAGAAGAGGGCAGCATGAAGGGCTCTGAGATGACCTGCTGAACCACTGCTCTGGTAAAACACAAATCTTCACTAATATTTAGCCTTTAGGTGGCTTCCCAACAACTCTCCACATCTCCACTGTTACTCCACTCAGTCACAAAGTCCTTTTTCATCTTTTGACCTTTGAGCTTCACTAAAAAGATACATAATCATCCCAAGTATTTTCAGTCTCGTTTCTAGTGGAAATACCTTAGTACACATGAAATAAGGCAAAACTATTTATAAAACAAAATAATGTGCAATCCTTTTATAGTTCTAGGGTTTCATGTTTTGGCATGTGTGCCACGGATGGCCAGGAATTTCACTCATCGTTCTTATCACCGTGCTTACAGCCACGGTGATAAAGAGACGACTTTAACACTGAACGTTCTTCCCTAAATGCTTTGTGACTGTCTAGAAATTTGACACAGTGGACACAGCTTAAAAGTTCAGAAAGACGAATGAGGGAATGGACCAATAATTGGCTCTATTGCTGTTTAATTTTTAAACAACAATTGTACAAAAGAACTAGAATTGATTGTGGAAATAACAATCCTACTCTGTTTATGTTATAAAACCTTTCTATGCACATAAAAACTTAATGGTTCCCATCTATAGGGTATAACCAAATTCTGTTGGAAACCTCTTAACAATTTAATGTTTTTACCCATTTTCTGTGTCTTCTGTTCTTGATTCTGCTGTTTGTTACCCGACAAACCTCTATCTGCCCATTAGGGTGAGAAGTCAGCTTTGGCTGTATTTTATTAAAAGGTAGCAAACTAAAGGGGGAAAAATACAAAGGAAACTTTTTAAATGGTTTATCTATACCACAAAAAACAAACAAAAAAAAACAATATTTGATCTATCTCATAAAGTCTCACAAAGCTCAACAAAAAAATGGCTAAACATGGCAACATCCAGAGAGCATTGCAACTTTGGTAACAATTTCAGGCTCTTACTTTACAGCAGACGAATATTTTTTGCTCCATTTTCCAGCAAAAGGAAAGAGAGGAGCAGACTTGCTGCCCCAGGATGTTGGCCTGGCTCGCCTGTGTTTGCAGAGACGCTCGGCCGTGAATGCCGGGGACATATGCTCTGCCCGGCTCAACCATATGCCCCTTCTGCTGCTGCTGTTCTCCAACAAAGTGCATCGCTTTAGCACAACAAGTCTGTTTCTGGCACGCCTGCGTCAAGCAGCCTTAATACCGAGACAGTGAGGGTAAAAAAAACAACAACCCAAATATATATGTATAAAAAGAGACAAAAACCTCACCATAAAGCAGAATTAACACAACGCCACGGGGGAATCAAAAAAGCCCAGACTAAAATCTTCCAAGCGTGACAGTCATTACAGCGGTGAGCTTATTTTTCTGTAATTCAACATGATTTCTTTTTTGGACTTGTTGCATCAGGAACGTCGAATTCGTTCCTTCCAGCTTTGATTTCTGACAACATCCTGAAATCTCAAGAAAAGCCTCACCAGGATGCAGCGTGTCCCTACAGTGGTTGCATTATTCAGAGCGTATGGATTAGCTTTAGCTTTTCATCTCCAGAGAACCGGACAGCAGAGTTGCTGTTGCTCAATTTGAATACACACACACACACGCGCGCTCACACGCACACACACACACACACCAAGTGTAAATCCTGATTAAAGAGGGATCCAGTCACTGCAGTGCATCAATGTAACAAATGTCGACTCTAGCTGGACTGTGTTATAGAAATATTGGTAGAAATGCCTATTTATTCAGCCTAAAAATAGATGGAAACCGCGGGCAACCGTATCAGTCCCCCTGCATTGTGTATTCGCCGCATTCAAAACGGCCCGACATGGAAAGCTGAATATTTTCCATCTCAATGGTAAACATTCACATCCCACTATCATGTAAAGCTGTTTGCTATCAAATGCAGCCCTGAAATTGAGTATGCATGAGCACAGCACGGACTGCCAAACACTTGGCAGCAAATCCTTTTCATATTCTGAAGGGATGCCATTCCGTGAGGGTCCCACGAGCCCCGCTATTCCCCCAACCCGCGTCTCCCTGGTTTGTTTCCTGCTGGATTCAAGTTCCGGGGGTTTGGGAGGAGGGGGGCGGTGAATGCTTCCTCAAGGTGTCCGTGCCGCCGCAGCCAGTAGGGGGCACTGTGACTTTACAGCAAAAGGCAGCGCCTGTTGCTCTCTCCACCTGCAGTGTCTGAGTGGATAGCCGTCCGCCTCGGCTACATCATATCTGTCTTCCCTCAGAAGCTTTCACGGTGGGGAGAAAATCACTGTGTTTGCCGATGATAATGCAATTAATTAAAGAGCCAATCGTTTTTGGCCCCGCACGTCTAAATCTGAATGGAACTTGTGACACATTGCGGCCTGTTGGGCATTTTCTGCTTCCAGTCATCAACAACAAACTTTCGCCTTCCTTAATAACTGACCACAACAATGCAAATCACGCATTTATATAAATTTTTTATATTTGGGGAGCGGCATAATAACAAGGAAGGCGGAGACAGTGATGCACGCGCATCTCTGCTATCTTTCTGTTAGCTAGCTGCGTCTTGAATGTTTAATTTTTTTCCTCATTCAGTGTCGATGAAAGGTCTTTCTGTGTGTGTAGATGAACTCCTGCTCCTCTGATACTGTTCGGGTGGAGTTAGGAGGTCATGTTCTTACTGAGAACGGGCGAATACAGGAGCAAGACATGTTGAGTGTTTTAACTAAAGGCAGCAGCTGAGTGAGAGAATGAGGGGAGACAGCCCGGTCCCAGATCTGCTGTAATTCCCCCCCGCCGCCGTCTCTACGCTCGCTGTGCTCGTGTACCAGCCGTATCGCATGACAATGGACATCACATGTGGTTACAGTGCAGGATTACGGGTGTCTTGCGACGACACGCGCTCATTGTGCGATGCGGCCAGAGGCGCGAGAGCCAGTCAGTCAGCATTACGGCCGGCTCTCTGATGTCAGAGGAGGAGAGAGGGAGAGCAAGAGGAGAGGAGAGGAGGACGAGGAGGAGGAGGAGGGGTGGTCATACCGTCAGCAGCAAATGCTTCTGGGGTTTTTCTATTTTTCTTGCCTTCCAGCTATAGTGGAAAGTAGAGAGAGAGAGAAAGAAATCATGTAAGGTACTCTGGCACAGCCTATAATATGAACTTTGTGTGCGAGTAATTTTTCTTTCTCCGGGCTCACAGGGATCCGATTCGCTCCGCACTGAAAGCACAGAGCAGGCTGTTTGGAAGCCGGTGCGCGCACACATACACACACATACGCGCGCGCGCGCACACGCACGCAGACAGACGCTTGTATGCCGCAGTGTAAAACTGCATAATGCTCCTCTGATTGACTGATTATCTGCGAGCTAAAAATACACACATTTGCACACTGTATTTACACAGAGAAATTACAGTTTGCTCTGACGGAGAAGAAGAAAGAGCAGGATGAGAATGCGTTGGATGAGCAGCAGCTGGGCTCGGATCAGTGAAGGAACTGGGCGTGTTTCTGCAGGTGCGTCTCTGGCCTCCGCGGAGTCTGGGTGAAGATCGTGATCCGGTGATTGCCGATGTGGAAGCCGGTTGTTAGCTCATTATGATCGAGTATTTCCCGGAAGCGCTTTGGGAAACGCTTTCCGTCAGATTAGCGCAAAAATACGTCAGTGGTGGAAAATATATTACGAATATCAACAAATAAGGCGACTTTCCAAAGTATGCACAACCCTGCCACTGCACAAACACAAAATATTACCAAGTAGTTTTGATCTATCTCTAGTGTAAATATGTTATTACACTTGAAATAATACTAAACTAACTTACAAGTAAATTTTCAGAAAATATAGGAACTTGTTTTAAGGCAATAACTAAGTTCCAGCACCACTAGGAAATTATTACACTTATAATATGTTATTGTGAAATAATCTGCCAGTGGAACCTGTGCTGCTTTTGCAGTGTTAAAATGGCAGGTTGTGATGTAAAAAAAATGCTAAATCATTTTAAAACTTTTTGTGACATAACGTTATAAACAATCCAACTAATAAACAACCAAATGTATTTTGGGGGACATACAAATTACAAAAACAAACAAACCTGGCAATAACTAGTTGCATAATTGATCCCACTCTTAAAAGGACAGTATAATGTATTTTCCAGCCACTATATAGCCATTATATAGCATAATCAAGTAACTATGTTGCTTTCAGTTATCAAAAATGCTATATTTAATATGACTTAAAATAAATTTGACTTTATTTAATGCCTTGAAATTGGGCCTCTGTCTCTTTAAGAAACTCCTGGTCTTTCTGAAACTCCGCCTTCAGGAAGTCATCACAACATGGCTGCTCTAGTAACCCTTTAACAGCGTTTTACCAGCTAGCAGAGTTGTGTGGGAGGGTTGCTCTGTGAGGCAGAAGCTCTCATATATATAACCTGATATATTTTGGGCTTTGACTAAGCCACTCTAAAAACCTTGCTTTTCCTTTCCAGAAGTATTCTGGTAATTTGAACTCCCTGAGTCGCTGAAAAGAAATGAATCTCCATCATAAGCTTTCTGCAAACAGCTGAAGGTTTTGCTTTAGCAGCTAGCCATGAAGAGAACTAACCAACCCTAGTAATACATCCTACTTACTCAAATTATTGTTGACAGTCGTTACTCTGCTATGGTCTTTAGTATTCAGCTAAAGGAAAAAAAAACAGGAATGCATTTTGACATGATATGTCATGGTCTCATTTTTATTTTTATATTTTTATATCACAAACCCTGGTGCTTTAGCAGGGGCGCATGGACTTTTGAGTGCCGATGTCTAAGAGAGAATTAGCATTTTGACCTGTGATAAACTGTGATAAATCTGACTCCTGTCGGTCTGACAGCCTCCTCTTCCTCACCTGTCTGGGTCTTCTGGTGTCCCATCTGTCAGCTTCACTCTTCATCTCCTCCACTCCTCCTGCTCTCATTTCCTCTCTGCAGTCCTGCTCTGGCAGACGATCCATCCGGGCTTCCTGCGACGAAAAATAAATTAAATTTTCTAATTTTTTGGTCCAATGACTAGGTAGATCCTAAAAAAGAAAAAGAAACAAATGCTAATAATTCAGATTTTATACGCTCACTTATCAGAAAGCTTGATAACAACTGTGCCTAATTACTTTGATTCAATATGATTTAAAATCTAATAGCTAAACTTGTTTTGCACATTATGAATCTCAAGACTTAACATATGTTCATATTTATAACTTTTTCACTTGTGATAAATTTCAGTCAACATTTTAGATTGTTTCTGTTTCTGCTAGATGCACCAAGAACTATGCATGTGGCAGGAAGCTAGTGCACTGATTCCACCGAATGGTTGGTGCTCTTGTTTTACATACTGCCGTGTTCGAGAGTTTCCACTGCCAGCTGGACTTTTACTGAACAGGTGGAGTTAAACCCAAATACCTAGCATTGTGTCACACTAGCGTGACGACAGTGTGACAAAATAGTACAAAATAGTAAAAAAATAGTACAGCTAGTAGCGCTTCATCAAGCCCAGAGGACTCCAAAGCACTTCGGCCATTCAGCCATGATTTTCCATATCATATCAAGATGTATCGATACCTAAAGACTCAAAAGACAAGACGCTATACCATATTTTAATATTACTTTCAAGAAATCATAAGCGATGAAATAATTTTTTTAACATTTCTCATTTATTTTGTTATTTATTTAACTCTATGCTTCAAAAAGCCTTCATTTTACATCTTTATTGAAGTTTTCCATCCACAAACTGAACAAGCTCATGTCTATCATTTCCCGATAACTGTGTTTGATCTGCCGTACATTTCCCAGTTGCTAATGTTATCGATGGTGTGCGGTGCGGTTATGATGTAGTGCAGCCATCGTTGTTGTAGCGATGCTTTCTGCCTCCTTCGACGGCTTACATATTGTTTGTGTCTTGTCTGTCACTCTGGTGCTGTTTATAGGTTCTTCTGGAGACCTAAATAGTTGCCAAACAAAATGATTTAAGAGTAGTTGGGGTATCTTGTATCACAAATTCAACTGGCTCGCTCTCACAAGAGAGCCATTAGCTCCTTGTAATATTTTAATATTGCGTCATTTCGTACAATGTGATCTCATTTGATCCTGTTTTATCCACAGTTTTCACTCCGTGCCGTTGTTTATTAGTAGTTATGAGGCACAGTGGCGAAACATGAAATCATATTGTTGCTAGGTAACCAAAGAGTGGGTGAGTTAGTTAACGTTACTGTCCTAGCTTATTTGGCTGTCAGAGGATTAGCAGATAAAGCTTTTCCTCCCAGAATGCTGTGCGGTTCTGGATCGGAGTTCAGTGAATTTTCTGTATATTGAATATTGAACATTCTGTTAGATGTATTGGCTATTGATATCGATCACGTGTCTGTTGCGATATATTGGTTTATTGTCCCGCCCTATATTTAGTTCTCACTAACACTAACCTTCAGGGAACGACTCTTATTATTTGGTTCTAGAGCAGTAATGCACACACCAGTCTTAATGCAGCCATGCAGGAAACCCCCCTCAAAAATTAGAAAATATTTTGCTTGTCTTAGTTGAATCAAATGCTTCGCCAAGCATGACAAGGAGGCAAAGAATGACTTCTGACAGCAGCGTCTTAATAAATATGCACCTGATGAGTCTGAGGAAGCGAAAGCTGAATCATGCTGGCTTCCTTACTGGTGAACGATTCTAAGGATGAAGACATAAAAATGCATTTATTTTTGTTGTGCAGGTAAATTAGAGTTTCAAATGGAGCAAATTTGATTAGAGTTATTTGTCCTGCCATGAACCAGTTTGGTTTAGAGGCGGAGAACTGACTAGACAAGCCATGTTTTTATGTATTAATATTAATCTAATAAGAGACGGGATGAGTAACTGGTTTGGCCGAGAATCAAAGCCCATGAATTACAGAACAACAACATTTTGCATATGACATTGTTGTGTCCATCTCTAAGGTACACACTCCATAAAACGTCATTGTCAGCACTAATGTGTAATTTATGATGGCATAATGAACACTAGGGCTGAATTACATCATTAAGACATTTCTCTCTAGATGTTACAAGGAGAAGTTGGCGCTTGTGTACCGAACTACTAAGAAACCAAACCTGATGGCAGAACAAAAAACACTTTGTAAACTAACTCAGAGAATATATATTTTCAGGAAAACTTGCTTCCAAAAGAAAATAACTCAACATATTGCTGCTAAAACATTGCTTTTAGTTTCAATCATCAAGAGCAATTTGATGTAAAAGAACTTTGATATATAAAAGGAAGTGAAGTGATAGGTTATAAATATGCAAAAACAATATTTAAACTGATCAGTGGGAATAAAATATCTTATTTTATTGTTGTGTCTTGTTTAAAATATAATTTACTGAGCAATCAACAATGTTGCAGAGCAAGATGGGAGGAATTGAGCCTTTTTACAAATATAATCAAGAATTAAACTGATTAATAATCACAAGTATCCATTAACTTATGATTTCTTCAAGCAAAAACTGAACTAAAGATGAAATATGTAAACATAAAAGTTAGCATTTACCTAAAGAGACATCTCTGTAACTGGGCAAAGAACATCCAGACGATACAAAAGATTGAACTTATTACATTTATCCTAAATTCCTCAATTCATGAATTTTATTCTAAAAGTTGAGTAATGATATCTGGAGGACACTTAAAGGGGCAGTTTTATGTTTTCCAGACATATAGTATCATTTTAAAGCACAATCAAGTAACTATGTTACCTTCAGTTGTTATAAAAATAACTTAAAATAAATTTGACTTGTAATTTAACATATTGAAATTGGGCTTTAGTCTCTTTAAGAAACTGCTGCTCTTTCTGAAGCTCCGCCTTCAGAAAGTCGTCCCAACATGGCTCCTCTATTAACCCTTTAACAATGTTTTTAACCAGCGTTTCAATGAGAGGCAGCTCCTATAATGAGCTCAGCAGATGTGCAGTTCTGCCAGGTGTTTGCTAATTGCTGCTGGCTAGTCTGAAGGAGCTGTGAGGGGGAGTTGTGGACGGGGTTAATCTTATTCCAGTTGCTTGCAGCTTGTGGAAGATCATCATGAAGAGGCTCGTTATCCAATCAGAGATGGGATAAAAGAAACATTTAGACCCACTAAACAACTAATAGGAGGAACGGAAGTAATTACTTTTTGTTCTCGACCCCTAAACATTAGAAAGGGCAGATTGGAGGATAAATTATCGTTTCTGTTTAATTTCCAGATTTCACACATTAATCAAAGTTATGACTAACCATAGGTCTGAAACAAGGAGACATTTTGTTTGACACAATAAACTAACAAACTTTGATCAGAATGCTCTTGTAACTTCTTAAAAACGTTGATATTTTGAAGGTTTCATGTTTCATATGTGGGAGTTGATTTGACCAGATCAGCAGTCTAAAGTTATTTTAGAAAACCCTTGATGGGGGTAATTAACTATGGCTGGTATGCACTTCAGAAACTGTCAATAGAGATGTAAACAACCCTTTGGATTGATTTTTCTGTAAACCACTCTAAAACCTGTCACTTCTTTCAATGTATTTTAATCTCACCTTTTGCATCGAGTCTCTCTTGTTTTGACTGTCTAGGAAAAACAGGCTGATTCTGTTTAGTTCTCATTTACTGCAGAACTGTTGCAGAAAAAAACACACACTGTGAAATGTGCCTGTTGCAGTAGAAACAAACCAATGTAAAAATTTTCATTTGATGCCGCGCGTCTACGCTCGGATATGCGCCGTATATAATAATCATAACCATAATGAGTTTCTGGCTTCATTCCTCCAACAGGATACAAATGAAAAGAAACGCCGTCTTCTGCTCCGTCAGACGGCAGAATGAGTGAAAACAAATTACGCCTCAATTTCTTCTGAGTGATCCCAGCAGCGATGCTAGCATCCACACAGGCAGCGAGCGTCCTGCTTCGTCTGAGCCTGACTCCGGGACCAACACTGACCGGTGGAGCTCTGTTCTTAAAACGCACTTCTGCAACAACAAAGCTGACTCTGTTTTTGTTTTTCTTTTGTTTGTTTTTAATATTTCCTGTTTAAAATAATTGGTAATTAACGGCCAGTGTTGACCACATGTCGTGTTATTAATAAATTTCACAATTTTTTTTTTTACAGCACTTAAAAGGGCCAGAACACTGGACCGTTTTAAGTGCAATTGGACAACTGGAAAATAATTCTTATTCTTTTTTTTATTTTAACAACATGTAAAAATGTTACTCTGAAAGATTATGGCTTTTTGAAAAGGGTCTTCCTCTGACTCCCTCCTTCAAAACTATTTCTGAGATGTAATTAGCTTTATCATTAGCACCTGATTGCTTTTGCTGCTGCCATTCTTTTTTTCTTTTTTTGGTATTTATTAAATTTATCTTTTACATCTTTGCTTAAAGCTCACAATTATTTTTTTTAATGTTCATAAAAACAGTTAACCTGTTTGCTTTGCAGTTTGTTTCTTTATTACGACTGCCTCGCGCTATCATGTGCTAACCCTAAACCAATCAGCATACATGTAGGCGTGTCGGTAATTACATGGAGCTGTTAGCAGCGTGTAGCAGTGAGCAGTGGGAGAAGACAGAGGAGCCCAATTTTTCCACATATTATCTGTCTTATGCTGTTACAATCATTTGAATAAGGTGTGCTGCAGCAGGAGTGTATCTGAAACTTTTGCTGCCTTGTGCGGTTTTAACTTGACAAGATTTCACAAAGTACAAGCTGCGCGAAGAGTTTTGCGAGACTCCGAACGCGCTGTACGACTGACACGTAGTTAAACTGGGTTTATCCTGAGACGTCGTTACCTCTCTGCTTTAAAAAAGGCTCACTACTGGCTCTTTCATTCGTCAGAGGCGGTTCGGCTGAAAACACACCCACTGGTGAGGCGCCACATGCAGATTCGTTTCAGCGTCCATCCACATCCGACTCAATAATCCACATTTACTGCAAGTGGTGAGTCTGAGCAATTCTTGCAAGGACATAATTACTATGCTGCTGCATGACGCGTCGAGCCAATCAGCGTCCAGCTGATTAGACTGAAGTGGGGCGACTTCTACAGCTCTGTGAGGATCCAGTGCTGCTGGAATCAATTATATCACCACTACACATGTAGCTGTTCACTGAAACTATGAATAACAAATATCACCAATTGTTTTTTTTCTTACTTTTCTTCAGAACAAGTCTCATTGTATAATCATCTTCTGTCCACTAATTTAATCCATTAAAATGTGTTCACAGAATTAGATCAAGATTTAAGAAATGACAGGACTGTAAAAACCACCACATCCCTTTAGTTTAGATTTTTCAGGTCATAAAACAACCAACGTGAAAAAAGTATTTGTCCTCTTTTTCAAATCATGTATTTAAGGTGGCGTATTGGAGACACACTAAGAAAAAAAACCCAAAGTCATGAGAACAAAGTGATAGTATTGCAACAATATAGTTGGAATAATATGAGAATGACGCTGAAGTATAAATAATATTCCAAACTTATTTTTGAAATGTTTTGACTTTATTCTCATTATTTTTTACTTTATTCTCGTTTAACTTTATTCTTGAAATACTGACTTTATTTTTCATAATTTTAACTATTTTCTCACAATACTGTGAATTAATTCCCTTAATATGATTTTATTCCTGTAAAAAGTCATATTTACAGGACTTTTTACGTAAATATAACTGACTTATGTAAAAAGTCTTACTTATTCTTGCTTTTTAAACAAGCAAGAATAAGCTTACTCTATTCTCATAATTTCAATACTTTATTCTTGTAATTGTATGACT
>NW_006799968.1:3013170-3014216 GCF_000485575.1 Poecilia formosa | reverse complement strand
GTCATCTATCGCAGTGGTCCTGAACCCCACAGGACCAATTGGTACCAGGCCACGCAAGAAATAATTAAATTATTTCCGTTGTATGTATTATTTGAATCTGGAGGATCTTTTATTTTGAAAATCTGTTAACCGGATTCTCTCGGTTACTTACGCACCAACACTGAGCCCACAAGCAGCAAAATGAGTAAGAAATGGATCAGATGCCTTTGGAAAGTTTCTTTGCAAAGGGAAAAGGCCCAGAGAAGAGACAGGAGGATGGATTTATCCCGGACCGGTAGGTGAGTCAAACATTACAAGCCGCTCCGTGTAACATGCGGCGACCTGCTGCTAATGAGGCTATGAAGCTTAAAGCTGCTTCGCCACGTAGAGACCAAGCAGGCTGTGGATATAAGCAACACTTCGGGTGTCATTGTCTCCCATCACTCCCTGATGGGACCGTCTCGTTGCAGAGAAACAAGCTCGGGGCTCCCGTTAGTCATTATCGTGAGTTAAAATTTTCACGAAAGTAAAATGCTCGTTTTTGTTGCACATCTGTATCTTATTTTGAAGGGATGTATAAACGTTACCATAGCGACCAGAGTCAGAGAGCGTTTGGGCAGTTGTCGAAACCACACGAACCGATTCCAGTTACGAACATCCCGATTCCAGAGGATAATCCAGTAAAACCCCCAACATAGCGGGAATTTAGAATAACCAAACACGGATGACTATGTAGAAGCTATAGTGATACTTTGTGGAGTAATTTTAAGAGATAAAACAGTGATTCTTGAGAATAGGGACAAAACAGGTCCTATGGATAAAGCACAAAATTTGAATAAAATATACACAAAATATAATTTTTTCAAATATCTGACTCAAGTAACCTGAGTCAAGTGAGCACAACAATGTATATTTTCCAGGTATTTGCTGAATATTTTTTTATTTTAAACATTGTAGTTGGTGGATGATGCTTGTAAAATCCCTTGTCCAGGAGCAGAACTCATTACATTATAATAGTTTAAAATAATTAAAGATATACTAAAATTATATATTGTGACAATTAAGTA
>NW_006799968.1:2993838-3013119 GCF_000485575.1 Poecilia formosa | reverse complement strand
TATATATATATATATATATATATAAGGGAAAAATAAAATATACATATACTTTTTACTTTTCATTAGTATGGCCCTAATATCAACTTGTGTGACTGAGTTGGAACCGTCTAGCAATGATAATTGAGCCAAAAGTCCTTCAGACTGACGGTCATTCTCTCAAACAGCTGATGAGAACTTTAAGTAAAATATGCAACGAAAAAAATTCTTCTCATTAAAAGTACAGTAGTTTTTGGTATGTGTATATGATGATATAAAGGAATTTAATGAATGACATGTCAAGTAGCATTTACTTAATTTGAGAATATTTTTCTACATATTCTGAAAATAAGTCCCATATCTTATGTGTATAAGTAAAATTGTCTTGTTATAAGCGAAAATACATCACTTTTAAGATATTTATGTTTGTTTCGATTAGATATTTTTTCTTGTTTTGGAAAATCTTGACGAGCCTTATTTTCATCTGTTGGCAGATCATTTTTTAAATTATTTTAAGTCATACATACCCTGTTTTTGTTTTTTTGTTTGTTTTTTTATTGTTTTTGGAAGGCAACTTTTTGCAGTGCAGTTGTTGCTCGAACAACCAGTCATTAAGTTTAGAAGCTGCTATTATTTGACAGCTGTATTTTGTATTCCCTTGGGTTATCTTTGCCTGCAGTACAAAATTGTGACCAAAGATGCAAAAACATCAGAAATCTGCCAGGTGGAAACGTTTCCTCCGGCACTGTGGCAACACTTCTCAGGTGACTCCAGGCTGCAGCTCTCTGCTCATGAAAATCCAAACTAGTCTTCAGCCTCTACTAAACCCTGACAGGCTACCTCCAACCCAGGAAGCAAAAGTGATTTTCCTTATTAAGAAATTCTGTTTTATTCACTTATTTTTCTTCATCACAGCTTGTCTTAAATAGCTGTTTTTTTTAAACGTCTAAAATACATGAATTAAACGGATTTTAATCATATGTTTCCCAACAGATGACATGCTGGGTAGTTTTATGTTACATGATGTTAAATTATGCATGTGGAGCAGCTTCATCCGCTGTAGTCTGATCAGCCTCTGATAGATGCAGTCGGGGCTTTGGAGATTACTGTGATGGTTTTTACCACAGGAAAAAAATTGTTTTTATTTTGCCAAAACGTTTCAAATAATCTTATTTCAAAAGTTCACTTGCCACACTAATGTTTTCCTACTCATGAAGGCAGCACTACAGGGTGACCAAGACTTGACAAAACTATATTGTTTTGGGTCGTAACTAGTTACATTTACTCAAATAGCTTTGGAAAAAAAATACTTTTAAGCATTTTTACTATGCTGTACTTTTTACTTTTACTTGAGTACTTATATTATCCAGTATTGCTACTGTTACTTGAGTAAAATGTCTGGATCCTTTACCCACTGTGAGTAAACCTCGCTGAATGAAGAACAAACATGTTTTAGCCAAAATTCACCAGACACAGACACACACCTGCATTTTTTGTCAAAGTTTTGTAAGTTTTTTATTGAAGGAAAATGATTAGGAAAAAAATTATTTTGCCTAACCTTGTTTTGTTTGTTTATTCTTATCTCCTAATGATATTTACTTTTTTTTTTTTCATTTTGATCCTTCAGAAACAGCACGAGTTTTTAAAGAGACAGAGACCCAATTTCAGTGTGTTAAATCAGTGGTCCCCAACCCCCGGTCCGTGGACCAATTGGTACCAGGCCACGCAAGAAAAAATTAAATTATTTCCGTTGTATGTATTATTTGAATCTGGAGTTCACGGATTACTTGAGCTTTCGGGATGCAATTTTAGCTGCTCCTAAATGTCATCCCCATGAGAACCTGTGTAAAAAAATAAACAAATAAAAATAACACCTTGCTGCTATGTTTATGGTGTGTGGTATTTGGTATTTAGGGCCTGAATCAGCCCCCAGTTCTTAATACCTAAAAGAGAAGCAAAAACATCCCCAAAAAATAGTTTGAGCCAAAATTATTCATCATCTACTGATGAAGTAAGTTTACATGAAAAACAACTTTGTGACCTGGTAGAGTAAATCTGTAGAAGAAAACTAATTAAACATTGATACAAATAATTCACTAGTTAAATTAAATACTGAGGAGTGACAGTATTGTCACAATTTAATTAATTACTCCTTAAGTAATTATTAGAGTATCAGATAGATAAACCTACTATATAACTACACACAAACGAACCTATTTAAGCATATGATCGAATAATTATTTTAGTACACAATTACATATTTGAATGTTAAATTCATTCATAGAAAAAAAATGAAATCAGTTGTTTTAGTTTCCTGTGTAAAATGCATTTAAAGAATAACTTCAACAAATAATTGTGTGAGATCGCAGCGTCTCATTGGTCTGTGGAGCAAGTATCTCCAATCAGACCAATCAGATTGCTGCGGCACATCAATATAAAATAAATAGTTGAATGGTTTCAATAATTACTCATAATATATGCCAATTCATATTATTACTTCACTCTTATATTTTATTTTTGATTCCAGTATATTTTTATTCTTGGTGTCATTACTCATCTTTCAGAAATGGAACAATCGTGTAAATATTTTTATCTGAATGTTTTACCTCACATTCAAAAAATAACATTTTTATCTGAAAAATGTTATTTTTTGAATGTGAGGTAAAACATTCATTCATCATTCATCCATTTTTACCCTTGTCCCCCCGTGGGGTGCCCCCACAGGGGGTAACGTTTCGGACGAAACNGAAATAAAAGCTTAATTTTGGTAAACTGTAAAGATTTCATGGACCTGACGAGCTACAATGGCCTCCTTCAGAATAACATCATATAAATTGAGGTAGTTTGGCTTTTTTTCAACTCCGTCAGATGTCAACTCCATCAGAGTTTTTCTGACTCTTTCAGTGAAATTGTTGTCAAATCTCACTTAAATGTGCAATTAATTCATTTTAATGTATTTTACATAAATTGCATTACTTCACATGTATCAAGTTTTTCATTTTATTCACTCATTTAGTCAAAAAGTCCAACTCCGTCAGATGGACTTTTTGTTGTTTTTGGTTTTAAATAATATTTCTTTTGTTTCTTGACAAGCAAGAAGCAAGCAAGTAAAAATATCACTAATAGGGTCATTAAAAATTATTTTTTATTTATTTTTGTCAGATGGCGATGACAACGTTCTAGGTCAGGTCGATTAAAAATGTAATTTTTTTTCAAAAAAAATGTTGCAACTGGGAGCCTGTACCTTAGCATCTTTACATTTCCTAAACATTATTTGTCATACATAAGGTTGAGAAATAACACAAAAAAAATTATGGGAAAATTAAAACCCATTTTGTCCCTATTCTCAAGAATCACTGAAAAGACATAAAATAAAGAAAAGGGGTGGATAAAAGACGACGGGAGCTGCCGCTCTATTTGCTGCGCTATGATTTGGAGGTGACTATGTTTTTTCATAGTTAACATTTTTAACTGAATAAACATAATAAACATATATAAAAATGACCTTTACATATAATAATAAACATTTCCACATATCCACCGGACTCTCAGTTGCAGATATGTCAGCTGTTTGGGATTCCCCTCTGTTCTTACGTCACCGCGTTTCTGATTGGCTACCTGTCACATTCTCTTCCCCAGTCAGGGAAAACCCCACAGGCTGCGATAAGACAACACGGATCAGGGATATTCAGGCTTTAGCAACACCAACATACAGAAGCCTCATCTGGCGGTGCAACCCCCCCCTGCCCCCTCATTGGGAACCACTGCTATAGAGGAATTAAATATCATCATAACTCGTATTATCCAAGGTTCTTCAAAGAGGTGATGCTGTGGGCAGGAAAGTTCTCCAGTAGTGGTCAGTATACCAGCGAACTGAAGAAGCATCTGACTGAAGACTGTTTCTGTGTCCGTCTCATATCTGTCGTCTCATGCTACCAGCCCAATATCCAGGCAGTAGAGTCGATATTCTACAATTCCCCTGGGTGATGGACCACATGGGTTTGTCCATTTAGGGCCCATGTAGGGCCCAAGTGGGCTGTGGCCCTACATGGGCAAACCCATGTGGGGCCATCGTGGAACCCGTGGACAAACCCATATGGGACCCATATATCAGCCCTCCTTTCCCCCACATGGGGCCCACCTAGGCATGCTGGCTCGGCTACCCACCTTCTTATAACCACTGCATACAGTACATGTGTTGCTCCACTGCTTTGATTCTCCACCTGGATTTATCTGCAGAGATTTCTACCTTCGGCTGAGTGTCTCTCCTGTCTCAGAAACTGCTGTTGAAATACTCTTGGCATTTTATCACCAGGCTGCACTCCTTACTTTTCCCAGAAATGCCATGCAATTTTTAGTTTTATTTTTCCCAGTGGAGACAGCCGGAGTGACAGTCCTTTCGACACGTACGGGACAATGTTCCACACTGAGGAAAAGGGAAAAAAATCATCCGGTGCTCTAATCTGTTCCCCCTTTAAGGAGTCGCCGCTGGTGGGCAGGTGTGACGCTTTGAGTGGACCGTTCTGAGTGACTTTAAAGAAGTGCTACCATCACACACCTATATGTCAATGTGGCCTCAGCTCACTCACTGTGTGACAAACGCAAATCGGCAAGCCATTTGGCGGTCCCTTTCCCCTCATTACATTTGTATTTATTTCAGCTGCTTCTTCCTTTCATGCCATCCACTTCTGTCAGAGGCTGAGCACCGACGTGCATCAATGAAAGGAACATTTCTGACTCGAAGCAGATAGCAATGTTCCAAAATGAGCGAGCGAGAGAGACACAGCGACAGAAAGATGGAAAGAAGGACAGAGGAGATAACTGACACAGACAGAGGGTCATACATTTAACGCACTGATAATAGTATCATTTTGTTGTAAAAATTTAATGTCTGCAATCTTGGTGCTGATTTGAGTTAAATCACCCTCTCACTCTGCTACCATTTCTATGCTATAATCATTACTAACAAGCCAATTTTGAGCTCATGGACAGATTTGGCATGACCGTGCAATGAATTTTGAGAAGGAGTCTCAGACGGTACCAGAAAGGCAAGAAAAAAAATCTACTTTGCTTCATCTGCTGTCAAAACTGAAGGGCAGAAATGATCGCTTTAGCATTTCCTTTGGGAAATGTGAAAGCGTACATAATAGTTAAATTCATTTAAATGTCTGAAATTGGCGAAATATTTTTTTAAAGAATCAAAAAAATGAACAAGGCGGACAACAAATCAAACCAAAACGTTCCACAGGTACACATTGACCTTGGGCCTCCGTGCATTACACCATGACCTTCAGAGATAAATGCTGTAAGAGCAAAGTGTTTCGCTCACATGCAAGTTCATAAGCTAAAGATTTATCTGCCGATGTGTCTGGTTGGGGATGAGGACGTCAAAAGAAATGCAAAGTAGGTTGGAGATGTAACACACTGGCACTCTACCCAAGGAATTAAAAGTAATCTGTAGCATTATGCTACATGTAGATGTTATGTTCAAGTAAATGGTTTAAAGTAGGACTGGACTATAAATCAACAACAGCGTATATCAAGACAGACACATGATATCAATATCAATAGAAAATACATCTGATATATTGAATATTCAAATATCCAATATTTAGAATATTTGCTGAATTCTGACCCAGAACCACACAGCATTCTGGGGGACATAGGCAGATGAAAAGACAACCTCTCATGGTGAGCTAAGGTTGGTGTTGTTGGTTGATAAGTTTTTCTGCCATATTGACCAACCCTAGTATCATGTCAACATAATACATAATACACACTGACATAAAGTCAATTTTCACTGGCACAAAGACATTCATACTAAAATAACTTACTAGTGATTGTTTCTCAATAGCAGAGGGTCCGCACCTTCTGTACAAAGTGAAGTGTAGAACAATTAGTTGATTTTGACCGAGTTACAAGGATCCAGAAAAGGTCTGGAAAGTTTGGGCGAGTCTGAGTGGCAGAAATTGATCTTGAGCGATGCATTAGAGGGCGTCCAATGCCCTCCAATGCAATGTCTAACGAGGACAAGGAATTGTTGCTAGGAAGACTGGTTCCATGCAAGACTGAGGTGGTCATAGAAGTTTGAAGAAAAACCTAAGTGAGATAAATTTTTAATTTAATTGTGTGGCTTCGTTTTTATTAGCCATTGGAAAGTTAAGCAGATGAAATCCCTAATGAAAAACACAAATAAAACATGAGATAGGCACAAGGAGTAAGGAGAGTAGATCACAAGGAGAATTGTTTCTTTGTACCATCGCTGCAGGTTAATACTCTTGTGTCAAGGGACTGTCTGGCACCTCATTGCCTTTTATCTTACACCAGCCTGATGAGTCCGATAACAACAGGTGTGCTGGCCCACTCATCCCCCACACTCCTGAAGATAACCAACATCAAGGAACAAAAGATACAGACACGTCCCAGAAGTGTATTTCCACATCAGAGTGTTGCGTTTTAAAATGACTCGCATGCTTAAAAAATAAAATAAAAAATAAAAAAACCTCAATTTTTTTTTTCTGGCTCTAAAATTTGTTCTTAAAAGAAAATTGTTGAAAATGCAAATGTTCTGCCAGTGCACTCCTGCATTTTTAAATAATTTCATCCTGTTGAAAGTGTTGGCAATGAGCGTTTTGAAAAACACTGTCTTCATGCAGAGCCTGTAGCTTTCTTCAAACACAATTCATTTTAATCAACTTTTATACAGAGCTGATTCACAACAGATGACATATTTCAATGTTGTTCTACACAAAAGCAGTCAATTAAAATTATATATACACAGATTAAAAGTAAATCCCATTTCAGTTCAGTCCTGTTTGTAAAAGTTCATTTTGAATGCATTGTGCAGCAATCCCCCCTTAATGAGTGTGGTGCCAGTTGAAAATTAATTGCAGTGAAACTTTGCAGCAAACAGATCGGTGATATCTAAACAGCAAGAAAATCAGAAACCTTTTTTTAATCAATGTTGAAGTAGGGTGGGGTTTTGTTTTGTCTTACATTTGATCAAAAATGATAACTCCTGAGGGATGAGAGCAACTCAATTTATTCCAGCCGTTACCTTCTGGTGAAGGTGTGGGTCAGCTTCGAGTCTGTACTGAGAAAGAACCAGTGTACTGGTGCCGAATCTTGCAAAGCAGCACTGGGAACATGATGCAAAGGAAGTATCTGTTTAGTTCTAGAACTGTTGGGTGAAAATGAGGCTTTTTACTGAGGCACAGATTATCACCGTGAAGTCGGCCTGCCATGTCTGCCACATTAAAGTGGACAACATTTATTGACACAAATTAATCATTTGAAAAGTTTATTCGGGGGAATAGATCAGAGGAAAACATATACTGGAAGTAACAAAGAGGTAGCAAAATAACATATTTTCTTATTTGTTTGATGTAGAACTATGGCATAAAGGGAGCCGGTGAGTTCCTTGCTGTTACCGGAGGTGTAGACGGTCGAGGAAAAGGTGAATGCAGCCACGGTTTAGTTTGACAGGGAGCAGGTAATTGGTTTACCATGATGCAGGTGTCTGTTTGATTTTCTGAATGCAGCAGCAGAGAGAAGAGCGTTGGAGGGCGAACAGGCAGGAGGTCCAGGTAGGCGGCCGGGGAAACAGCAAGGAGAAATGAGAGTAAGTAAGAGAAATGCTATTAAACACTAAGCTAGGACCCATTTTACCAGTGAGAAAACAATCTGCATCTGCCTGAGGGGTTCTGCTCCTAGTTCTGCTCTTCCGATTGACATTGATGAGCTTCAGCTGGGAACCACACCTGCTCATCACACTCTGCAGTGGAGGAAGGTAAGACACACACACATACGCACACACACACACACACACACACGCGCACACATGGTATGTCTATTTTTACAAAGACTTTGTATTGACTTCCACTCATTGTTAGTTCATTTTTATAGCCTAACCCAAACTCCATTCAGACCTTACTCCTCTGAATGCTAACACCTAACGCACTCCCTTCCTATGTGGCCCAGTCTTTGGGCCCCTGTTACGACTGACGTCATAAAGTTGATTATACTATAGAACGACACTATAGAAATAGTCTGGATAAATCTAACCATTACCAGTACATGCCAATTGATGTGTGTGGGTTTGATCCTAAACTTAACTCATGATGCAAAAACCACACTTCTTACAGGACCCAGGCTTTGGGCCCTGAAAGGGCCAGTCAGTCTCCACAACGCTGTATTTGTTAGGAAAATAGTTCTTGCAATGCATCAAAAACAAGAACACACGCACGCACGCACGCACGCACACACACACGCACACACACACGCACACACACACACACACACACACACACACACAACTCTGTGGATATGACAGCCTCATTCTAAAGAATCTTACTTTCATGTCCAAGAGACCACGTCACGTTTACATCAGTCTGAATTTCATATTTAACATGGCACCATTGCTTGAAAAGGTTGTTTTTGTTAACATTGTAGCCTGACCAGTGATTTACTCAGTGGATGTGCAAAGTGTCCTTCTTTCAACATATCAATCGTGGTGGATACAAGTTCACCTTGAAGCTGTAAGTGCTCCTTTATAAACCAGATAGGACACATAATATTGGTCAGAAAAAATATTATGTTACATTTTTCAGAGGAGCAACTGTGCGATAAGAGAAATCCTGATCTCTCTCTTGCTTCTCAGGCTGAGTAGATATGGAGGGGGAAAAGATGGATGTGTATCAGCAACTGGTTCCACTACATTTACAAATAGCCATAATTAGAACCAGACTCCAAGGTGATTTATAGAGAAGTGAGTATGTAGATGCTGGCCAGTGGAGCATTGAGTCTGTCTGCTTCACCACTGTCACATCTTTGACTAAATAAACCAGAGAATCTTCTAACAAGCTCACATACTGAGTGCTGTACCTAATAAAGACAAATGGTCTGCGTCCCTTTTTCTTTTATACATCAGGGATACATTTAAGATTTAGCATGTTATGTTGACAACTTGACAGCTAAAAAAAACGGTAGTGGTCGTCAGCGAGCAGCTTTTTGTCCACCATGAAGGAGCTGGAGGGCGGAGTCTATCGTGACATCACGTTGCAGCGGGTCGTAGTTCTGTGTCTCTTCCTGGAAAAGCTCAACAGGCTGAGCTACTGCTGTTTTTAACCTTGAGTTCTCTGTTCTTCCCAAGAGCCGCAAAATGTTTCACAGAAAACAATAATGGCAATTAAAAAAAAAAAAATCATTTGATTTAAAAAAAAATGTTAAACATTGTTTGACTTTTTTTTATCTCAATCAGTTACATAAAAATTATTATTAGCTTACAAAAAGTTTAAATAAAATCTTTATTTCTTTCAAAGGTAAAATGTCAGAAAAACAAAACAAAAAGCAAAAAACATAATAATAATTAAACAAAACACAGAACTTTCAAATCCAGTTCTAAAAGGAGTAAGGAAGACACTAAAGCCTATTAAATCTTACGTTTGGACATGTTTTATGCAAACATGTCCCAGATTATGCATTTTACACATATAGTTTTTATTATGGCACAACATTTAAAAACTCTTCTGAATTTTCTGTGGGGTCTTTTATTTCGTTTCAGTCACATCATTTCAATTTGAATTCTTGATACATTTTGCCTTCAAGTGGTTTATTGTGTAAAATGTACTTTTCTGAGGTTTTATTTTTATCATGGTATTATATTATCCCCTCATCAAAAATACACCTGGAGTGTTGCTTTAATTTGTTTTTCATGCATGGTTCAGAAATAATTGATCGGTTTTATTTTACATGTTGTATTGTATTTAGTTCTTGATCATTCAGTTACACTTTGAGGAAAAACAAAACAAAAACATTTGATCTAATATTAAAACTGTACTTACAAACAAATGTGATTCAATCAGATTCCACACACTGATCTCCGTTTGTGTATTTCTGATCAGAGTGAAGTCTTGATCTTCGCCGTGATGCAACTCTGAAAGTAATGCGGCTTTCAGCCAAGCATTAGAGAAAAAGCCTCTCTCTGAGTAATCACTTGCAAGACAAATGGTTGGCATTGAGACATCTTACATTCCCGTCTAATTAATAGCTCCCTTCTTTGTCCCCTATAATAATTCAAGATGAAGGACAATAAATAAATGGTGCTGCCATGACACTGTGCTTTATCTGCCGCAGGAGGAAGGATTCAATTAAAGGGAAGATTTCAAGCACAAAGTTGGTGTATTTACTTCACTGCTTACCCCATCCTAAGGGTGAGCAAACACCTGCAAAAGAGGCGTTTGAATATTTAATTAACAGATATCATTAACTTTCCATCGATTTTCCAAAGTAAATATATATATTCTACGTTTTAATAGAGGCCTAGTATGTTACTTTGATTAAAAAATATATGTATATATATATTTTTTACATATTTGTTTAAACTGTCATATTTGTAAATCAAGCTCCTCTGCCTTCTCTTAGTGGTAACTAGAGACAACCAATCAGAGCCAGGAGGTGGGTCTTAGCGCTGTCAATCACCTCTCTTCAGATAGCAACAATAGCTCAGGGAGGATTGTCTGTCTCATAACAAACTGTGACAACATGGTGAAAGTTTTAACAAATATGTAAAAAAAACAACAAAAAAAAACTTTTTTAATAGAAGTTACATACTGCTCCTTTAAAACTTCTCAGAATCGGATAACAGAGGCACACTGAGTGGACAAAAAAAAAACAAACAAACATTAAAGTCAGAACAAAGGGACTCTAAATGCAAATTTGGAGTATGGAGGTGAACTTGAACAAACGGGGCGTGTGTGGGTGGAGCTTGTGCTCGCCGAAAGGAAGAAAAGCTTGGAGTGTGACAGTCGTGGCTGGCTTCTCAAACTGTTTGACTCGCAAATATTTAAGCCCCGCAGGGCCCCGAAAACTGATACCCTCTGAATATCAATAGGACTTGATTTAATGTGACACACATTAGTACAAAACCCCGCAGCCCACCAATCGGAATCTGTCTCAATCCACTTATCGCGCGCAGCGGCTTTACAGTATCATCTCTTTCCTGGAGTGCGTGTCTGCGTCCGCGGGGCCGACACCCAGAACCAAGAGGTGAAACTTGGAGGGAAAAAAAATCATTAAAATGAGAGCCCTGCACAGTTAACAATTCTCTTTCATCGAAGTGCTTCCTGAACCTCACCTCTCACCTTCTCTGAAGCTTCGGCCAATTAGGACGAAAAAAACACGGTTAATATTTTATATTTCGTTTTGCCCAGTGCTATACTCGAATATATCTCCGCCGTCACGTCCCACCTGTTGGAGGTGACTTGACTTCAAGAAGTTTTTTTTTTTTTTAATGTGCTGCTTGAAAAGTCTGCTGCAGTAAATACAAATACAACGCTAGCTAGGGGGAAAAAAAGACATGCTAAGGAGCTTTCAGATGCCTAGAATACAAATTCCAGTGAGTGTTCATTTGCATATGGTGTCAGACTCACAAAGAAAGCAGGCTTTATTGAACTCAAATGTGCTTAGAGTGGAATCTGAAGATGCGATGCATCAGCATGAACTTCTGCAAATATTAATATTGCACTGCTCTGGACTTTATGAGCCTAGTTTGAAATAAGGAAGAGGAGATATGGGAGGGGGGAAGAAAAAGCTGTGGGTGTTTTCTGAAATCAGTCAGGGGCAGAGATCTTTCACACACACACACACACACACACACACACACACACTTCCACACATGCAGGATGGTCAGTGTGTATGCTGGGCACTGCTACAGCTTGTGTGTAATCTGGGGATGACTCCAGAAATGCTTCTGATTACTACATTAGTTTTACTGGGCAGCTAAAGGAGACTGGAAGCTGTTGGTTCGTGGCCTCTAATCAGATTTTGCTAGGTGGGCGCCAGTTTGTGTAATATGATCAGGGAGTGACCAGTGCCTTGTAATCAGGTTAATTACTGTTCCTCTTGTTTAGTCCTTGTAGTGTGCGTGTTTGTTTATAATACCTTGTGGGGACCATTTTCCTGACACATACCACGTTGTGGGGACCGGAGCCTGGTCCCCAAAAGGGGTCAGTCTGTTTTTGGGTCAGGGGTTAGATTTACAACGAAGGTGTGAATTGAGTTTTGGTTAGGGTTAGGATAAGGGTAAGGTTTAGGCTGTAGAAATGAATGGAAGTCAATGGAAAGTCCCCACAAAGATAGCCACGCAAACATGCAGTTTGTGTGTGTGTGTGTGTTCAGCCTCGCTTAAAACAACAGTCTGGTTGTTTGAAGCACAGCAGTATTAAGTTTTAGCAAAGACGATTGCTTCAAAAGCATGCAAAGACCATGATTATTATTTCTGAGAATTAGAAAAAGTGCCAATGCTCTTTCTCTTATTGCTTTTCTAACCCAGTTATTAATTAACATATGAGTTAAAATGTTAATTCATGGGAAAATGTGATGAAAGCACCAAAGATATCAGGAAGAGAATCGTAGATCTCCATAGGTCTGGGCACAATTTTCAGTTTGATTTGGGACCAAAGTTGCAACATTTGTTACATTTTCAGCTGCTGTGGTTCGATTTCACACTGCTCTGTAGCAAACTATGAAAACCAATTGAAAAACCTGTTCCCCTTCTCGCCTGTGGGGGGCGTTTCACCAAGAACTACTGAAGAAAACGACAGGAAAAGACATGAGCCCATCTCCCTTCTTCACAAAATGTAAACAAAACAGGAGTAGCGTAAAATTTTAGCGCTTGTAGCATTTCTCTCCTGTCATTGGTAGGAGATGAGGAGCCATTTCTCTCTTTCGCCCTCGAATCGATCCTTTGTTTTGGTTGTTTTTACCCAGAATGCCCTGCGATACATTCCGTTTCCTGCTTTTGGAGCAGTCTTATATGCACATATAATTTCAAACCACAATACAGTTCACTTAAACTGAACCGAGACCGAGGTTTGTAGGCGGACCAGAGTTTGCTTTTTTTGGTCCACAAATGAACTGGGGTGTCTATGCAGACGAACCATAGCTCTGCTAAAGCGGCCTAGGTAAAACTGTTGTGAATGCACCTTTAGTCTGAAGTCTAAAAATCCTCCTGAAAGCCTGGACATCTGCTGATCAAAACTAGTTAGAAAGGTCACAGGAAAGTTTGTCTCCTTGGATATATTTGCTCAGAATTACATGTGCACATTTCACATCCTGCACAGACTGGGCCAGCCTGTCACTGTAAGACCTCAGCCTGACTGCATACAGGAACAAGCTCAAACAAACCAGATAGGCGAAGCTCCCAGGAGATTTTTTTGTATTATTATTATTTAACCCTTGTGTGTGTGAAAACTGAGGCAAACACAGAGGACTATGGCAAATGATATAAGTTTTACGTGTGTGGGGTCGGTTGGACCCCATTTCTACATACAAGAGTTAAGAAATCTCCCATCCCTGAATAAATCCCTTTAGTATTTAGTATTCTTCCCAGTGCAGTCAATGCTCTGACCATGAACCCTGCTAGTACATGTGAAGTGGGATGCAGAATATGGCAGCAAGCCAGAGGGTTGGAAACTTTTTTTTTTTTTTGGGCAATGCGCCAGGTGAGCAATTTCATCCGTATGATTGGGCACCATCTTTAGGGTCTGCTTTCATCTGCTAGTTTAGGCAACACTGACCGAACAATCCACCAGCTGCAGGAAGTAAAACATGTTCATTGTTTACTTCTGCTCAGGCAGAAACTCAGGAGGCCTAGAAAAATTATTCCTCACACAGAATATCCAAACCATGGAAAGATCAAGACCCTCCTTCAAACTTTAGGAGCTAAATCTGTCGGTGCCAGGGCGCAATCGTATTTAGATTCATTAGGATTTCACTTTTGATTTTATTTCAGATTTCAAGCAGAGTTAGACTCGGCTGAACAACCCCAGCGTAAATATGACCGGTATCCTGATTTTATTACTGACAACAGTTAAGAAAAATGTTCCCAGATAAGAAAATACAGACAATTTGGGAATTTATTTATTTATTTATTTTGCTTTTCTGCTATTCTGTCATCTTGCCACTCTTCAACAAAACCCAGATTTGGAAAGTTAACTACATCTTTCAATATCACAGGTAATGATATTACTGTTAATGTAACCAATAACTTTTATGTGTTATTTTCTTATTATTAATGCTTTCCCCCCCTTTCTTTCTTATTTATGAACCATATCAACACAAACACACTATGAACACCTAAAGAAACACAATGGACTCTATTTGTTATTGGATTCCCCCTGCCTGCATATTCAGTTTTGCTTCTTTGTCTGTTCACTTTATCTTAATCCATTTGTTTGATTTGTTTACATCAACAACCAATAGTTGTCCCATGAACAGCGTTTTTCACCTGAGCGGTGGATCTCTGAGGCTCCTCCAGAGTTGCTGTTGGTCTCTCGGCTGCTTCTCTGATGAAAGCTCTTCCTTGCCAGGCTTTTAGTTTGAAATCTCTCGCCTTGTTTCGGTAGCTCCATTTCCATTGCAAATGTGCGCAAAATGTCTTTGATGTAATGTTGAAAAAAAAAAAAATACATTCATTTTACAAGAACGCAATTGATATCACATAAGTTTGTTCACACCATAAATCCTTCAAAATCACAACGCGACATCTTCCTCCTTCCACTTCCTGTCGTTTCTTCGTCATTTCCGCCAGCGTTAATGTTCTCTGAGTGTTGATCACGTGACCCATGATGCAAAGTGTTTTCATTGCGGTTTTATGAAATAGGCCTACACTAATTTTGTTGCCGCCTAGTACAAAAACGTTTTATTGAAAACCTTGAGTTTTCAATAAAAAAGGCCATGTTTCTATTAAGCAAATTAATTTCAGTTTTTCCAATTTGCACAATTTTACAGTCAAAGGAGCCACAGCTGCTGTCTTCCTTCCCTCCTCTACAGTTTGAGCTCAGTCCTCCCGTCTTCTTCTTTCCCATTGCTTCTTGTTGGTTCTTTTATTTCATTTCCAAAATCCTTGATGCCTTTTTCTCTCTCCTTCTTAACACTATAAATAAACCACTGAGACCTTCACAGAACTCTCTTTTCAGATTTTTATTTGTAAAAAAAAAATGCTGAAAAGTACATCTTTTGCTTCAGCTGCAAAACTGTTCACCACTCTGCCGTTCGATCGCATTAAACCTCGGTAATCGGTTTGCGATTGCCACGTGATAAAATATAGCAAAGATAATTGTATAATATTATTTACAGTTCCGAAAAAATGAAATAAAATAAGCAGATTGTCTCTGAAGCAATTACATTTTCTTTTCCATGTCTAGATTCAAGAATCACAATAAAAACGTAGGCAAAACGACCACAAGGTGCAAATCAAGCAGACCATCTGTTATTCACCGCGCGGCAGCCTCAGGCTGATTATGTGTCCTGTTCAAAGTCTCGTTCTCTGAGTAAATATTTCCTATAGTGTAACACCGCAGCCTGTGGAAAACATCCAACGGCGTCGTCCATCTGTCCTGAAAAACCATTAGATTATGAGAAACCAGCTTGTTCTGATGTGATCCTGTAATGTTGTCTGCTTCAAGGAAAACCCCCAAATCTGAGCTTCCTTTACCTTTGCTATGGTTACGGCGTCAAACCTAACGGCACACGAGAGAAGAGTGTGGGTTTGTGGGCGCTCCCTCGAGAGCACACACACACACACACACCCTTTGCTATGGTTACGGCGTCAAACCTAACGGCACACGAGAGAAGAGTGTGGGTTTGTGGGCGCTCCCTCGAGAGCACACACACACACACACATACACCCGCACACGCATACACACACATATTCGTTCATACCAGCTTGTCGGGCTTTTTGTGGAAGCATAGCAAAGGGAGACGATCTTAAATGTGGTTGTGATGAATTATTGAGCTGGTGGAGACGGTGGTTCACCAGCAGATCTGAACTGATGTTCTGTTTTTTTTTTTGTTTCTTTTTTAAGCTCAGCACTCTTTGTGATTCAAAACCTACAAATTTTCGTGGGACTGAGTCTCTTATCTTGACTTTAACATTTGTTGCATAAACCCCCCATTTTAGTTAGCGTACACCGTCTTGCAAAAGTATTCACACCCCTTAACCTTTTCCATGTACTTTCACATTACAGCCGCAAACAAAAACACGTTCATGGCATGTGAAAGACGAAAGTCGAAATAATATGAAAACAATTGTAATATGAAGAAAAGACTCATTATTTTGAGAATAGCCTCAACATTATGGTTTTATTCTCATAATACTATGAATTTAATATTGTAAGATTTCAACTTTATTCTTGTAATTTTATTATTTTATTTTCTTAGCGTGGTCCTAAGTCTCTGTCGTAACATAGTTATGTGCCTGGAAAACATGTAATACTGATCAAACCTTTTTTTTTTTCCTTTTAATTAATCCATATTAAAACAAACATATTGCTGACCATAACTTGCTGTTCAGATGGCCCAGTTGTTCCCCCTCCTCTGCTCTCCCACAGTGTCAGGACCAGAGGCCTCCGTTAATGGTCCACAGTTCTGCAAACACTTTAAGTCTCAGTGATATCAACAGAATAAATAGAAATCATATGTGCTCATTGCTCCAGAGCTGTGCTTGGTAACAGTGCAGTGAAATATGTTTTCTTTAGTTGGTAACAAGTAAAAAGTGAGAAGTGCTCTGGTGGGAGTTTGCTTCTGGTATTTCAGTGTAACTCTTCCTCACAGGGGATTTCTGTGAGCTCATTACTGTACATCATGTCTGGAGCTGCAAAGACTCTCATTAGCTTGCAGAATAAATCTATCTATTGTGCTTCTAAGAACAGTAAAACCCTTGATCCTGCATATATAAACAGCATAAAAAACAATGACATAAAGGAGCAGGTTTTTTTGGGGGGGGCCAGGGGGGTTTGGTGCTTTTGCAATTCCTGAATTCTTCAGCGTGTTTATCCGTTTATGCTTCTTGATTTTTTTTTTTTCGGCTGCAGGCATTCATTGTCATTTTCTCTGCTTATATATTTTACAGTAATCACACGTTTCGGAGCCAATGGATCCACACAGCATTTTCTGCAAAGGTTTATGTTGCTCTCTGTTTTGAAGCAGACTCTCTCTTCCTCTAAAGCTACAGCAGGTACCTTGTATAAAAAATGTTTCTTTTTTACATTTCTTTTTTTTTACCAAACTGTTGTGACAGTATAATCAGTGGGAACAAAATCTGAGATCCTCTTCCTTCTCCCAGTGCTACCTAGAAACAAGCAATCAGAGCCAGGAGGCGGGTCTGAATGTTGCCAATCATGGTCTATGTAGCAATGCTAATTGCCCCTTTCTGCTCACCCCAATGTCCAGCTAGCTGCCATGCTGGTCGCTGGCGGTTAATAACTCAAAAACATGCTAGCTAGTCTCCCCACTCAGCTCCTTCAGACTAGCCAGCAGTAATTAGCAAACACCTGGTGGAACTGTGAATCTGCTGAGCTCATTATAGGAGCTACTTTTCAGTTCAACACTGTTAAAAATGTTGTTAAAGGGTTAATAGAGGAGCCATGTTGTGACGACTTCCTGAAGCCGGAGTTTCAGAAAGAGCAGGAGTTTCTTAAAGAGACAGAGGCCCAATTTCAAGGTGTTTAATCAGGAAGGAAAACTTCTTTCAAGTCATATTTGATATACATAGTATTTTTATAACAATTTAAAGGTACCATAGTTACTTGATTGTGCTATAAAATGGCACTATGAGCCTAGTAAACACATAATACTGTAGATTATAGAATGAAATGATTTTCATCGGGGAATGGAGCCGGGGATCGGGACACGCACCTGGATTCACCTGAACGCACTGACTGATGGAGAAAGTAGCTGTTCCTGATATTTTCATATTCGGCCCACTCTGTATTTGCCCTTCCGGGTCTTCGCTATATGCCGCTCTCCATGCTGTGTGTGTTTTGACAGGCGGGGAGGGGGAGGAGGCTGATGGATGTTAGACGTTTTCAATCGGGAAAAGAAAGGAGGTGAGAACAGATAAGCAGGAGAGGAGGAGAGAGGGAGAGACAAGGTCGGCAGACGGAGCCGAAGACGCGCCGAGTGGGGAAAGGCAAAAAGGCGAGGACAGTGCTGAAGCAGCTGTTTTCAGAGATGTGGAAGCCGGTTGCGCGTGTGTGTGTGTGTGTGTGTGTGTGTGTGTGTGTGTGTGTGTGTGTGTGTGTGTGTGTGTGTGTGTGTGTGTGTGTGTGTGTGTGTGCGCAATTTGGCCAGCATCCGGCTTTAGCTACAACTTCTCTGCTCCACCACCACCGCCGCCACTGCCACCACCCTCCCCATCAGGTTGATTAATTGTGAACAGAGCCAGGTGCGTTTCTCTCCCCACAGAGAGGTCAGGCATATGGCACATTGGAGAGCCAAGCAGTGGAATTATCATATCAAACCCGTTCCCCTCTCAAACACTCGAGAGAGTCTAAGACGCTGATTCTGAAAAAAAAAAAAAAAAGAAAAAGAAAAAAAAAAAAAAAAAAGAAAAAGAAAAAAGTATTAGGAAGATCAAGGTGCTGAAGCCTTTTCTGACAACCACTGTTAGCTTTGAGATTATGATGTTTTCTGGAGCCGGGCTACGCAGGAGCTGCAGGACCTTTTCATCTTCCTGACTATATCTGTCCTCTCTCTCCCTCTCTCTCTGTGCCGCTGTAAATTATGCATGGAGCAGCACAGCCAATTTCCCAAATGTTAAAGCCGGCAGCCTCCGAGGCACGGTCCCGACCTCTGCCGCCCGCCGAGGCCGGCTGTAGATCTTCAGGAAGGCAGAGCTTGTAGGAAGCGTGACAGGGCTGTTCCAGGCAGCGCCGGCGATTAGACCAATCAGGACCTGGAGGGACGAGTACAGTGTTTGAGCCGGTAGCAGCCTTTCTGTGCTTTGTTAAAGGTGAGCGCCGATACAACGTAATGTGGGCAAAATCAGCAACTGGGAGTGTAGCCGTACATTCACCTCAGGAGATGAGGCTAAGGCTGTTTTTTTTTTGTGGGGTCAACATTAGAAACGGTGCTTTTAAGACATAGAAAGATCCGGGGCTTTTTTGTGGGGGTTTGTTTTGACAATTAAAGTGAAAGTTTCCAAATTTACAAACTGTGATTTAGGGAGCATTCATACCAGTCCTGTTTAGCCTACTTTAATTGAACTTTGGTTCATTTGGGGAGGTGTGAATGTGCAACCGAACTTTTATGCAGACCAAAAAAGGCGAATTCTGACCCGTCTATGAACCTCAGTGTCACTACGGTTGAAGGGAACTCTGGTGCTGTTGGAATGCAAACATAGATGCCGAGCGGACCAAAGACCGCTCTGACAACAGAACCTGGACTATAGTGCAGGTAATTCTGGGTAAAAACAACCAAAGCAAATGTGCAAGTCTAGCACTGCAGGCAGAAATGGCTCGTGGT
>NW_006799968.1:2946917-2992893 GCF_000485575.1 Poecilia formosa | reverse complement strand
ATATATATATTTTTTACCATCATTTGTTATGTTTGAATCGAACATTTACTTCATGTGGGCCACAACTCAAAATCACATTTCTTCAAAACTGTTTTTGAACCACCATCTCCCTCTGTTCCTTCTGTCTATACGCATCAAAAGAATTAGTTTTTTTTCTTTTTTCTTTTTTTTTTCTTGGTCTTAAAGGCAAACCAACAAAATGAGTTTTGTTCTAAAGGGTATGTTTAATTCATTTCCATTAGATAATGCCGCTCATGTGCTTGCCTTGTTAGCTTGTTACGCTGCCTTTGAAGCAGCCTTTGCCTTCAAGAGGCCCTCTGCTCTTTCATCGCCACATCTCATTCAAACTGCATGCTGTCCAGAGTCCCTTGTGATCAGCATCGCAAAGCTACACGATTCTGCATAAATTCAAACAGGCAGCCATCGGACGTCATTAATACATTTATTACAACAAGCAAACTTGTCTTCTCTTTCTGGGGGCGAAAACTCAAACATCATTAGAAGAACGGATCCTGCAATTTGCAGCAGCTAATTGCACCTTTTTTTCCCTTTTTTTTTTTTTCTTGCCTGAACGGCGACGGGAAGCGAGGGAGACCGCCTCAGTGGCAGTGTGAGAAGAAGCCACAGTGGTGTGAAGATGGATGTCAGGGAACGCCACTGATTGGAAAGTGAACCAAGGAAGCTGTGAAAACCATTCTGCTATTGTTGTTTGTTTTGTTGTTGTTGTTTCTTTTTTTTTCTTAAAGGCAGTGCTGTTTTTAAGCAGTTCAAACCGTTTCCAGAAGGACGGGGATGTAGTGAAAACATTTCCAGGATGAGATAAGAAAGAGCACCAAGCTGTAGATGAGGTAGTCCAATCTCAGCAGCGGTTTGGAGAAATCTTTTTCCTTTTCTCTGCGCTCAGAGAAACGCGCTTAATCTTTCAGTTTGTTTGGGCGTTTTATTCCCCAGAGGTCTAATTTAGAACGAAGTGATCTGATTAGCCGAGCTCTCCCAGAGACCCCCTCATGGGAACCACCACCGACTGCACCACTTGAATCACAATCACAAAGATGCATTGACACACAAAAAAGAGATGCATTCTTAATCTTTTTCTCAATTCACATTGATCGTCTTTTTTATTTTCCAGCTCCTCCCTGTTTAATGGGACATTTCCTCATAACGTTCTGTTGTTAGTCATAGTTCCCATTAGAGTGCATTATTACTTCCAGTAAACTTGCATGCTTTGCTGCCATCACCATTATGGCACCATTTCATCTTCTTTGCAGCTTAGAAGCTCTTCCATATTAGTGGTGGGAATCGATTAAAATCTCTTATCGAGTTAATTGTGGGGTCTGTAATTAATTGAAATTAATCACATTTAAAGCAAAAATCATATTGATGAAATAAATATTTATAACTTAAATACTGCTTTGCTACTAAATTATTGAAGAAAATAGACATATGAGCTGAACAACAAAAGTTAATGTTGTTTAACTGTTATTTAGGTTATTAAAACATCAAACTGGTATAAAGTGATGTTACACCAGTTCAGCTTTCAAGTTGTTCAAGATCCTCTGATCATTCTTTTTCTTTATTTAAAAAAAAAAAAACTGCTAGCAACCTTTTAATAGGACCTGGTGTTAAATTTAAATTTCCTCTGTAGCGTTCCACATGCTGTAAAAGTATCCCAGCAGTCTGCATTTGATTAACACCATGAAAAAAAAAGAACTACTTTACCGCATTAAAACCATTTTAAGCCATAATATAAACAAGGTCATTATCTGCAACCTACACTGTGCACCCCTGGCTCCCAGCAGGACCCTGGAGCTTTCAAAGGTATTACAGCTGAGCAGTCGCGTCAATGCAAATGTGTTTTTGTGTTCTGCCCCGTGGGAGTATTTGTGTGTTGTTGTCAAGTGATCTTAATGTCACCGTGCGCGGTTGAAGAGATTGTTGTCTACAGCGGTGTACGACGGGCACCGCGCGGGAACTGATGTCTATTTATGAGCAACAAGCTGACAAGGACATGACTGAACACACGGCACGTGTTGCTTGTCTGCAGCATTACTCATTAAAACACAATATGTTTTACAGAACGGCGGAACGGGGGGAGGAAGAGGCTCGATGTCGGACTGCGCCGAGTCGCGCCGGGTGCAGCGTTCGGTCGGTGATGCACGATGGAGACGTCAAGCGGCAGAGTGGCTATCAATCAATAGTCACGATTAATATGATCACGTTATTCTTGGGAGCTAAACAGACTGAGGGACGGCGTTAATCTACCTGTCAGCTTCCTCCAGCTCTCACCCCCCCACCCACCACCACCAGCTACAATGGCGACCGTCAGTTTGATATTTGTTTTGTCTTTTTGTTTTTTCTTCCTCCTCATCCTGTTACTGCTGAATCATTTAACTGAGTAACAACTATATCACCGCCGTGAATCATTACACAGGGTTCAGGGGGGCCTGGCAGAGGGATGCATGAGGAGTTAGTTATGCTCCCTTGCTTCCTCTCCTCTCAGCCGATCTTTCTTTCCCCCCCCAGTCACTCACTCACTTAGACACACACACACACTCACACACCCACACCCACACTGAATTTCACTCCACACACCTCCGAGCGCACGAGCCCCATCCACTTTTTCCACCTGGTGTGGGAATATAAATGATCAATTTCCCCAAGTTGAGGTAGAAATGCTCATAGAGGAAAATTAAATCCCATGCCTGAGGCTGATGGGATATTTATCTCTCCCGGTTTTATCTACTGCTCTCTTCTCTCAGTAGTTGGCACATTTTCCATCAGTGGCTTTCTCCTTCAAACAGTTTGCACTGTGTGTGTACACCGAGTCCCCGCTTTCCTCTCATGGCAAGTCAATGTGTATTTTATTTTTTTCTCCTTCCCTCCATAGCAGACGCACCTCGGACCTCTGATCTTGCTTAGAAGTTGCAATTGCGCCGCACAAAGCCAGGGTGTTTGGTACATTTTTAAAGACAAGGGTGCTGATTGTTCAGAGGCGAAGACAACCGAGTCCTAATCGGCCAAGGCGCTTTCAGGCACGTAAACAGTTGTTTATCGTCGGATGGAGTCTGCTCCCCGATTCCTGCAACCAATCAACTTCCAAGTAATTATACTCCCGGCTAATGGTAAACATGGCTACCTGACGTCTTTGGGGATGAGAGGGGGGGTAGAGGTGGCTGGTGTTCATTGTTATTGCTTTGTGCTCTTAATTTCATTGGTGAAGATGCTGACAGCTGCCAGTATCAGCAGGTAGTTCAGGTGATGAAGCTAGTTTCTCTCTCCTCCCGTCGATAGAAAGCAGTATTGATTGGGGGCAATGATGTGGAGGGAATTGAACTGCAGGGAGCTGCGGGAGACGGTGGATGTCCTACACCCCCTGGCATCCGTGGGTTTGTCAGCTTGGCTGGCTTTCAGGATCTTGGTGATTCTGCTGGCAATCAATGACCTCTTTAAGAAATGCCCGCATCCGCAGAGACGCATACGTATGACATGCTTAAGACAGCATTAAAACAAGGTTTCTAAGAGTGCTAAAGGACTCCTATATGCATCAAAACCACTTACTGACACTTGGCAATTGAAGAAAAAAGATTTTCATACTTTATGTGATGGATGCCTTTCTGAGAAAGCGTTCTTGGTAAGTCTGTCAATAGGTCACATGCGGTGCCATGAGAGTTTGTGTCCCTTTATCTTGTCTGTCTTTGATTTCTTTTGCCACGTTTTTGTTTTGAAATCATCAAACAAAAACAAATGAGAAACAAATGCTAAATTGTTTCTCCGCCATTAGCACATTTAGCATGAGCATGACTGACGGCTCTAAGACCCTCCTCCTACCTCTGATTGGTTGATTTTCACTGGGCGCGGTAGCAGTATTTCAGGGAGGAAGTGGAAGAGATCGATCTTTTCACAGATTATCTGTCTCATATTATACAGTCATGACATGGTGACAGTTTTAACAAATATGTAAAGAAAATATTTTTGTAAAAGTTACATACTGCAGCTTTAAGAGAAAACGCTATTCAGCTCTTCTAGCCTCTTCTTTATATGCCCAGGCTCAACATAGTGAATTGAGAAAAGTTAATTTAAATTAGTTTAATCAAATATTTAATTTACATTCTCCAGTTATATTGGCTTGGTAGATTAGTGAGAAAACACTGAAAATGGACCGAGTTAATTGAACGCCCTGCAGGCTAATTTTTATTTCTTTGTTAATCTAAACCTGGGGGGATGGTCATGCCATGGTTAATGCAGTTCAGATGCCTCACAGGAATGGGGTTGTTGGTTTAAATCTGGTCGTCGAAGTCCCTGCCGAGGCATTTTCATGAGACATTTGCATATTGTTCTTGTATTGATTTGGCGTCAACACAAAGAGAGGAATGAATGACAACATGTATAGATGCTGACATTTCCCTCAAAGCCTTTATATAACTCTCTGAATGATCTCATGTTACATAGAAGTTCACAGGCAGAGCTGCTTCTAAAAGTGCTGTCTACCATCTACAAATACAAATGTTTTGATACTACACCTTAGTTCATGAACATTGTTGGTTATGGTGTCTCTCATCTTCCTCTTGACAAAACCCAAAAGATTCTCTTTGGGGTTCAGGTCAGGCGATACCAGATACTGATACCTTTGGCGGTGTGGGCAGGTGCCAAGTCCTGCTGGAAAATGAAACTAGCATCTCCATAAAGTTGACCAGCAGAATGAAGCATGGAGTGCTTTAAATCTTTCTGGTATCCACTTGCACTAGTTCTGGACTGGATAAAAAAAATAGCAGACCACTGACAGCAGATGACATGGATGAAGAATGGGATGCCATCCCACCGCAATGTGTGACCAAGATGGTCAAACTTCCATACTTATTGTGCTAGATAATATTCAGCTCTAATCGCTGATGACCCTAAATAAACTGCAGTGTAGCCAGTGGTGCTATTTTCAGTCTATGAATGAGATTATGGAGTACTACAAGCCCATGACGCAAAACTTTATATGTGACCACACTTCATTTTAACCCACTACAATAGCCTCCTACAGTCACAGAACTGGTGTGTTTATGGTATCTATAAGTAGACTTATATAAGTCTATAAGTATCTATAAGTCTGAATTTCGTCCATTCTAAAAAAAAAAAAAGGGGGCAATGTTAGATACACATGCATGGGAAACGGGGCATATATAAACTTAATTTTAGAAGATTGGATCATTGTAACAGTGTCTTTATTGATAACTGTAAAACTGCACTGGTTCCCAGTTTGTAAAAAGATTATATTTAAATTCTCAATGATGGTCTAAAAGGCTTTCCGGTAAAATATATTTCAGATTTATATAGTCAGGCATGAAGCATCATCTGTAACCTGCTCACTCAACTCAGTGTTTTTGAGACCAGAACTAAAAGGTGACGCTGTTTAGTGTGTAAAAGGTGAAGAACTCGCTGAAAACCTTAAATGTGCACAAGCTGCTGGTTCATTTATACCAAGAATAAAAACATTGCCATTTAATACAACTTTTCCATAAAGAGCTGTAAAGCACTTTAAATTACCCTGTGTATGAATGGTGCTGTACAAACAAACTCGATATGCCTTCAGAACTCCCCAATTAGTAAACAAAGTCCAACTGTGTGCAATTTTAATCTCTGTAAATCCAGCTGTTCTGTGAAGGCCTAGCTGGTTAGTTTGTCGGGGAAAATTAAAAGAAAATAGAGGATCAAGGAATACAGCAGACGGGTCAGGGAAAAAGTTTTGAATTTGTTATAAGTCAGGGTAAGGGTTTGAAGTTCCTCCCCAAATCTTTGAACACATCGCACAGCGCTCTCCATAAATGTAATAAATAAGTAAACTGTGAAGTTTTCCTTCCGATTTACAATTAATTATATGCTTCTTTGTGTTGGTCTATCACACGAAATCCTAATAAACTACACTGAAATCTGTGGTTGTAATGTGGCAAAAGGTGACTAAAAAGTTATCAAGATTTCTGAGCTTCTGTCCCATTTTCCTCATTATAGGTTTGACTATACATTTTTTCTTTACAGTGTATCTGAAAACTGTTTCACTACAAAGTTTTTTTCCTCCAAAATTTTACATATAAATACTGCATTAAAACAATGTGAAAAAAAATGTTGTAGAGGTTTTTGCCGATTTAAAAATAGAGAACTGAAAAAAAAAACCCCACATTTATTTAAATCTGATACAATCTGGAACAAGGCTTTGACAGAATGTAGAAAAGTGAATACTGTCCATATGCACTGTAGATTATTGTGAAGATGTCAGGTTTAAGATACTGGCTTGGCTGAGAAGTAAAACATGAGTAGGTTTGATCAAATACAGAAATAACAGATCAAATAAATCCACTCAGAGTACAAGACGACAAACAACGTCAAATTTAAATATTTCATATAAGATGTTTCCCGTCTGATCCTCGTCAAGGTTCATAAGGTTTTATTTCATGTGAGCAGATTTTCTTACATCTTGGCTGACATGCTGCCAACATGCCCTACGCTTTCTATATAATTTTATTCAAGAGCAAACCGATACTAAGTCCCTACCTCATTTATATGCAAATTCATTTTTATTCCATCACTCAACTCTCAGTCAGACTTGGATGAGGATGTATTTTCCGATTGTATTGTTTTCGGGTTATGATGGGCCTCGGGGATTTACCTGAGGGTGTGTGCTCGGTTTTTATGTTTATGAAGATTGATTCTGCTACGACTCTTTTCTCCTCTTTCTCCGACTTCATAAGTACAGCCGAACTCTTAACTTGTTTTTTTTTATTTTCAAGATTTATTAGCACTTCTTGTTTGCTCTGCTGTATTTTTTTCCTTTTTACAACATAAAATATACTCTCTCCCAGCCGGTGCTAAAGCCGTCTCTTCCCGTCAGTGACCCAACGACTCCCTCAAATCTTCCACAAATAAGACGCGTCCAGCGAAGAGAATCACTTTGCACATAATTTCCCCAAAGTTGAAAAATAATGATGGAATTTAGCTCAGCTCCCTGACCTCTGCCTTGTAGCAGATCGCCCAAAAGCTTTGTCTCCTCGCGCTGCGGTCAGCTCAGGAATTTGTTCACAAGGTTCTGCATCCATCAGGCCCGCCACAGTTTCTCCCTCATCAATGTCAATAAACACAAACAAGGTGAAAGGCAAAAAAATAAAAATAAAATAAAGAATCAGCCGTGGTGGAAGCCGCTGCGCTGCGCCTGGCTCTCCTATCCGTAAAGGGACAAGAAAGGTTACATTTGTCTGAGCAGACTGAGCGAACTACATTTAATGAGAAAGGATAAGGCACAGGAAAGGGCTGAGCAAAGTGAAGCCACAGCACATATAAACGATCCCCCTGCAAACACACGACACAGACGGAGTTCAGGTTGGCACCTCATAATTAAAAGCAACTGAAATATTCATCCTAACGGGTTTTGACATACTGTTGTGTTCAACATGTTGTTTTAAAAAGTAACTAAAGGTCATTTTTAAATTTCTGAACATTTTACTTCACCAAATCAAAAAGAAATATTGTGCAAACTGAACTATTTTTGAATATGTAGCTTTGATCAAAACATCAATCATAGAATTGATGTTTTGTTCTGCTGTTTTCCTGATTAATGTCTGCGTCTTCGATCCATCTTAAAGGGGCAGTACTGTGTAAAATATAATTTTTTAGCTTTAGATAATGTTATACATTCTTTCAGACATGTTTGAGAAATCCTCAAATCTCCTGTGGCAACCATTCAGCTAGCTGTTAATCATTGTTAAAGGGTTGAAAGAGGAGCCATGTTGTGATGACTTCCTGAAGGCGGAGTTTCAGAAACAGCAGGAGTTTCTTAAAGTGACAGTAGTCAAATTTCAAGGTGTTAAATTACAATGTAAAATTTCTTTCAAGTCATATTTGATATATAAAGCCTTTTGATAAGAACTGATGAAGGAAACATAGTTACTTGATTGTGCAATGTGCCTGGAAAACACGTGATACGGTCTCTTTAATATCATTTTGTTAAGTTAGGATCCAACTCGATCATGTTCACCAATTAAATGATCGCGCTGATTCAATTCTACGCTGCTATTGTTTTAAACTTCATCTGTGATGAAACATTTAATTTCCACCAAAGGCAATAAACGATCTGTCCTCTATTACTTTGAACACAACTGTAACTCAGCAACTTCAGTTCATTTAGAAGCTGATGTAAAATTAATCTATAATGCATTTATCAATTCCTCCTGGCTAACTGCCACCCCGCCGGTTCAGGTCAAACACTCGTGGCCCACTTGCTCGACTCCATTAACCAACAGTTAATAATTTTTGCTGATGCTAGGTAAATCATATTCCTGAGCTCTGACAAGTTTCCACTACACAGCTGGATGGATTTTTCTTTATTGAAAGAAAAGCATTTTTTTTGTGTGTGTGTCGAGGGTAAGCTGTAGAAGTTTGATCGTAATCCTGAGCTGTTGGGTTAATTGTTACACTTCTTTTAGTGCATCTTAGGAACAAGATTTACATGAGTTATTGGAAGTTGCAGAGTTTTAAAAATTCAGAGGAACAAAATGGAAAAGTCCATATCACCCACTATCAAAACAACATTAAATTTAGTGCGATAATTTCTGACAATTTATCGTCCAGCAAAACTGGTTGTCGTAACAGTGGTACGTACAGATACCTGAAGACGACAGATTTATCTTTCACTTAATTGTAAGTATTAATAGTAAAATAAACAGCATGGAAATGTTCAGGAATTAGTCAGTTTCTGCGTCCCAGAAATCAATGTGCTCTGGTGCAAAATGTGTAAATCAACCTCAAAGCACAAGCAAATGTTTTTGTGAAGACACTGGAAACAGATCGGTAACAAAGTGTCATCATCCACAGTGAAGTCCCGCACCGAAAGGGTTTTAATGTCACTCAGGAAGCAGAGAGCCATTATTCTAATAAAGAAACACAGATTATAGTTTCCAAATGCACTCCGTGATAAACTACTTTAATGTTTGTAGACATGCCCTGTGGTCTGATGAAACTAAAATGAAAGCGTTTGGCCATAAACATCATTGTTACATTTGGAGGGGAAATAAAAGTTGGAAATTAATGCAGTGTTCAAAAAAAACCCTTCAGTTCAAGCTTGGTTTATTAAAAACTGGGCTGGGTTGAAGGCACTTGAAAGAGGAGCAACCGTTAGTCATTACTCATCACCCAACTGCATGGAAAACCTGCGTACTCCTGGTCAACGTTTCTTTCTTTTCCCAGATTGTGCTATCTGAGTATTGCTGCTCCCTTTCTGTCTGTTCTGTTCCTAACCTGGAGAGGGCAAATCCTTCCTCTTCAACCAGATTGAAGTTAGAATACCAAATCCTCTGAGACCACCCACCCAACCATGCAGTACGAGGACGATATGGCTGCCAATCAAGAAGAAATAATGGCACTATTCCTCCAGACTAACCTGGCTAATGCCTTTCTATGCAATTCCAATAAACAATTTACCATAGCAGAAAAATAATTTGTTAGCCGTCATTGGTGGCCATGCTAACTAGAACTGAGCATCACATCGGGCTATGCTAGCTGCAGCGCAGCAGAGCGCAGGGGAGATGGAGGGTAACAGCGCTTAGCCCCGCCCCCTGGCTCTGATAGGTTATTTCTAATTTGAACTGGGAGCACTGCCATAAAGCAGATTAGCTTTTTATGCATTTGGCTCGTATTATACTGTCATGACAAAGAGACAGTTTTAACAAATATGTAAAAAAAAAAAAAAGTTTATAAAAGTTACCTACTGCAGCTTTAAAGTGTAAAATAATATAAAATAATTCTCAAAATATTTTTAAAGATATTTACTTATATAAAAATTACTCATGTGGATCAATCTGGGTAAAAAGTTAAATGAGCTGCCTCTCCTACTATTCTGCTCTTAATTACTCCACTAGTTTAATAAAGTAAGGATTTCAGATACAAGATATTCCTGAGTTTGGAAAGCCTCAGGAAGTGAGCTATTCCCAGCTGTGATGCGTTGCTGAGGTCTGCCTCTCCCTTTGTTTTGTTTTTTCTCTCTCTCTCTCATTAAGGTTTTTTTTTTCTTTTCAAACCTAATTCTCCACGAAGCCTCATTTTTACTGCTCTTTCACTCTTTTGCTTTCTTTTTCACTGTGTGTCACCTTGGATGATGACGCCAAATCCATATTCACACCCTTCTCATTTGAACCTCTGCATTTCTCTTCATAACACATCAGCGCGTGCGGGCCCTCTGGAAACGGCCTGCCTCTTGTTAATTGTGTGCAACGTGATCTGTGCCCCGTGTCTCCTGCGATTGAATTGTGTAAATATTCATTTGGCAACTATCCGGGGCTGTGGCAGTATTGTTCTGTCTTTTTTAAAGCGTGGGCTTGGCTGATCGGGAGCAGTAAAAGGCTACGTTTGTGTAGCTGCAGGGATGATGTGGCGTTCCAGGTCTGTGCATCATTCCTCTTTTTCTTTTTTTTTTTTTTTTTTTATGTCAGGCGCCTTTATGTTTTTCAGCGGGGATTCCTTTGGCTGTTATTCACCGGCAGCTTTATGACAGCCACATAAAATAACTTAGGCTCGTTGTGTGTGGCGGTACGGGGGGAGACAGAGGACATAATCCATATGTAGGTAAGCACCTCGGTTGCTGCACTTTGTGCACTCTAAGCAACCGGGAGAGAGCACCGGAGCGAGTACAGATGATGACCTTGGGCTCGGCTCCGTCAGAAATAGCCGAGCCGAGCCGCTGTGGTTCTGAGGGAAATATGGAGAGCTGTCATCATGAACAATGTTGTCGTCCTCTTGTCTTAAAATAAAAAAAGCCATCAGTCCCCACAGAACACAGCCTCCGCGAGAAACGACCTGCACAGAAAAACGACCCCAAGGTATGTCATTAGGTACTAGACATTTATTAAACCAACATCGGAGAACAAAGTGAAATATAGTACATGAGATTGTAATGAGATCTTGTGGAACAAGGACAGATATTAAAACACACTTATTTATGCCAATGTTAAATCTGACATAGGTCAGTTTGACTGCTGTTATTATGGGTTATATGATGACAACTCACATATTGTCCTTTCCCTTTTTTTATATTTGCAGATTTGTTTCATTCTCAGTGTTTTCACATATGAGCCAGAGGCTTTTCTATTCATTTTGTCAGCTAATAAACTAAGCTAATTTTATAAACCTGCTTGTGGTTTAATGCAGTGATTTCTAAAATGTGACACGACTAAAATTCAACGCTGGTGAAAGTCTGGGCCAGTAGAGAAGGATAAGCTGACAGGGCATCTGCTCCCGCAATTTTTAAAATAATCTCTGTGTGAGTACAAAACGAAATTGGTGACAGAGTAAGATAAAATCAGGTTGTAAGCACTGCGAGGCCAGCTAAACGTTAGCTTCTAACACAGCTAACATTAGCATCTGCTTCATAACTTCCTGTTAGCGCTAATGGGCTAGCTCAGTTTTTAGGGAACTTGTACCACAGCTTTGTACATTTTGCTAAAAATCTAAAACATTTAGAATGGTCAAGCTTTAACTGCAGAGAGATTACTTTAAACACAGTTTAGTTTTTTCAATTTCTGATTGTGAAACCCAAAATGGAATTATCAGAACGTGTCAGTAGGCCGGTCAAGCCTAAAATAGTCTACACTGATTAGAGGTTTGTACAAGTTAAAACCTTTACACACAATCTCTTTGTAGAAAAAAAGAGATTGTTGGGCTCCCTAAAATATTGTCACATCTCATTTCTTGTCTCACACCGTTCTATCATGTACTAGCTTGTCTCATAAACTGAATGTATTGTTAAACTTTTGATAGAATGTCATAAGACAACAAAGCTTTTTATTCCTCCTGGCAAAATGGTCAATTAGGCATTTGCTAAACTGCCTCCAGACACTGCAGATGTTTATTAGATTTGGAAGATGTATAGGAACTGAATGGAGTTTAATTTTACTGCGTTTTACGCCAATAAAAGATTACGATTTGCAGGTATGGTACCGTTTCATCTGCTTACACAGCTGTGTTAAATTTCACCGTTGTGGAAACACGGTAAAAAGAAGTGCACTGGTAAAGAAAGCCTGGCCCGCTCTCTGCAGGAGGTGACAGAACATAATAAGAGAAATCTGAAGAATGGCAAAAACCATCAGACTCCATCAGACGTGAATCAAGATAACAGGCAGGGATATTTTTCAGAATGTTACAGTGAAGGTGTGAAAACGGGGGGAAAATGTATCAGATGGGGAAGAAAAGAAAAAGTAAATTTTACTATTATAATTTAGCTGTCAAAGTTTCTTTCCCTGTACAGAAAGAGGCAGAAATTGGACAGGAGATTAAATAAGAAAATCTACACCATTAAACAAATCTGTTCTAAAAAGAGAAAGCATGCAGATTTCTTCGCAACTGAGTTCTTGAATTCAGCCAGACAGACCTTCAGAGCTACATGACAGCAGGTAATTTATAAGGATCACAGAAAGTATCTGCAGTGGAAACACTGAATAGGTCAAACTGGTCCACAGCTCGTAGAGGACAGGTTGAGGGTTAAACAGCATTAAAATGTTTGGATGCCTTTCTTGCCATCGAAGCCTTTGACATTGACTTAGGGTGACACCTTCCAACCTGTTTTGCTTAGACAGATAAATGACAAATGGCCCTGACTGTCAGCCAACATCTGTTATTCAGCTGCAGCATGGCCTGCCACTGGGACACACACACACACACACACACACACATGCACACACACACTGAGCTTGTTGTCCTGGCACCAACCCACAAAGCCAGCCTCCCACTGCACAGTCATGCAATTAGCGCCAATCGGCGATCAAATACCGTTATCTGAGCTATCTCAAGTGCAATCACACACAAGTTCCCAACGAGTTTGGTTGCTTGTGCTTGTATCAGTTTATGGTGAAGTTAGATTGAAAACACGGAGAGGGGGGGAGGGGTAATCTCTAATCTCTCCTTTGGGGAGGCAGTGTCAAAAAAGGTCCTAAAAGTACGATAAGGACAGATGGTGGAAAGGCACAACAGCCTGCACTTTATCAGGTTGTTACTGTAAGATAACCAAGTTTAACTATAAGGTCTGGTATTACACTGATCAGGCATAACATTATGACTGCCTGCATGATTGTGCAGTAGCTCCTCTTTGTTGTCAGAACATCCCTGACCTCTGACCTGTAGATGGACTCCACAAGTCCCTGGAAGGGATGCAGTGTTACCTGCGACTGACATGCTAGAAGAGTCTCTGTGTCCTGTAAGTGGAGTGGTAGGCCTTCATGGATTGGACTTCATTCAGAACTTCCCACAGTTGCTCAATCTGATGAGGGAAAACTGGGTCGGCCAGCCTGTTCTCCATTTAGGAGCAGAACTCCTTCTGTTGAGAACATAAATAAAGTGTCAGTATATTCTGGTTCCCATAGCTGACCCTCTGCATTTCGTTCGGTAGTTCTTCTGTAGTTAATGTCACACCATTTTTGGTGGAGAAAAAACAGTTAAACACACTGACAGACCCACAGCTAAAATCCTCAGAAATAGTGATCCGTCTCGTTTCAGCAACCTTTAGTCTCCTCTGTGAATGACAGAGCAGTTTTCATCCAGGAGCTCTTAACTAGTCTTATTAATTTAATAGTTATTTAGTGAAGAATCGTACAAATGTACATAGTTCTTCACCGCATCAGGTAAACGTTCATCAAAAGTACTCATGTCTCCCACAGTTACAAAAATCCAATGGTGGAAAAGGACTAGCTGAACATTGCTGTCGGCACATTTTCACGTAAAAACAAACTTCTGACCAATAACGCACCACTTCGGACAGAGCTCTGTCCAGATAGTTCGAACAGGGCTTGGTGTCGAGTTCGGTAGTTGAACGAAATGACGCAACTTTTTTCACGTGTCTGATTTTGGCACTTCGGATGAAGTATGTCGGGGCCAGAAGGAAACACATATTAACAACTACGAGGGGCTTGGGTTATGAAAGTATCCTCCTTAAGAAGAGTTGATGAAGGAAAAGTCACGCTAAATCAAAGAATAGCCAAGCTAGAATGTGATAGACGTACTAAAACATGCAGATAAAGATGGACGTCTCCCTGTGGTTTGAAAAAGATCTTGAAACATTTGTTTCTGTAAATGATGCAGTGTCCTACTCCATACTGCTTCACCCGCGCTTGGTGCCATTGTTAATATCTATGTATCCTCTCTAGGTGGAAGTCGGCGTTAAGTCAAGGTTAAATGGGCGAGTTTTTGAGCTGCATTGTGTTTGGATGCTCTGTAATGTGCTAGTTCTTTAGTGATTATGTATAGCAGGAGAGCGGCGGCGGTGTTTAGGGACTGTTATCTGCAGCCTCTTTTCATTTATGATGCTTTTATAATGGTCTCTCCTTCATGGATCACACCCTCACAGGCTATACACCTCACAATGATGCATTCTTTATTATATTTAACAACAGAGGTTAAGCACACAGTACACAACGGTGTCCTTGAGGATCTCAAGTAAGCAGTGATCTCTGTTTAGGCTCCACAGAGGAATAAGCTAGATATCCTCACATTTTTTCTGCACCCTGCTTGAAGCTGTATTTGACAGAATTAGGTCTAGGACAGAGAATGATGTGCTAATTATCCGAGACAGCAGATTATCCTCCTTTGACTGGATTCAGGTTAACAGTCTATCGTTTTTTTTTATTTTACATTTCTCTGGTTGTGGTCTGGCCCTATTCCACTGGTATTAGGTTGAAAGATGTCACATGTTCTCCCAGAATAATCCGCAGAATCAATTTTCCAGGCAACTGTTTTATTTTCGTTTCTATAACGCTGCGTTTTACCAGCGTTTCCTGTAAGACAAACAACCCGAAATATCTGTTGCCCACTCACTTTTATTCAGCTGTTCCTGAGGAATGAGAAGATGTGTTCACACTAGAAAACATTGAGCATTTCGTCTCTTTTTTTGTGTCATGACACCTAACAGTTGCTAGGGAAACCTCCTGGTCAGATGCACAGCTCACCTCATACAAGTCTTCAGATAACTCAAGACTTGTATGAGTCTTTTTACAAGTCTTCAGTGTAAAAAGGTCTTTTTAAAAATGTCTTCTACATCAAGTACAGTCATTTGGAACCACTCATCTCCTTTGGTTCAGCAAACTCCTGAGTAGTAGAGCTCAATATCTCTCAAAAGCCTCAGAATAAGAGGCCTGTACTTGTATAGTGCTTTATCTAGTCCAGAGGATCCACAAAGTGCTTTAAACTATATTTTATTATAGTCATTCACCCATTTATACACACTTTCACACCCTGATGGTGGTAAGTTGCTATTCTGTAGTCACAGCTGTAGTAATAGGTCGAAACAACTGACACCCTTTTAACCAACCACTTTTTTTTTCACTTTCGCTGCTCAGCTCTCACTCTTTGTGGCTCCGCCCTGTTCAGAACTTTGTCTTGATTGACAATATGGCGGCTTGTCTCCAGAAAAACAGGGCAAATGCTAACTAAGAGGATGAACTGCGTCAGCCCATCCAAGCAGAGGCGTTATATTTATTTGAGTGCAAATGTGCGCTGAGGGCATCGTTTGGTTTGATTCCGTTTCCGTTTTAGTTCTGTGTTGTAGATTTTTAACAGTGTTTTTTTTTTTTTTCATTTGTTTGTCTTTTGCTAATGTTCACCTATTCTGCTTCTGAACAGGTAGTGATAGGTCTATGGGCTATACAAAACATCTTCATTCAATTTTTTGCACCAAATCATTCTTAGTAATGAAACTTTATTCTCCCCAGTTCTGCCTATTTTGAGCTTTTTTGTAGGGGCTCTTGTCACTTTAAATCCAAATAAGCCACTGCTGGCCACCGAACACCCCCTCAAATGGCTGCGAACAGATGAGCAATTATAAAACTGTACATCTTTGAAAAGCAGAAGTAGAGCTTCCTGCGCAATTAACAAGAACACAGCAAGTGGTTTCTGGATGTGTGTGTTTTTTAAGCATTTGGGCTGTTTTTTTTTTTTAAAGCAATAGACATATAAATGGAAGTACAAAAATTTGCAAAATGTGAAATTTTCACAATATGTCCCCTTAAGATAAAAATTAAAATTTTGAATAAAATATTACACAGAAGTAACATGGCCAGCTTTGGTACCATCACAAACAGATACATTTAGGAGAGTATAAAGCCTCTCATTAAAACATTAAATGCAACAGGATTTAACATAAAAAACATTAATATTCATAAACTGGAAACCCACTGGTTACAACAAACACATACTGCTGCCCAGATTGTTGTTCCTCTTTGTTTCTCCTTGTCTATTCTGATTATTTCCTGGTTATGCGTGGCATCATTTCCAGTTGCAGTATGTTGAAAGGAAAACTCCCTTTTCAAGCTCAATGTGGATAAAATGATAAATAATTTAAAAGCTTATTAATGTGTAGCTTACGTTCAAGGTCAGGTTAAGATTCATAAGCTGAAGGTTATGAAGGTAAATCATCATTAAACATGAGAGTTGTGGTGCTGAGAACGTTAAAGTTTCTTAAAAATGTCAAATAAGAAACAAAGGAACAACTTTTTTTGGGATCTTTCCTTTATTGTTCACAATTTGACAATAATGAGGAGCTGGTGGACCGGCCAGCAGAACACAGTTCACCTCCACATCCACTTTTACGTGTTGCCATAACTTTTCATTTCCTCTTTAGGCTACATTTTGTTTGAAACAGTTTGATATAAAAACCCACCATTAAAAACAAACAAACAAAAAAACAATCATTGTAAAGTACTCATGTATTGTATGGCTGTTACTGTAATGCTGTAGTTAATTTGGTGATATGGCAGCGTTTGGGATGGAGGTCTGGCAGCTGTTTTCAGGAAAGCTGCCTTAAAAGCTCCGTGATTATCTGCTAAACGCCACCATGTTTTTCCTGCAAGGTGACAGAGATTTCAATGCATTTTATCAAGCGGCAAGTCAGACTCTGCTGGGCTTAATAGATGCACCACAGGTTTTCGTCCAATATTTCTTCCACACGCCTTTGACGCATTTAATTAGTGCGTCGTGAGCCACCTCAGAGTTTGTCAACGGGGATTTATATTTGTTTCTATCTCGAAAGCAAAGACAGTAAGTGTAATTTGAGCTTTTAGTACATGCTATTTTCAGGCCGGCTGAAATTATATTTAGATTAACTTGAATCACTTAGCATGCCAAGTCGTTAGCCCCCGTCGTATCCCACAAAGTTTAAACCACAGTATTAAAAACTAGCAAACTTACATGGCAACTGCCTAGTTAGAGAGAGGTGCTGAGGGTGCATCAAGAATTCACTGAGTTACTAAAGTGACACTGTTTCCTCACTAGTTTGAGCTTTAGTGGTGGTTGTCTGTGACTCAAAGCTGCTTATTTCCCAACCTTCTTCAGTCTCAAAGGCCCATAAAAAACACACAATGCCATCATCCTCCTACCACTTCCTGCCAGTGGTGGTCTGTTTGGTGCCCTGGGCGAACCATCTTTCTGTTGCTGGCTCATGCCGCCCGGCCACAGCGTGCCGCCCTGCACGGTTGCCAGTGTCGCCCATATCAGAAACCGCCACTGCTTCCTGCTGTCTACTTTGTCTTTTCTGCCAGTAGCAACATCCGGTTGTTGATCACATGACTCATCTGAAGCAAAAAAAAGTGTTTTCATTGCAGTTTTGCAAAATAAACTAATTTCAATGCAGCCAGAAAACCACCTTATCCTAGCACAGTGATCCTAGGACAGTGTTTCTCAACCCTGGTCCTCACCGCCCCCCTGTCCTGCATGTTTTAGGTATTTCCCTTCTGCCACACACCTGAATTGTATCTCTGGGTGATTAACAGGCTTCTGCAGTACTTGATGGTCATGCAATCATTTGAATCAGCTGTTCTGGAATAGAGGCACATGTAAAACATGCAGAGCAGGGCGGTGGTGAGGACCAGGGTTGAGAAACACTGTCCTAGCACAAAAAACTATTTATTAAAAAATGGTTTTGTGTTGACATTAAGCTAATTTATTTTCATAATTCCACAGCTACTGCTCCTCCTCTATAGCTGGCTAAATACACAGCAGAACAAAAGCCGAACATGAATATTAAAAGTCCACAAAGTCACATCAATAGAACATTTTCTGCTGCTGTGGTGTTGCTGTCTTTATTAGTCAAGCTGTAGCAGCACAGTGTGCGGTCAACAATTAGCATTTAAAATGCCACTCACTTCAGTACCAAACAGGCCATGCAACATGACAGCGAACAGAACGTGTCGCTGGCTGACTGCTGGGCTCCGGCTCCACCGGACCCGTCGAGAAACACCAAAAAGTACGGAAACCTCGACACAGAGGACGCCGTGGCGTCCCGCAGAGTCCCAGTCAAACAGCAGACTCCCGTGACGAGCACTCAGTCACATTTACAGTACAACCCAGCACAAACACACCACAGTGAACTCCCAGTTTATGAAAATTAATAAACAACTTAAATAGGGAAACGGATAATTTATGTACAACATGTTCAACTTTTTAGTGAGCATGTGTATTTAGCGATTCAGCGGCAGAATTTGAAACAGCTTGCAGGAATTTGCAAACAGAAGCAGAGGGATGTCCGGTAAGTTTTTGTTATTTTTGAAATGACAAAAAGCATAAAAAAAAAAGATTAAAAGCAAACCTTCAAAGTATAATAAAACTTCCCCACACGTTTCCCTCGAAAAATCTTAGAAAATAGTGATTGAGAATCCCCTTAAAGAAAGAATAGTTCCTGATTTATCTCCCTGCGTACGGCGTGTGTTTGAGGCTACCGGCGTTTTCAGCCTCGTTGACTCGTTAATGATGTGGTAAAGTCACGTATGAAACCAGTCGGATGAACTCCGCCAGACAGAAACATGGTATCATCTGCAGCCAAGAAGCATCAGTATTATGTTTTGCATGTTTAAAAGCTCAGTAGAAACCTCACAGTGATTTTTCTTTTCTTTTTTTTTCTATTTACTTCAGCATGATTAAAACATGAGTTTTTTCTCTGTCAAAACACAGCTGCGATTTGTGTTCCCCCCCACTCTCCCTAACATTAACAAGAGGAGACAAAGATAGGCCTGTTTAATCCCAGCGTCATGCTTTTCGTTTAGTGAGAGAGAGAAAGAAAATCTATCATTAGGCATAAAATAAATCAGCGAAAAGGCTCGCGCTACACATTACCGAACAGATCTTGTGATTTCATAACAGACGAAGCTGGATGGCGAGGTGGGGGAACCTGCTGTCTGAAAGTGGGGCGCGGAAAATCATAAAACTATGGATAATGGTGCATGCAGGGCTTAGAGCGAGGCAAATTTGGTGGACTGAAATGTGTTCCCCGGTCGGAAAATCACATGGAAAGAAGAAGAAGAAAAAAGAAAAGATATGGAAAAACAGACATTTTCACGTCCGTGCGCTTGTGACTGGAAGTGCTGCTGCTTGATGAAAATGTTTTCATATCTCAAAGAAATAAGAATACTAGAAATATTTCAGCATGTCTGGTGTTGAAGTTATAACAGATATATGCTTTTATTGCACCAAGTATCATCAGGTAATAGGATATTATTTTGACATCATGTGTTAAGTGAGACAGATTTGTAATTTGTAATTGCCACAAATAATCCGCACAATCTCATGTTTATGTCTGAGAAGATTAATGCTTAAACTAGTATTTATGCATTTATGTTTCCTGTTTAAAATAAGCTGGATAAATGTTTTGAGTTCATCATCAATTTTGCTGAAATACTTTTATTGTAAAGTGGTGCTGTATCATAAAGTGGGGTGGTTTGTTTGATCTGTTTAAAATTAATAAAAATGTATTTTCCAACCATGTAGTGCCTCTGTAGTGTCAGATAGTAGTGTAACCTTCATTTGTTATAAAAATGCTGAATATACCAAACATGACTTAAAAAAAAATTTACTTTCTAATTTAACGCCTTGAAATTGGGCCTCCGTCTCTTTAAGAAGCTCCTGCTCTTTCCAAAACTCCGCCTTCAGGAAGTCATTGCATGAATGTTTCTCTATCAAGCCTGTCACATCGTTCTTAGGAGCTTTGCAGTGCACAGCATAAAGTCATTACTTTCATTTTACACAAAGAACTTCAGTAAACCGTTGTTCATAGGAGTTACATGAAGGAATGTTTAGTGGTATTGGAGTCTTACCGTAATAACACCTTCAAACTGCTCTGCTGTGTCTAGTGGAGCTGATTTAATGAACACAAAGGCATCGTGGCTTTCATTAAACACCAGGATCATTAATATTAAGCTAATGTCTTGTCTTGTCTCATGTCTTCACTACGTTACTGACTGACTCAGGAAAACAACAGGTGGCATCAAACCTCACTTGAAAAAACCCATCTAGCTCAGATTCTAGAGTAGGACGAAATCTGTTACAATAATCATGTTTTTTCTATACGAAACGTATTCACTCAGAATCTGATTGACATTTCTTAGTTTATTTTTTTTTATTTATTTTTTTTTAAATATTTTTTTGTACGTTTACACTCTTTGTTTTTATGACATACTTCATGTTATGAATATGTGCTGCGAATATCTCTGTTCTGTTATTTATGTATTGTTTTTTTTATTAATAAAAATAGTCTGAATCCCCCAGTGCAAGAACATACCATTACCGTGGGCACTACTCACCCTACCTGATTCTGATTTTTTTATTAGTCGAGAGTAAGCATAAAAAACACGAGACATGAGTAATAGTTGTAAAGAAAGATTGGGAGCAATAAAACTCAAGTATCACAAACGCAGACGCGGTATGTATGTGACGCGATTTTACTCGGAAGAACAACTAAAACCTATAATGAAGAAATGACTTGAGCTGCACAAAACAAAAAAAATTAAAAAAGTTTAACTTAAGTCATTTTGCTGAGTAACGTAGTAACGTCGTGGACTCTGCCTATGAGCAGTTTCTCTCCTTTCTGCTTCCTCCTCTGTTGTTCTTGATTACAGAAGCAGCTCTGGAGTGCGAGGGTCGGGTCACAGCTGCAGCTCATCCATCACCTGCTCCAGAAATACCTGGCTGCTGCATCCACACATCATCAGATCTAAAAACTGCTTACAGACCCCAGGCTCTCCGGCTCTGTCACTTTGTTTTCGCTTTTAACTTAGCTGTTCTTTCCTCCTGGGGATCTGCTCACAAATCTAGTATATATATATATATATATATATATATATATGCTTAGCCTCTAGCTTGTGCTTTAAGAGCAGAAGTAACGGAGCGTGGCAGTAACTCGAAACATTTTACCAGTCAGTTAATGATGCTTAGTAAAAACATGATGAAGCTAACTTAAATCACTGCAAAAACACAAAATCCTACCAAGTATTTTCGAACTAGTTTCTAGTGTACATATCTTAGTAGACTTGGAATAAGACAAAAGTAACTTTTAAATAACTTTTTGAACTAGGCCAGAATTACTGGGTCAGATTTTGTGTTTTCCTCTTCTCTGCTGAGCAACATTAAAAGAAAAGAAACCTGACGTGACAACCAGTCAGTAGTTGCTGCATGGCTGCATTGATCTATAAAAGGCTTGTTTTCTTTTAATATTCACTGTGTTAACCAGATATGAAGCATGTGAGCAACATCAAAACTGGAACGAAACAGCAGCAAATGTAAAGTCAAGCAGTGTTTGTCATGTTATCTGACCTCACATTTAACTCGCGTCGCCTTTGTTTAACCTCGTTTAGTAAGTGAGCGAGGCTGTTGAGATTAAAGAGGCTTTCCCAGGGAGAACTGAGGAAAAAAATCAAGAGTGGCATAATGCAGATAATTCAAAAAGAAAGGAGCAGAAAGGGGGGATGGCGTATGCGTAGAGTCTCTGAAATCTTACACACTGCCTTTAAGGTTAAAGGGAGTTATATTGTGTAAAACTGTTAATAATTGTTTTTTTGTTTTTTCAGTTTTAAACAAAGCTCTCACTTTTCTGGATCAAACGACTAGAGGGGAGGTGTTATGCGTTTTTCACCCTCGGAATCATTTTGTAGTAAAGTAACTTATTACTTTAAATATATTCATGAAATGTGCCTGAAAAGAAATTTGACTTTGTAATTTGACACTTTGAAATCGGGGCTCTGTCTCTTTAAGAAGCTCCTGCTCTTTCTGAAACTCCTGGTTGAAGGAGGAGCTTCGACCTCGAAGGCGGGGCTAGGTCCTCCCAGGCATTTTGCAAAACTGAACAGTTGCCATAGAGATTAAATGATTTCTCAAACATACTTGAAAAACTTAAACCAAACTTCCAGGTAGGGAAAAATAATATATAATTTTGTAAAGCTCAAAGAAGTTAACTTTACCTATATTTTCTGTTTTTAAGGCTGTTGAACATCTTACTAGCTTTTTATGTCAGAAAGTAAGGAAATGCTAGATTATCTTCTTGCTCTTTTATCAGCTTTTAACATCTTCAGTAGGATACAAGTGATGTTAGCTTACCTGTAAGCAGTTTCTGTCACCTTTAAAGTGTTTTGTTTCATTAGAACATGAAAATTAAAGAATAAAACGCAGAAACTGAATTTTCCTTTCACGCCATGTGAAAAAAGATCCAATGCAGCACAGCGATACATCGTCGCCTTTTTTTTACTTCTATAGGTTGCATTATCCAAGAAAAACTATACCTGTCGAGAAAATTGAGCACAGCACCTTTGGATTTATTTTAATTTTGTGGGTTCAAAAAGTCTAAAACATGCGATGAGTAAGTGATCTCGTCTCTGTTTCCAAGACAACTTCAGCTTTGAACATCTCACAGTTACTCAGTGCTGCAATCAGTTTTTTCCCAAATCCCGTCTGACACAAGACTAACAGGTTGATAAACATTACATGTAATGAATGTCTCACCCTATTTTTTCTGTTGAACAATGTGACAGCAACTCACTGCCTGGAAGTCTAAATTTTGCTTTTGCTGTGTCACAAACTGTTCCAGCATGAATGCTAACCGTCTTTTTAAGTAGCAAGTTGTGCAAAATCTTCCTCCTCAGTCATGTCTCATCTGCAGTTAAATATACTTAAATTGTTTGGAAACCACACGGGTGTTAACGTCAAGAAAGGAGCAGCCTCTGCTTTTCCTCCGATGCCGCCTGAAACTAACGACGTTCCGTTTGAACCTGTGCTTGCTGAAAAAAGGAGATTTTGTTTTAATGAATTTATGATAAATTGGATTAGCTCATCAGGACATCCAGCTCCTCTCCAATCCAACATTAGCCAGATCAATCCCTTCACCTTGTCTTTCGCTGATTGTGCTTCCACAAATGTCAAGACATTTGCGAGATTAGATTTTGATGATTTTAGATGGATGTTGGTGGAGGAAATGGGCCTCCAAAACCTGCTAATGCGCTCCGACCTTCAGCTTTGCATGTTCCTGTAGACGAGGCGGAAAAAAGCAATCACATGATTTCATCTACGCGAGTACTTACGGCAGAAGTCCATTTGAGACGTTTAAACAAACGTGTTTTTGTTTTTGTTTTCAGGACTTGACAAAGCACCTGCACATTGAGAGCAAGAGCCTGGATAAAAATAGGTTGCAATAGGTGTTAAACATGACACCCTTTCTCCGCAGGGCATTTCTCCCTCTGCTTTCTAAAGCCTTGTCTGCATGCATCCAAGTCTGAGTCCCCTGCTGACAAGAATTATTTAACAGCCCTTCATTTTCAGTGCCTTGGGCTTTCTGCGTCAGCTCCTGTTGTAAGGCAAAGTCTCGGTGTCAGGGGAGTAAGACCTAAATTCGCTGTATAAAGGCAGATAAATCCATTTCAACTCAGTTTGCAAAAACGAGGGACAGTCAGGAACCGTCTAAGCTAATATCTGCAGTCTTCCTTATCTCGGCTCTTGGTGATGGCCAGTCAGCAGCAGGGAAAGTGAAAGGCGCTCCTGGATTGGCTGCTTTGCAAACGCTTGCCAGGAACGCACCAAGTAGCAATATGCCTTGGTATTTCAGCTTCCCAAGATCCAGTTTTAAAATTATTTTATGCATGTTCTAGAGAAAACAAGTGACAAGAAGTCATCCTGCCAGAATTTGATAATATACAGTGGTTTTTATGCTACAGTGGCCTAATATCAGACATGTACACATGTAACGACTGTTCTAGTGGTAACTATTGACTGATTTGTTCCCTCTCAAAATCCACAGTTCAGCTTTATTATTTTTGTACTTTTCTTTTATTTACCAAAAATATAAAGTAATAAAGCCGCTCTGACTGCTTCGTTTTGTAACATTTGAGACAGACCTGGCAAAGTGATGCTGTAATTAATAATATCACCACTGGATGTCTGAGACATGTTACCGAACATGTCCTTTGAGTCAATGTAACTTTCTTTAATTCAAAGTCTCCTACTGGGGTGGCAGCAGGGACAGTGTTTGCCAGCCACCAGAGCCGTCCATGTACCCACACTAATCTTAACTTAGCTACTGGTTTTATCAGTCCGCCTGTGACCCATCAGACCACTGCAGTTCTACCAGAAGTGGAGCAAATACATTTAGTCAGCTTTAATCAAACTCTAGTTTGTTTTCTCTAGAGAGTCCGGTTAATTTGATGTGGACCAAAAAATCAAACTCTGGTCTAAAAATCTAGATCCCGGTTTGGTTGACATGAAGTCTGGTGCGGCGCGAATGCATATGTGAAAGCCAAGCGGAACGGAGACCACCCGAAAAGCAGGAGGCAGACTGTAGCGCAGGGCATTGTGGGTAAATACAACCAAAACAAATGTGCAAGTGTAATGCTAGCAGGAGAAGTGGCTTATAGTCGTTTTTACCAGACAAAACAGAAATCCTGCAACTGCTAAAATCTGACGCTGCACCTTTTCTGTTTACATTTTGAAAATAAGGAAGTTGCGCTCATGTCTTCTTCTTCTTCTGAGGTTTCTGTGTCATTTCCTTCTGTCATTCTTGGTACAGTGCCACCACAGGCAGGGGGGGGGGACAGGTTCTTCTAAGGGTTTGTTTCGTTTGACAAAGTGCAGAGTGTGAAAGTGAGCCATACCTGCTGAAAATGTAACAAATGTTCCCCAATTAAACTGAGTCTACCTGACTATCAGGTGTGAAAACACCCTAAGTCTCATTTGCTCGAGCTCTAAAGGGTTTGTTCCAGTGCTCTTCTATGTCTCATAGTCAATTAGAAAGTTTTCAGCACTTCCAGCAGCCTCGAACATCACGATTTTCATCCATTTGATATAAATATTTTTCCGTTTGAGTTGTATCGAGTCAATAAATAGACTAAAACAGTTACGCTATCTGAAGCTAGTACTGAACTGCACACGATGGGTCATGACCTCTGAATTTTTGCAATTCAGCGTGGAACCTGCACGCCACCTTTCACTCAAACTGGACTATTTGGGAGGCAGTATGGTAAATCAAGTCTGCCTGCACTGGTATTCATATAAGAAGACTCATTTTTGGAGAACAGAGCACCAATGGACGCGTCAAGATTAAAGCTAAACCACTTGCTTGGCTCGAGTGCACTCAGTGTGAACTTCAAGACTCAAAACTATACCTCAACCCTAAGTTGCCTTTCACCACTCTTACCTACAAACTCATGCTGATATGTACCAATACAGATTACATTTTCCCAGAATCTTGCTTTAAAATGTAAACTATGCCTTTAAGAGGGTCACAAAAGTAGCAACCCCTGAAGACATTTCTTGACATGGGATTGCTGTGATCGACGCGTCCAACACTTTGACACCAGATGGAGCTAATCATGACTTCATTCTGAAATGGTTTTTATATCAAGATTGCCTGTTAGGAGAGAAAGCCATAGACTGTGTAGTAATGGCCTTCCAATTGATGTTCCTTTTAGTTGGAAATGGTTGCCATGAGTGAAACCATGAGATGAGTGAAATGATTGAATTCTAAGTCACGTTTCCATCTGTCCAGTATTCATTTCCTTTGTGTTATTATAGGTCTAACCTTGTGTAAAATGTGAGCGTCCTGCACCCGAACATAAAAGGGTTTTTATAGTGTGACAGCAGCTGAAGTGGGACATCTCTTGTGCCCTTTTTGGATAATATGTTTGAATTTCAGCACACCCCAGTGAGGATTACAAATGCGGCAATGCAAAATTGTTTTACTTTTCACACAATGCTCATTTATTTCACTGTCCAATCCAGAGAAATTTTTCTTTTTTTTTACTGTGACTATAAGTCTTGGATTCTCTGAATATGATTTATTACTTTTTGTTGCTGAACATTTTTTCTACCATAATTCCCTGTGAACAAAGCAAAAAAAGAAAGAAAAGTTTTCTCCATTTGACCTGACAAGTGCATTTTAATGACGCTGTCTTTGTTGGAGCTCTGTAATGTCACTGCCCAATGATTAGGTCAGCAGCAACACTGACTGAGACGCAGCACTGCGTCAGTCAGATCTGAGGCCGACAGCCTGAGGCAAGTCAAGTAAATTAAATCCTGATTAATTTTCTGACAAACCACCGCAAACAAAAGGGATTTTTTAGAAACAACATGAGATTCTTCCATCAGCTGTACATTGCATACAGGAAAAAAAGGGGATTTCACCACACTGACCCCAGTGGCAATGCCTGGCACTAAGCTTTAGCTAGTCCTTAACAAGTTTACTGGTCTTTAGCTAGTATTTAGCTCGTCTTTAGCTAGTTTCTACTGGTCTTTAGCTAGTCCTTAACAAGTTTACTGGTCTTTAGCTAGTACTTAGCTCGTCCTTAGCTAGTTTCTACTGGTCTTTAGCTAGTCCTTAACAAGTTTACTGGTCTTTAGCTAGTATTTAGCTCGTCCTTAGCTAGTTTCTACTGGTCTTTAGCTAGTACTTAAGCTAGTCTTTAGGTAGATTTTAGATAGTGTGGAAAATTATCCTTTCTCCATTAGGTGAAAGGATAATTGGTTGAAGAAGAGTCAGTGAGCTGAATTCATGAATTCCATTTATTAAGACTAAAACACAGCTGGTCCATTTCTTCAAGCTATCTTAATGGGCTAACAGAGCAAAATGGCATCAAACAGCAGATTGTAACTCCCTTTGTTAGCCTATGTAAGCTACACCCCAAAGAGCACATGCCCTAACATGTCATTTCCTTTTAGCCTTAGCTTTGTGTGTGTGCGCTATGTGTGTGCACGTATGCAAATACGAGCATGCAAATAGCTAAAAGAGATACAGGAAATCACAGAATTATTTATTCTCAACACTAGTCTTTAGCTAGTTTCTTACCAGGTCTTTAACTAGTTTTAGCTTGTCTTTAACTGGTTTTTACCTGGCTTTTAGCTAGTGTTTAGTTCGTTTCTAGCTAGTTTTTAGCTAGTCTTTAGCTAGCTTCTAGTGAAACAAGCTAAAATTAGCTTGATAAAAAAACATAGCTAGCAATCACACTTGATTTTCAGAGCTATAACCTGGAGAGGGTTTGTCTGTGTCCTAAGAAATAATCATCTTCTTTCTTTTTCATTTCTTCTCTTCTGCAATTAAAAGTATTTCTCTGCGAGGTATGAAGACAGGCACACACGTGTGGTCGTATGCAGAAAGGTTATGAGGATGTCTCGTTGCTGTGGAACAGGGAGAACAAAACCTTTATTACATTACCAGTTTTTTTTCTCTGTCTTTATTTATAAGAGTGTATGTGTGAAAAAACTGAAAAGTTGAAGCAATTCTATAGTATCAAATATTCACTCGCTTGTAAGGCCTTAGCCTAAAATGATTCAAATCTAAATCTGCCAGGTCATGGACAAATGTACAAAACTGTGTCTGAACTTACCTATATAACCTGAGCACAAGTTGCTTCATTTAGTTCTTTTATTCCAGCTTCCCTTAATGATGGTGTCTGGTTATGCACTTACTTCATTCTGATCCATAATAAAGCTTTTTTTTTTTTTACATTTACTCCAAAGTAATGTCATTTATAGTTCCACTTTGCATTGCTGGAGCGCGTCTCTACGACATCGAGTGCGACCCCAAAAAAACGATAGACGGCGTAATTAGGCATGGCGGATTTGGGCCAGAGAGGGCATCTGTCTTCTATAAATGAGCGACAGAAGATGTATTTAAATGAAGAACCTTCTCTCCCTGACAAAGTTACAAAATAAAAAGGATGATGTGGAAAAGAGACCACAGCTAGTGACACAAAAGAGCTTGGAAATCAGACGGCGTAGTCGGACTGAGTAACACGGCTCTCTCTGAAGTATCAACCCGAACGCTTTCTTCCCCTGATGAATACATATGGCCGGGGAGGAATGATGAATCCCTCCCTTCCTGACGGCAATAAAGATGCCCAGTGAATGTGAAATAGAAGCAGATGGTAGCCCGAGAAGCGGCGACACACACGGCACTGTCATGATGGAGCATGGGAAAAATAAATCAGACCTCACAATAAGTGAACGTCATCTTTTTTTTTTTTCCCCTGAAACTTCTATGAAGGGCTTTCAATCCATTAGCATTTAACTGGAAATATGCCAAAAGTGTTTACGTTTATTTACTGACCCCATTATGTATCAGCTTGATTATATTGATGCCGGGATAGCAGATTAACAGAGTAAAAGCTGACAACACAAAGCGTAGTGTTAAAGAAATAACGCACAAAGATTGTTGTGACTCTCACACATCATCAATTTCTCTTGAAAGTTGAGCAGTTAGGTAGATTTTACAAATTTTTGTTGGTTAAAAATAACTAAAGATGATCACAAAAGATAAACTAAAGTTTTAAAATGAAGTGTGTCTCATTTTGCAACGCTAATTACAAAATAAGCTGACATTTTTTGAAGTTCATCCAAGGCTCTGTGATTTTGGTAACTTGACAAAAATTGCTCTCACTAAGTCCAAATTGAATTTGCATACAAAAGTGAAAGACACTGCAAAAACACAAGTAATTTTGGTCTATTTTCTACTGCAAATATCTCAGAACATTTGATGTAAGACAAAACTAACTTAAAAGTAACTTTTCAACAAGATCCAGGAGCTTGTCAATAATTCCTTAGTGCTTAATATCAATAAAATTAAATTAAAAAGTAGTTCCATTGGCATTTCACTTGTAAAAATACTTTTTCCCATTTATTGGTGAAATAATCAGAACTGGTACTTTTTAAAATCAATATTAAGGAATCATTGACTTAAAACAAACTCATATTTCTTGCTGAAAAGTTAATTGTAAGTTAGTTTCGTCTTATTTGTACCAACATATTTGCACTAGAAACTAAACCAAAAATACTCAGTAAGATTTTATGTTTTTGCAGTGAAGGATCAGGTTTCTACTCTAAATGGTGTGAAGATTCAGTTTTATTTCTTGTTACTGTCTGTTTGCCTCTCCTGTAAAGTTTCTCTGTCGTCTATTAAAGCGTGGAATTTGCTTCCATTATTTTTCAGGTCTGCATAAACACACACAAAGAAAACTGAAGATGGAAAATATTTGCATTTCAAGATACGAGTCCGAATTCTGTAAAACTTTAAAAGAAAAACAGCGTCCTATTTGAAGAAGATCGTTTAAATTCAGCACAACACAACTCAGTTTTCTGTGGAGCTCAATAATCTCTCTGATATTTGCATTGCAGACAGTAAACACACAGACTGATTTGAACCAGACATTAAATTGTACCTCTTGTTTTTTAAGGCAGCAAACAAAGCACTGAAGCTGTTATTTTTTCACAGGAAAACACAGAGACACAAGACATCAACCATACACAAAGGCTCTGGTAACATTCTCTTTAAAATAGTTAGAATTTTAATGTTTATATCCCACATCCTTATGAAATCAGTGTTTTAAAGGATCCAGAGGCTCTTTTTTTAAATGGCTTCCAGAGTGAAAAATTTGCCCTGGTAAATACAGCAAAAACACAAATTTTATAAAAATGCGTAAGTATTAGCCTAACATCTAAACTCTAAACGCATCATAAATATCAACACTCAGCAAATTACATGTCCGCCATTTTGTGCTCCATTAGTTTTATACATGGAAAAGAAGCTCAATTTCATCACCATTTCACAGAAAAGACTCAACTCACCGTTTTTAGTTCGGTAGTCTTGTTTTTTCCTCATGTGAAGGCCATATTGTCATGCCCTTTGCTCCATGTTTAGTGCCACTTACAGGTCTGGAGGAGTAAAATTAATGTTTGAAACATGTGTGGACAATTATAGGATGTTAAAGCAAGTTTCCATTTGCTTTAACATTTATGTGTTTCTGGACTGTGGAAGAAACTCTAAATGCTTTGTTTTATATTTGTCTTTTCTTCCTTTAATGATTGCCTCTGCTGTGCCATTGTTCAAGCATCATACGATTACACCTTCTTAATAATCTGCTGAGTTGGAACAGGCCGCACGCTTGACTAATTAGAACCCCACAGATTTGTTCTGCTTGCACAGAAACAACTTCACTGCCGGTCTTGTCCAGGTTAATCCGACTAATGAATTTAACAGCAAAACTAAAACTCAGCTTTCTTCGGATCCTGGTATTTTGAAGTAAAATGCATCGACGTGTTAAATCATAAATTACTTACAATTACAAACCAAACAAAGCCCTGATCACTAGGAAACTTCGACAACGTTCTGCCAATGTAGAGAAAACACAATTTTGCAATTGTAGTGTTTTCATTTAAAGAGAAGAGCAGTTAAATCATCATCATCATCCGTCAGGGGAGACGATGGCGCCTTGTTGAGCTCAGCGTTGGAGCGATTAAGCCCCTTACATTTGCGATTGGTTAAGTAAATACACAGTGTTTTGAGGAAATTGTAGTCAGCAGTTTTACATTAGAGTTATTGATTCAACACTTTCAAATGATGAGCTCAACTTTGGACGAACTGTGTGATGCTGAGAGCGCTGGAGGGGCCAGCTGCACGCTGTCCGAAGAGGCTACAAACAATCACATCCCTGCTGTTTACAAACTGCCGTCATGTGATAAAAGTGATTCCATTGCAGTTTTGCGAAATACACAAATATTGATGCTGTTCATAAACTTCCTCATCGTAGAGGAAAAACCTTTTATTGAAAAATGTTCTTTTTTTTTTCTTTTTTAAATTGGTATGTTTCCGATAAGCAAATTTATTTTTGTAACTTTATGGTTAACTAATGGAAACGCAGCTGTGACCACGTGTCAAATCAAGAAATACATTAAAACTGTACCTTTCTGACAACACGAAGTAGGCCAAGTGATCTTAAAAAATGCAACGCATTATTTCCTAAACGAAGGCACATCAGGCCTCACTTGACTCCGTGCTTATTTCCCTAATAGGAAAGAGACGGGACAAAATGGCTGCCGAGATGAAACCAACTGCTGATCAAAAAGTAAAAAGTGTAAACACAAATCCTGATCTCACAAAAAAATACCTTAATGAACCACAAGAATGTTGGTATTACATTCTGTGGGCTGATGAAGCTGATAAAAGTGGAGCCACTTCAACACATTGTTTCAGAAAATAACGTGCTGACCTGATCTGCTGCATTTCAGGATTTCTCTCCCTACAAACAAAGTCTGCTTCGACACCGGGACGACACCCGGTGTTAATGAACTTTGCTGGCTGGTTCCACTCTGTTGCCGGGATGATTGCGGAGGCTCTCCTGCATCACCTCAGACGTGCCTGAAAGACCAGCGGAGGATGTCAGAGGAATGGAGTTTGCTTCCAGGCCTTGTGAGATGTAAAATTCAAGAGATGGCAGCAGTTTGGTGGCTTAGTTTAATCTTTCTGCTCCGCGCGGCCCCCCCTGCCGCTGCCACCGTTGAGTCGTGCATTTTTATTAAGCCCGAGAGAAAAGGAAGAGAGAGCCGAGGCGTGCATATTCACAGCAAGAGGCGCCTCTCTGTGTCCTCTGCTGTAACTAATTGTTACCGAGCCAATCCAAGCATTTGCTGCTGAGATTCTCCTTGCCTTCGTGCAGCTTTTAGAGCGACGGCGGCGGCGCTAAAAGAGCAAGGTTCTGCTTGTTAGGAAACACTTCCAGTCAGGTCGGACTCCGTTCCCCCTGCGTGTCCCGAGGCGGATCGGGGGGATGGGAAAAGGAGATAAACAGTGAGGCGGAAGAGGGCATGGAGCACAAAGGGATGCGGGGACGTTGGTGCAGCTGTGTGTGGAGGACGTTGCTGATCTGAAGAGGGTCTGAGCAGCATGTGGGAAGCACCTGCCCGCTATGACGGATCTCCTGTGACCCTGGAGAGATACCGCAGCCTCTCGGCTACGATTTGAGGTTTCACAGAATGTGGTGTCGGCTGACTTTTCTTTTTCCTCACCCACAGATTTATTTCAGTTTACAAAGACATGAAAGATTGACCCCCCAGGTTGTGGCCCTCTGAAGCCATCAGCCGTCTATGTAGTAAAGAGCGCCGTGGCAGAAAAAGAAATATAGAAAGATATCTCAAGTGCTACGTGTATGTATGTATAAACCAATAAATGGAGCTCACAGAGCAGCCCCTCCCCCAAGATTCCTCCACTCAGCTCCTTCAGACTAGCCAGCAACAATTAGCAAACACCTGGCAGAACTGCACATCTACTGAGCTCATTATATCAGCTAACTTACAGTAGCTGGTTAAAAAAAAAAGGAGTTGAAAGGTTAATAGAGGAGCCATGTTGTGATGATTTCCTGAAGGTGGAGTTTCAGAAAGAGCAGGAGGTTTTAAAGAGACAGAGGCCCAATTTCAAGACGTTGAATTATGAAGTTAAATTTCTTTTAAGTCATATTTGAATTTCTAAAAGTTATGTCAGGAGATATATTCATCATCTCTGAGCCGTCAGAGGAGACGGCAGCGTCTTATTCAGGCGTCGGAGCGACAAGCCGCTTCTACAGGGATCGGCTATGTGTGAAGCGTTTTTTGGAAAGTGTAGTTGCCGATATGAGATTAGATTCAGCTCATTGGACTGACATTCAACTTTTAATGTATTGTGGAGTGGGACGCAATGAGAGCTCTGGTGGAGCCAGCTGCACGTTGTCCGCAAAAACACACAAACTACCAACCACGAAGTCTTCTTCGTGATTTTTTGACAGTAGTGACATCCGGTAGTTTATCATGTGATGCAACAAAAAGGAAAAAAAAAGTGTTTCCATTACAGTTTTGCAAAATAGATCTACTTTGATATGGCCAAAAAAAACACGTTGTTAGCAAAATAAAAGTGAGTATCTTCCAAATTGGCGCTCTACCATTAAATAAATTTACTTTCGTGATTTAAATTTGCGCATTTCTATGGTATATGGAAACGAAGCAAGTGACAGTTTGCTTAGTTTTTCTCATGAGGCCACTGACATACATTTGCATTGACTCCATTTATTTTATTTTTTCTGCATGTAAAGACATTCGATCCCTCAGAAAAACCTGCTGGGTCATGGCAACACGTTGACATTTTATGTTTTTTCTTTTTCTATTATTTTATGTATATCACAGTGTTTTAATTCAAGTTGTAATTTATTCCTGTTGCAATTTTTTTTTCTTTCAAATATTTCTTTCAGGGCTGCACAGTGGCGCAGTTGCCTTGCAGCAAGAAGGTTCTGGGTTCGATTCCCTGGCGACCTGTCCAGGGTGACCCCGCCTCTCGCCCGGAACGTTAGCTGGAGAGGCACCAGCACCTCCTGGACCCCACTAAGGGACAAGGGTGTAAGAAAATGGATGGATGGATATTTCTTTCAGGTGTGTAGTTAAAGGACGGCAGGCGCATACATGGCATTTCACAGTGAGGATGAAAGGCCTCTCCTTGTGCAGGTTAGCCGCAGTGAGAGGCGTCACAGTCACTCAGATCCACACCCTGCTCTCACACACACCAGAGGACAGATCATTTCATTGCCTTTCAAAAGCCCCTCATAATCCTTGGGCACGCCACTTACTGTAATTGGGTAAAAACAAATGAAGTGCCAAAGCCGTTCAGGAGACGAACGCTCTGAAGTGTTGTCTTTGCTTTTTTTGTTTTCCCTTTTCTCTCGTCTGTGTTCTGTACTTGTGTCTGCCTCTCTTTGTTTCGGTCGAGGACGTCTGAGGCAAAGAACCCAGCGTGAGCCGCTGCAAGGTCGGGGGAGAAAAGAGCTTACAAGAGACTTTAAAAAAAGGGAAGAATCGGTTGAAAGGTATTTTGGATTTTCTTTCAATGCACAGAAGATCTAAATGTAACACAGAGGCTGTTTGAAAAAAAAAACAACAGATAATCCCGTCAAATTGAGCTGTGTGCCATCAAAACATATGCAGTAAGTGCAACTTTATTGACAATTTCATCCGTATGAACTGCAGTTCCAACTTCTTCAAAAAAAACATCCTTTCTTTTTTTTACCCATGTCAGGAAAACAGTTTATATTGGTTTAGATTAGAGCTAAAAAGCTTCATTAGAGCAATAAGATCCAGTGTGTCTGATCCCACTTGGGGCTTTGATGTCAGGATAATAGTTGTGCCTGCGTTGACCTTGTAGCTGTTCAATGTGACATTTAGAAAATACATTTCCTTAATACAAACACGGTAAATCCAAAAATAAAAAAACAACAACACATTTTTCAGTAAAACGTTTTTCCACCAGGATGAGGTGGATTTTTTGGCCAAATCGAAATTGGTTTTGTTTCACAAAACTGCAACGGAAACACTGTTTTCAGGAAGTAGTTTGAGGAGGACGGCGATACATATATTTATATATTTTTAATAGCTTGTCGTGTGAACAAACGTCTGTTTGTGTCTCTTGGAAAGAGATGGAAACACCAAAATTGAGAAGTTGTTCTTTTTTATTCCAACATTGGTGTCAACGCTTTTTACACATTTGTAATGGAGATGCAGCTACTGCTGGCAAAGACTTTCCACTCTGCAGGACTTGACATTAGACTCTTATTCGCATTACTGGGAGGCTCATCAGACAAACCACGTGTTTGTAGACATTAAGTCTGAATGCCTTCGGGAAGAATCGGTGCTTATCCGTATAAAAATGAGCTCCGCAAAAACCCGGCAGACCAAACCAGCAGGATTATTGATCACATTCCTCTCCTCTCTCACCACTCCCCAAATATTCCCTTACCACATTGTTACACATCACATTTACCTCATGGGAACCAATCTTATCGTCTGCTGAAGGAAACCATCAGGAGACTAACTGTGCGGATTAGACGAGGTTGAGTTTTTTGGGAAAGTACACTCGAGTGGTTCTGAAACAAGTGCAGGAGAAAGACTGTGCCACACGGGTGGCTGAACGCAGCTCCTAATACGTAGCACATCCCAGAACGGCGGCATCTCTAGAGAGTCCATCTCACGATTTATGACAGATTCCCTGAGCGTTCGTTTCAGTCAGGCGTTCGGCAGTGTGACATGGAGGCTACGGGAGGAAAGGAGGCACAAAGGAAGGTTAAGTGCTCTGCTGCTTCTGATGTCTACATACAGAGACTTGCAGCTCTTCAGATAAGTGTCGTAATGTCGTTTTCATTATGTCAGCTCTAAAGGAGACCACACAGCGAGCCTTAGAGTGAGAGAGCTGCTCTCCACTTCCCTCCATCTTAATTTGCTGGCCGTTTTGTTTCCATTTCAAATGGCGGTCTTGCGTGTTGGCTGTGAGGGTGCCAGAGCTTTCTTGAGCTCGACAGCTTGCCGTCTGACATTGTAGAGCGATGGCATTCGGCCTGATTGGGCTGGAGTTTGGACGGCTGCCCTAACAGACATTCTGCGGCCCAAGTTTCAAACGGGAAGCCAGGCCAAGAGCCGCTGCGCTCACCTCCCAGTAGACCAGCCTGGGAAAGTATTTGGGATCAGTCATGGGCCGGTTACTGGTGTCAAGGTAAACTTCAAAGTTTTTGAAGTTTACAAACCACAAAGGTTCCTCATCAGACCATTCTGCCTCCCAGAGAATAAATTTTAGCATACTTTTGTTAGTTTATAAGTCGCTGAACGACTTAGCACCACGATACAGTAAAGATCTGCTGTTCCAGACCAATCGGATCTTCTGGTAGATGCAGAGCAAACATGGGGGAAGCAGCGTTCAACTTCTATGCACCAGAAATCTGGAACAAACGTCTAGAAAACTGCAAAACTGTTGAAACACCAAGCTCCTTTAAATCTAGATTAAAAACCCACCTGGTTAGACTTGCCTTTGATTAGCACTAAGTGGAACATTGAGGCACATATTTGACGTGTTCTTGCTCGATGATTTTGACTGGGTGAATGTGGTTCTAGTGGTTGGTATGAGTAGAAAAGTGCTTTAAACCTTCACCTTTAACTCTTACCTACTTGGAGCATGAATGTGCCAGAGCTCAAGTCTCAGATTTGGATATAAATCGCACCACAGTCACAAAAAAACAACCAAAGTCTTTGGCTTATACTCAGACACAAACTCTAAACACTCAAAGTTTGACTCAAGGTTTTGGACTTCAGTCTTCCCTAATTTCTTCTAATCTAATCTAATTACGTTTTTTGCATGCTATATTCTAAAAAGAAAATACTCTAAAACGTCACAGTGCCTGATTTAAATTCTAAACCTTCAGCAGTGTATTGTTTTAGACATTAGATGGGATGGATGCGATGGGTTGGACCTTCAACTTGGTGTCATGTTCTCTGTTTACCTTGCGTCTTCTCAGGGCAGGACAGAGTCTCTCTCTTTTTATTTTGCTCCACATTATTTAAGAACCCTAGTTTGAAACGCTTCCTTTCACCATATAATCATGTTCCAGTGATCGGCTGCTGTTGTCAGACTGCATCCTTTGTTCCACAACACGTTCCCAGCATGCATCATGGATTCCCTTTTAAAGGTTATCCTGTGCCGGGGTTTTGATTTGGCTCTACAGCAGCAATCATCCTGGTCACCTGCTGCAATCGAGGCTTTATCGTTTTTCTGCACTGAAGGGAAGTGAAGGATACCGTGTGCAGTCAGTGGAGCCTGCAGCCTTTCTCCCCTCCTTTAGAGTGGCAGATATTAACAGGCTGCTGGTTCCAATAAACCCTGAGTATGAAGTGTCAGTGACATGCTCAAAAGAGCAAATGAGCCGGTGATCACTGTCACCTGCGGCTGTGGTGTAAACACAGAATCTCCTCGGCACGGGGAAAAATATTTGTCCAGCAGCTCAGGGTTCAGACTCACATTTCATATGTTTGTTCTTCTTCTGATGGATCGGACGGGTTGGATTGTTTTCTTTGTTTTTTTCTTTTTTTGGCTCAAAAATCAAGACGTTTCTTGCACTCCTTGACCTATGAGAGGAATGGATTTAATTTATTCCATCATTATTCCTCAGAGATGTCGAAGTGATCGAACGAAGTGGAATAGGGGGCAATGTCATTTCCAAGCAATCAATGAGTTTGTTATATTTCTTCACACTGGTTCAAATATTTTAAGTCATTTTGATCCAGACCAAAATTGCTTGTAAGAGTTTGAAAACATCTTAGTACAACTCAAATACGATACAATTAACTTACAAGCAACTTTTGAGAAAGATATAGGAGCTTGTTTTAAATCAATAAAAAGTTCTAGTTAAATTATCAGACTATTTCTCTTATAACAAGACATTTCTTCCATGTTATTAGTGAAATAATCTCCCAATGTAACTAATACATATTTATCAATATTAAAGAATTATCGACTTAAACCAAGCTCCTGTATGTCGCTGAAAAGTTACCTGTAAGTTAGTTTTGCCTTACAGTTTTTACCTGGAGTTCTGCTTTGATTCCTCCAAATTTCTTTTAAATTATATTTGATATATTCAGCACATTTTTAACAAGTGAAGGTAACAAAGTTACTTGATTGTGCTATAAAATTGCACTACTCGGCTTCAAAACACACAATACCGTCCCTTTAAATACGCCACCATGTAATTTTCAAATAGCTGCTCCATATGCAGACAGAAGAGTTGTCTGCCTTTTGAAGGTTGGCGTGTTGATGATGCGTTCGGTTCCTATGTAATTACAGGTTAGCTGTCACCTGTGAGCTAGCTCAGGCAGCTAGCTCCAACTCCTTCACAATATAGCTAAGAAAAAAAAAATAGGAAACGCATTAATTCTCACCAGAGTGAAATCATGCCCAGGTACAAAAACCCACCCCACTTCCTGTTCACAGGCCATTCTGCTGCTTTGAACGAAAACTCCTTAATGGCTCTGATGACCGTCACGAAGGCCACGAGCCAGAAGGCATCGGCGCGGCGATAAAGCAGGTTCCTCTACATTGCATTTGCCGAAGTCCTCACCTGTTTGAAATGTTCAAAGCGCTCTTTAAAAGCGCTTACCCAGCACTGGAAATGCCAAACATCGAGACTCTGCCGCCAGAGATGAATCAAAGAGGTTTGAGGCGCCGCCAAATGAAACGTAGAGGGGTTGGGGCTATCGGATTAGCGAAAACGAGCATCTGGTTATCCAGATGTTTCAGGCATGTGTGTTAAGGTGGAGCCATAAGCTCTGGTGTCTTTGATTAAAAAGTCAGTAGTTATTTACCTAAAACTCTTCTGCTGGCTGGCAGTGCGGAGACTATCAGGCAGTAAGAGGGGAAATTAAGTCGAGTCACATTTCCCTTTAAAAAGGCCCACGGCAACGAAGGACGGTCAGAAAAGCAAACTGATTAAAAAAAAATGTGTGCGTGTGTGTTTGTGCATTTGACCATTTTAGTTGGGTTTCTGCTGGTTTGTTATTTTAATCCAAAGACAGCCATTATACTGTGATATCTGACATGGACAGATTAACCTTTATCACAGCAAAGCAGCTAACTGGACAAACGCAGACAGCTCCCCAATACGGAACGAGGTAGAAAGGGCATTTAAAGTGCTGTTTCAAATACCACCATCCCGGTGATTAAGCCCTTTTCCTGTTGTGCCTCGCGGCTAGCCTTTTCAAATCAAGGCAATGTTAGTTAAATATTTTGCAGTCCTTTTCTTCCTACCTGTGTTAGCTTAAGTGCCCGTGTAAGCTCTCAGGACTTGACAATACTTCAAACGACGGCGGCGGAGCAGCCGTGAAGGTCAGTCTCTTTGGAAGCAGGTTCCTTTTCATACAATATTCATCAAAGCCTAATTTCATATGAAAGAGACATGACATGTAGGGCTTAAAAAAAAGAAAGAAAGAGGGGATAAAAAGGAAGTGTTGAATGAAGGAGGATGAAAAAAACATTTCCTGGAAGCTGGAGAATCCCACAAGATGGATGTTTTTTCGCCACCCAAACCCTTCAAATGGACTGAGTGGCGTTCATCTGGGTAGTCTGAAATTAAGATAAAAAGAGGGATAGAAATATATGTTTTCTATATTTAAGTGTCTTAGTTATTGTCACTCTACAACTATGTTTGTGTTTCATTGAGCATTTATGTGACAGACTAACAGACTGGTGCGTAACCGTGAGCTGGAAACGTTTTCTGAATTTCTTATAACTGTAACTTCTGAAATGTGTGGCATGCATTTGTCTTTGGACATTTTGCGCTAATAGAACCTTCTTTGGACACATTTAGACATTGCTTTGGTCTTGTTTCATTCTGGATTCGCTTCGCTCATGATGGCGCCATGTTGGAATAGTTCTGCTGCCTCCTGTTCTTATTTGTTCTTTCTGTACACTTTTATTCATAGTTTGAATTTTGCCCTTACATTTTTACTTTTGGATAGATGATGTGTAACCGTGTCAACAAGGTGTTCCATTGATCCTAATGGAAAATGGAGGATTCTACTGGAACCCGGCTTTCTGACCCAACAGCCAACTGGAGATTCAAAGAAGAGTGGCAAAAGCAAATGTGACGGATTAGCGGCACCTTCAAGAAAACTGATTGTGTCATATCACTGTGAAATATCATCTCTGCTGCTAAGAAACTGAGCTGTTAGCATGTCATGATGGTCATGAATCTGTCATGTAGTAACAGTCTTCAGTCAGAGGCTTCTTCAGATTCAAAGCGAGATTGACTGTTATCACAGAGACTCTTAAAAGATACTTGAATGAAATGGGTTGCATCAGCATATAGTTTCCCTTTGGGATCCATAATAGCAATTATTTTAGCTTGAATTGAATGAAATTGAAGTAAACATATTTATATCTGTAAAATAAGGGAGAATTATCCATTTACTAATTTTTAACGTCCGTCCATCCAGACTGTGCTTTACTGTCCTGTAGCTCATAAATCCCCCAGTATGACCAACTTTTTTCTTTCTGATGTTTTCGTGTCACTTATTGAATGGGAGACGGTTGTAATTGAGTCCTTTTACCTTGAACAACATATTTCTGGGGTCCCTCATAAAACAGCTCATTCACCGGAGCTTGTGTTCTCATTAGGCCTAAAAAATGAACCATTTACATGTCGGATGGATTCACGTGAGAGGCCACAGCTGCAGCTTCTCTCAGCGTTGATGTTGATCCCGTTCCTCTTAAATTAAAGTCATAGAGACGGCTCGTTAATCAGTCAGAGGTTTGTGGTTTTTATGCGTTATTTGCGAGAGACTTAGTTGATGGAAATGATCCTGACTCGTTCGTTCCGTCCTGTAATCTGCTGTGAAACAGAAAGGGACCAGTTATCGGATAAATGTTAGCATTTGTGGTAAGAAAATAAGTTGGAACTTCAAAGAATGCACTTCAAGGAGTGTCTTTGAACGAGATGATAAAAATTGCAGCGCTGCTTACTTTCAAAGCATATGTCCTCAAACAAAAACAACTCCATTTTTTATTTGATGCTAAATAACAGATCTAATTTCCCACTAAAGCTCGGCTCATATCTGTATTTTCAAAGTCTGACTCTAACAACTTTCTGACATCCTTTGAGAGTAAAATTAGGAATATCAATTTTTCATTTCAGCTCTTTCTGTATTCTTCTGTTTATCGATCTGGGAAGGAAGCATAATCACAGTCTTCCTTCCCACTTGTAAACTTTAAGGACATTTGGGAAAAAAAACATGAGACCCTCAGTCAGTTTTCTCCTCTTTTTGGCTCCTGCATTGTAAAAAATATTCAGTCGCATCAATCTATTGCTGTTCTTATCGCTCTTAAAGCTGCAGCATGTATAAAAGTATGTTTGTTCCAAATTTATTAAAACGGTTATGCCGGGGATAATCTGTGGAAAAAAAGCTGCAGCTGGTTCGTTGTGGTGAACCAGCTTTTACACAGATTATCTGTCTTATTTTATACTGATAATTTCAACAAATATCTAAAAACAATTTTTTATTTTTTTTTTTATAAGAGTTACATACTGCAAGTTTAAACATGCTGTGGCTAAACTTATTTTTAATAAACCCAGCTCGAACGCCGTTGGGCAAACAACTATTGACTCATTTCTGAATTTTATTTAACTTAAAAAGTTTTGCTCAACCAACTGAATAATTTGTTTCAAATTACTGATGTGTTTTTGCTGAGAAAGCTTTGCCTGCCAGCATCATGAGGACAGACTCAGACACTTTACTGTTTCCGTCTCATTAGACTTTTCTGCAACCTTTCCTGCTTCTGATCACACCTTAATTAATAAACTTCACAGTTTGATGGAAATCTCCAGAACCGTTCGGCGTGGTTCCAATCGGACCTCTTAGAAACGGAAACCGCGTTATTTTAGATCGAACTAACTTATGAGGTTCTCCAAGGCTCTGGTTTGGGCCCTCCTCAGTTGTTATGTTCCTTCAAGAAATATTAGATTTTCAAAGTGTTTGATGTGCTTGAATGCCTAAAATGAAGTAAATAAAAACTCTGTAAACTCTTAGTGTATGATTATTAACCATGTCGGCACGGTTCATTTGATCAGACGACAGATTGGACTTTTGAGTTCGGCCATTTAGCCAAACTTAGGTGCTTGTTTTTTGACCACTAATTATAATTTTTTTATTTACCAATTACTGTGGAAGCTCGATAGGAATGCTGTCCATACAGTTGGATTTAAACATTGCAGCAAGATTCCTTAGTTTTTTTCATTGTCCAGGGTTAATGTTAAAAATCACCTTAAGATAATCTTTGAGACTTATTTACACTAATTTTTTTTTCGTTGTGTCAGAGCAAAGGCTAAATGCAACTTCATACCACACTGTTCAGATTTTTACTAGGAAAAAAAAAATTATGTTCTATCACAGAAAATCTTAACAACAATGAAACTTATGATTTTTACTGGACAAAATGTGAAAAAGCTTCGCAGGGTGCCGTACTTGAGAAGCAGTTTAACATTTCCTCTTTTTGATATTCTACTTTATACATATATATAAAATGCATTTTTGAACCACGTTTTCTGGTGCGGTGGCCGTGTTTCTGTCCAGCCCTCTCTCCATCCTCCCCAAATACCTGGTAAAAATAACTACAGATGAAAACGCACCTGTACAACCTGACGTCCCTGAGGATGTTGCCGAGCTACCGTCCTCCCAAAGCAAACTGCTGAGAGCCATCTGCTCAAGCTGCACCACAAAATGCAGGAACCCAAACTGGGCTCAGACTCTGATGCTTCTGGGTAATTTCATTCTTTTTTATTTACATTTCCTTCACTGTCTTCAGCTTTTCTGCCTTTTATAACCGCTGCAATATTAACAAACAGAGTTGATAGAAAATGAAACAGAATTCACTCAAAAGAGAGTAAATAATGTAATAGGAGTATATATATTTTATAAAAAGTGTATTTAAATATTTTACTTAAAAATGGCATGCTTAAAATGTTTTAATGTTATTAAAGCAAGCTCAACCTTTTTATAATTGCTGATAAGCTTTTTGCATGTTTCAATGTTAATTTGATTATTATTAGATTTTACATTCAGATCTTCAAGTAGAACAGTTCAAAGTCATCAGCGTAGAACTTTACCCTTTTTTGTTTCTTTGAAGGAAACTTTTATGCACAGACTAGACCATACAGAATATGAACAGTTTTAAACCACTAATTATAAATTATTTGCTGACTTTCTTTATTACAGGCCAAAACATATTCCATTGCAGCAGAAAAATTTGTTCTCACTTCCTGAGGTGAAAGAAGAACGTGACTTTGTTCTGTTGTTGCATCTTGTTCTTGTCGCCTAATCTGGGCAGATTATGAAGTGATTGTCCAGCAGTGAATGTGAGACACATGCAAGGTTTTAAGTATGAAATACCCCCGACAGGAAGAACCTTGTTCTTGCTCTTGTAGAAGAAATTTCTCTCTTCTTTCAGAGTTTGAACCCAACATTGAATTTAAATTAGACTAAAATGAAGTTATTATCTTTGGACCTAAAGAAGAACAATCTAAAGTCAGTCAACTACTTTATCTGTAGTTGCACTGATTGCTGCACTGTTTTCACACTATTACTTTACTTTGTAATGTAAATTATATTGATCTACTTTTTAATACAAATAAACTTGACTTGACTTAAACGTGTGTCACATTTGTTCCTGAAATCCAATCTACTTCCGCTGATATTAAACATCCTTCGTTACTGTGGAACAATTTGGTGACCAAAGTGAAATAAACTCCAGAGATTCAAACATGGCCTCTGAAAACCTTGAGTTGGTCCCTGCTCGGCTTTTCCTCTCGCCCAGTTAAAGGCCGACACGAGTTTGTTGGATCTCGGACAAGTTTATGTCAAAGTTGCAGCACTGGAAACAGAACTGGGTTTGTGGAGGCTCTACTGCCAGTTTGTCACTTATTCAAGGTCAAGTTGCCGCCCAAACACAATGGAAGGGATCGGGCATGTTTGGAAAAAAAACAGAGGACCTGTCAGCAGACCTGGTTCATCAGTTGACCTGACCCTTAAGCTTCTTTCTATACCAAGCTAATCCAGTCAATGTGTAAATTTAAGACAAACATTCAGTGAGTTAAAACCCAGTTCAATCTGTGCAATCCTTGCTCTCCAAAGTTTGAAGAAAAGATAAAAAAAAAAACCTGATTTAGACAACCTGAATATCACCGTCGCCCTTTTGTTAATGCGTTTACACGACAGTTTCCAACTTCAATCCATCAGAAAACGCGAGACATCCTCTAAGATTCATTACACCCCAGATTCATTTACTCCCTTTGTCCTAATCTCATCTCTCCACTGCTCAGGTGCGAGCTGGCGCCGACCCAGAGCTATAATACCGAAGGCTGCAACTTGGCAGTTCCCTGTTAATTTGTACGAACAGTAACTGATTAGGTCTGCTACTGATGTCAATGTTCATCAAAGATCCTGCTGCTGCCAGAGGAAAATGACTCTGCCGTGTGTCCACTCATACCAGACGCTCTGCTTCGGGCTGGGCCGACGCCGGCGTGGCGTTTACAGATGGCTTGCTTTGTGACATCAAGGTCAGGGCGCGTTCATTTACCTTTGACTTGACAGCAGCCTTTCAGAGACAAATGGTTTGTTCCAGTGATTCCAGTGACTGAATTATTGAGCCCCAAGGTGTTTATGTGAAGAGAAAATCTGCTCAATCAGTGTGGGACGGGGGGGGTCCATCAGCACCAAAATATGTGTTTATATATTCTAAACAGGCCAGGTTTTCAGAACTTGGAGTAGATACTCTGCTTTGGAAAAATGAAAGTTGTGCGTTGAGGTGTTTCTGGCCTGCGATCGTTCTGCCTCTACTTGGAGGTTTTCTGGGTACTGGGAGGAGACCCCAGGGCAGAACCAGAACAAACACGATGTTCTTACTTTACCTTTGGCCTTGGAGTCTCTTACATCACCTCTTACTCACACAGCCTCACGTCCAGTGGCTCAGTAAATGGATGGACGTTATTTACTGAGGTCACATACATAAACATAGACTGAGTGGAAGACAGAAATTTACTTTCAATCAAAGTAAAAATATTTTTGATCTACAGACGGACGCTGCTACAGGTGAAGAAGACGTCGGGAAGAAGATTGTTTTTGTTGCTTTCTAGCTCCACCAGAGCTCTCAGTTCATAAAATGTTATCTCAACAGGTTGGATCCACAACTCTTCTCTAAAATCACCGTCTACAATTTTCCCAAAACACGGCATACGTAGCCGCTCCCAACTGGAAGAGGTTTGTAGCTCCAATGCTTGAATAAGTGGTTGAACTATGAATATGCCTCATATAGCTGTTTACATCCGTCGCTGCCACGATTTTTAATGACTCATCGTGTGAGCAAACGTATTCATGTGTGATTTTGGATTATGATGGAAACACGGCAGTTGCCAAATTGTTTTTTGTTTCTTTTTTGGTCAACATCAGCAAAGCATAGACAAAGATTTGCAAATGTTTGCAATAGAAATGCATCTATTGGAGCTTTTGCTCTGCAACTAATGTCAGGTCAACCCCACTGAACTTTGGCACTGATGGAAACGACTAACTGGAGCGTTGTTGAAATGAAAACGTGATTAAATGTTGTTACCGTAATGTACTTTACATTCTTCTTATTAACATTGGTTTGTAAGTAATCGTTATTACTAAGTACTTCATTGAACGTTTACATCCAAAATGTCAAACTGTCATAAGCAGGAATTAATTCAAACCCTTAAATCTGTTAAACATCCGTGATTTTGGATGCAGGTATTTGGATTTAAAAGCACAGCTGCTTCTCTTGTTGGCTCGCTGATTCAACAGTAAGTAACAGTAAGGAAATAAAAAGACTTCAGATATTTTCTTTCGGCTGCCTTATTGCTCTTTCCAGCTTATTTGCTTCTTCAAATATTCAGACTTTCAAGCCTAGAGGACAGAGCGATGTTTCTTAAAATGCGAAATGGAAAAGGATTTATCCATATAACAGCCAGAATGACTGCAAGTCTTTTTACTTTTTCTCTTTTCTCTTTTTTTTTTCTAATTCTCTCCAAAAAGCACATATTGCTCTGTTTGTGAGCAACATGTTTTGGAGAAGTTGTTTACTGGGGTGAGAGCGTGTTTTCCAGCTCGCCCAGACTGCAGTGTTTACCCGAGATCTGTAGTCAAAAGTGTTTGTGTTTGTTTTTGTGCGCCCGGCCTCGGCTCTGCGGTTATCACAGCGACTGCGCTGAGTTCATTAACCGTTCCACACCAGAGGCCTTTGAATCACGTTGTCATTTTTCTAATTTGGTTTCGGCCGTGTTGCTGCTTTTAGCCATTCGTTCTTCCCCGCTTTGTTTTCCTAATCTAATTAGAGATTGCAAAAAAAATATATAAAAAAAGAGCAAATGCTACAAATGACTCGTATTCATAATGAAACAGATGACAAAATAATAAATGCCATTCTCCCTGGAAAACATCCAAAAAAAAGCTGAATTTACACAGCCGTTATACGACGCAGCTGATCCGTTGGCGGCGGGGTTTGATGATACGGCTCGTGTGGAACTGAAACGGAAACTCCAACCGGATGCCCCGC
>NW_006799968.1:2835108-2946907 GCF_000485575.1 Poecilia formosa | reverse complement strand
GTTTTTCAATTAGTTTGGTTTTCTCAAACAAACCAAACTAATTGAAAAACCTGTTCCCCTCCTCGCCTGTGGTGGCGCACCAGGAACTTCTGAAGGAAACGACACGACAACAGCTGAAGACACTGAGCTCAACTTCCTTCTGCACTAAGTATAAACAAAAATGGAGGAGCATCGGATTTTAATCTGACTTTAATCTCAGAATTAGGAAAAAAGTCAGAATTCTGAGACTGAAGTCAGAATTTTGAGAATTGTGATTCTACAGATTTTTTCAATGGCCCTAATCCTCTTCCATAAGATACACAAGAATATATATATATATATTTTTTACCATCATTTGTTATGTTTGAATCGAACATTTACTTCATGTGGGCCACAACTCAAAATCACATTTCTTCAAAACTGTTTTTGAACCACCATCTCCCTCTGTTCCTTCTGTCTATACGCATCAAAAGAATTAGTTTTTTTTCTTTTTTCTTTTTTTTTTCTTGGTCTTAAAGGCAAACCAACAAAATGAGTTTCGTTCTAAAGGGTATGTTTAATTCATTTCCATTAGATAATGCCGCTCATGTGCTTGCCTTGTTAGCTTGTTACGCTGCCTTTGAAGCAGCCTTTGCCTTCAAGAGGCCCTCTGCTCTTTCATCGCCACATCTCATTCAAACTGCATGCTGTCCAGAGTCCCTTGTGATCAGCATCGCAAAGCTACACGATTCTGCATAAATTCAAACAGGCAGCCATCGGACATCATTAATACATTTATTACAACAAGCAAACTTGTCTTCTCTTTCTGGGGGCGAAAACTCAAACATCATTAGAAGAACGGATCCTGCAATTTGCAGCAGCTAATTGCACCTTTTTTTCCCTTTTTTTTTTTTTCTTGCCTGAACGGCGACGGGAAGCGAGGGAGACCGCCTCAGTGGCAGTGTGAGAAGAAGCCACAGTGGTGTGAAGATGGATGTCAGGGAACGCCACTGATTGGAAAGTGAACCAAGGAAACTGTGAAAACCATTCTGCTATTGTTGTTTGTTTTGTTGTTGTTGTTTCTTTTTTTTTCTTAAAGGCAGTGCTGTTTTTAAGCAGTTCAAACCGTTTCCAGAAGGACGGGGATGGAGTGAAAACATTTCCAGGATGAGATAAGAAAGAGCACCAAGCTGTAGATGAGGTAGTCCAATCTCAGCAGCGGTTTGGAGAAATCTTTTTCCTTTTCTCTGCGCTCAGAGAAACGCGCTTAATCTTTCAGTTTGTTTGGGCGTTTTATTCCCCAGAGGTCTAATTTAGAACGAAGTGATCTGATTAGCCGAGCTCTCCCAGAGACCCCCTCATGGGAACCACCACCGACGGCACCACTTGAATCACAATCACAAAGATGCATTGACACACAAAAAAGAGATGCATTCTTAATCTTTTTCTCAATTCACATTGATCGTCTTTTTTATTTTCCAGCTCCTCCCTGTTTAATGGGACATTTCCTCATAACGTTCTGTTGTTAGTCATAGTTCCCATTAGAGTGCATTATTACTTCCAGTAAACTTGCATGCTTTGCTGCCATCACCATTATGGCACCATTTCATCTTCTTTGCAGCTTAGAAGCTCTTCCATATTAGTGGTGGGAATCGATTAAAATCTCTTATCGAGTTAATTGTGGGGTCTGTAATTAATTGAAATTAATCACATTTAAAGCAAAAATCATATTGATGAAATAAATATTTACAACTTAAATACTGCTTTGCTACTAAATTATTGAAGAAAATAGACATATGAGCTGAACAACAAAAGTTAATGTTGTTTAACTGTTATTTAGGTTATTAAAACATCAAACTGGTATAAAGTGATGTTACACCAGTTCAGCTTTCAAGTTGTTCAAGATCCTCTGATCATTCTTTTTCTTTATTTAAAAAAAAAACTGCTAGCAACCTTTTAATAGGACCTGGTGTTAAATTTAAATTTCCTCTGTAGCGTTCCACATGCTGTAAAAGTATCCCAGCAGTCTGCATTTGATTAACACCATGAAAAAAAAAGAACTACTTTACCGCATTAAAACCATTTTAAGCCATAATATAAACAAGGTCATTATCTGCAACCTACACTGTGCACCCCTGGCTCCCAGCAGGACCCTGGAGCTTTCAAAGGTATTACAGCTGAGCAGTCGCGTCAATGCAAATGTGTTTTTGTGTTCTGCCCCGTGGGAGTATTTGTGTGTTGTTGTCAAGTGATCTTAATGTCACCGTGCGCGGTTGAAGAGATTGTTGTCTACAGCGGTGTACGACGGGCACCGCGCGGGAACTGATGTCTATTTATGAGCAACAAGCTGACAAGGACATGACTGAACACACGGCACGTGTTGCTTGTCTGCAGCATTACTCATTAAAACACAATATGTTTTACAGAACGGCGGAACGGGGGGAGGAAGAGGCTCGATGTCGGACTGCACCGAGTCGCGCCGGGTGCAGCGTTCGGTCGGTGATGCACGATGGAGACGTCAAGCGGCAGAGTGGCTATCAATCAATAGTCACGATTAATATGATCACGTTATTCTTGGGAGCTAAACAGACTGAGGGACGGCGTTAATCTACCTGTCAGCTTCCTCCAGCTCTCACCCCCCCACCCACCACCACCAGCTACAATGGCGACCGTCAGTTTGATATTTGTTTTGTCTTTTTGTTTTTTTTCTTCCTCCTCATCCTGTTACTGCTGAATCATTTAACTGAGTAACAACTATATCACCGCCGTGAATCATTACACAGGGTTCAGGGGGGCCTGGCAGAGGGATGCATGAGGAGTTAGTTATGCTCCCTTGCTTCCTCTCCTCTCAGCCGATCTTTCTTTCCCCCCCCAGTCACTCACTCACTTAGACACACACACACCCACACTGAATTTCACCCCACACACCTCCGAGCGCCCCAGCCCCATCCACATCCACATCCACTTTTTCCACCTGGTGTGGGAATATAAATGATCAATTTCCCCAAGTTGAGGTAGAAATGCTCATAGAGGAAAATTAAATCCCATGCCTGAGGCTGATGGGATATTTATCTCTCCCGGTTTTATCTACTGCTCTCTTCTCTCAGTAGTTGGCACATTTTCCATCAGTGGCTTTCTCCTTCAAACAGTTTGCACTGTGTGTGTACACCGAGTCCCCGCTTTCCTCTCATGGCAAGTCAATGTGTATTTTATTTTTTTCTCCTTCCCTCCATAGCAGACGCACCTCGGACCTCTGATCTTGCTTAGAAGTTGCAATTGCGCCTCACAAAGCCAGGGTGTTTGGTACATTTTTAAAGACAAGTGTGCTGATTGTTCAGAGGCGAAGACAACCGAGTCCTAATCGGCCAAGGCGCTTTCAGGCACGTAAACAGTTGTTTATCGTCGGATGGAGTCTGCTCCCCGATTCCTGCAACCAATCAACTTCCAAGTAATTATACTCCCGGCTAATGGTAAACATGGCTACCTGATGTCTTTGGGGATGAGAGGGGGGTAGAGGTGGCTGGTGTTCATTGTTATTGCTTTGTGCTCTTAATTTCATTGGTGAAGATGCTGACAGCTGCCAGTATCAGCAGGTAGTTCAGGTGATGAAGCTAGTTTCTCTCTCCTCCCGTCGATAGAAAGCAGTATTGATTGGGGGCAATGATGTGGAGGGAATTGAACTGCAGGGAGCTGCGGGAGACGGTGGATGTCCTACACCCCCTGGCATCCGTGGGTTTGTCAGCTTGGCTGGCTTTCAGGATCTTGGTGATTCTGCTGGCAATCAATGACCTCTTTAAGAAATGCCCGCATCCGCAGAGACGCATACGTATGACATGCTTAAGACAGCATTAAAACAAGGTTTCTAAGAGTGCTAAAGGACTCCTATATGCATCAAAACCACTTACTGACACTTGGCAATTGAAGAAAAAAGATTTTCATACTTTATGTGATGGATGCCTTTCTGAGAAAGCGTTCTTGGTAAGTCTGTCAATAGGTCACATGCGGTGCCATGAGAGTTTGTGTCCCTTTATCTTGTCTGTCTTTGATTTCTTTTGCCACGTTTTTGTTTTGAAATCATCAAACAAAAACAAACGAGAAACAAATGCTAAACTGTTTCTCCGCCATTAGCACATTTAGCACGAGCATGACTGACAGCTCTAAGACCCTCCTCCTACCTCTGATTGGTTGATTTTCACTGGGCGCGGTAGCAGTATTTCAGGGAGGAAGTGGAAGAGATCGATCTTTTCACAGATTATCTGTCTCATATTATACAGTCATGACATGGTGACAGTTTTAACAAATATGTAAAGAAAATATTTTTGTAAAAGTTACATACTGCAGCTTTAAGAGAAAACGCTATCCAGCTCCTCTAGCCTCTTCTTTATATGCCCAGGCTCAACATAGTGAATTGAGAAAAGTTAATTTAAATTAGTTTAATCAAATATTTAATTTACATTCTCCAGTTATATTGGCTTGGTAGATTAGTGAGAAAACACTGAAAATGGACCGAGTTAATTGAACGCCCTGCAGGGTAATTTTTATTTCTTTGTTAATCTAAACCTGGGGGGATGGTCATGCCATGGTTAATGCAGTTCAGATGCCTCACAGGAATGGGGTTGTTGGTTTAAATCTGGTCGTCGAAGTCCCTGCCGAGGCATTTTCATGAGACATTTGCATATTGTTCTTGTATTGATTTGGCGTCAACACAAAGAGAGGAATGAATGACAACATGTATAGATGCTGACATTTCCCTCAAAGCCTTTATATAACTCTCTGAATGATCTCATGTTACATAGAAGTTCACAGGCAGAGCTGCTTCTAAAAGTGCTGTCTACCATCTACAAATACAAATGTTTTGATACTACACCTTAGTTCATGAACATTGTTGGTTATGGTGTCTCTCATCTTCCTCTTGACAAAACCCAAAAGATTCTCTTTGGGGTTCAGGTCAGGCGATACCAGATACTGATACCTTTGGCGGTGTGGGCAGGTGCCAAGTCCTGCTGGAAAATGAAACTAGCATCTCCATAAAGTTGACCAGCAGAATGAAGCATGGAGTGCTTTAAATCTTTCTGGTATCCACTTGCACTAGTTCTGGACTGGATAAAAAAAATAGCAGACCACTGACAGCAGATGACATGGATGAAGAATGGGATGCCATCCCACCGCAATGTGTGACCAAGATGGTCAAACTTCCATACTTATTGTGCTAGATAATATTCAGCTCTAATCGCTGATGACCCTAAATAAACTGCAGTGTAGCCAGTGGTGCTATTTTCAGTCTATGAATGAGATCATGGAGTACTACAACACCATGACGCAAAACTTTATATGTGACCACACTTCATTTTAACCCACTACAATAGCCTCCTACAGTCACAGAACTGGTGTGTTTATGGTATCTATAAGTAGACTTATATAAGTCTATAAGTATCTATAAGTCTGAATTTCGTCCATTCTAAAAAAAAAAAAAGGGGGCAATGTTAGATACACATGCATGGGAAACGGGGCATATATAAACTTAATTTTAGAAGATTGGATCATTGTAACAGTGTCTTTATTGATAACTGTAAAACTGCACTGGTTCCCAGTTTGTAAAAAGATTATATTTAAATTCTCAATGATGGTCTAAAAGGCTTTCCGGTAAAATATATTTCAGATTTATATAGTCAGGCATGAAGCATCATCTGTAACCTGCTCACTCAACTCAGTGTTTTTGAGACCAGAACTAAAAGGTGACGCTGTTTAGTGTGTAAAAGGTGAAGAACTCGCTGAAAACCTTAAATGTGCACAAGCTGCTGGTTCATTTATACCAAGAATAAAAACATTGCCATTTAATACAACTTTTCCATAAAGAGCTGTAAAGCACTTTAAATTACCCTGTGTATGAATGGTGCTGTACAAACAAACTCGATATGCCTTCAGAACTCCCCAATTAGTAAACAAAGTCCAACTGTGTGCAATTTTAATCTCTGTAAATCCAGCTGTTCTGTGAAGGCCTAGCTGGTTAGTTTGTCGGGGAAAATTAAAAGAAAATAGAGGATCAAGGAATACAGCAGACGGGTCAGGGAAAAAGTTTTGAATTTGTTATAAGTCAGGGTAAGGGTTTGAAGTTCCTCCCCAAATCTTTGAACACATCGCACAGCGCTCTCCATAAATGTAATAAATAAGTAAACTGTGAAGTTTTCCTTCCGATTTACAATTAATTATATGCTTCTTTGTGTTGGTCTATCACACGAAATCCTAATAAACTACACTGAAATCTGTGGTTGTAATGTGGCAAAAGGTGACTAAAAAGTTATCAAGATTTCTGAGCTTCTGTCCCATTTTCCTCATTATAGGTTTGACTATACATTTTTTCTTTACAGTGTATCTGAAAACTGTTTCACTACAAACTTTTTTTCCTCCAAAATTTTACATATAAATACTGCATTAAAACAATGTGAAAAAAAATGTTGTAGAGGTTTTTGCCGATTTAAAAATAGAGAACTGAAAAAAAAAACCCCACATTTATTTAAATCTGATACAATCTGGAACAAGGCTTTGACAGAATGTAGAAAAGTGAATACTGTCCATATGCACTGTAGATTATTGTGAAGATGTCAGGTTTAAGATACTGGCTTGGCTGAGAAGTAAAACATGAGTAGGTTTGATCAAATACAGAAATAACAGATCAAATAAATCCACTCAGAGTACAAGACGACAAACAACGTCAAATTTAAATATTTCATATAAGATGTTTCCCGTCTGATCCTCGTCAAGGTTCATAAGGTTTTATTTCATGTGAGCAGATTTTCTTACATCTTGGCTGACATGCTGCCAACATGCCCTACGCTTTCTATATAATTTTATTCAAGAGCAAACCGATACTAAGTCCCTACCTCATTTATATGCAAATTCATTTTTATTCCATCACTCAACTCTCAGTCAGACTTGGATGAGGATGTATTTTCCGATTGTATTGTTTTCGGGTTATGATGGGCCTCGGGGATTTACCTGAGGGTGTGTGCTCGGTTTTTATGTTTATGAAGATTGATTCTGCTACGACTCTTTTCTCCTCTTTCTCCGACTTCATAAGTACAGCCGAGCTCTTAACTTGTTTGTTTTTTTTATTTTCAAGATTTATTAGCACTTCTTGTTTGCTCTGCTGTATTTTTTTCCTTTTTACAACATAAAATATACTCTCTCCCAGCCGGTGCTAAAGCCGTCTCTTCCCGTCAGTGACCCAACGACTCCCTCAAAGCTTCCACAAATAAGACGCGTCCAGCGAAGAGAATCACTTTGCACATAATTTCCCCAAAGTTGAAAAATAATGATGGAATTTAGCTCAGCTCCCTGACCTCTGCCTTGTAGCAGATCGCCCAAAAGCTTTGTCTCCTCGCGCTGCGGTCAGCTCAGGAATTTGTTCACAAGGTTCTGCATCCATCAGGCCCGCCACAGTTTCTCCCTCATCAATGTCAATAAACACAAACAAGGTGAAAGGCAGAAAAAAAGAATCAGCCGTGGTGGAAGCCGCTGCGCTGCGCCTGGCTCTCCTATCCGTAAAGGGACAAGAAAGGTTACATTTGTCTGAGCAGACTGAGCGAACTACATTTAATGAGAAAGGATAAGGCACAGGAAAGGGCTGAGCAAAGTGAAGCCACAGCACATATAAACGATCCCCCTGTAAACACACGGCACAGACGGAGTTCAGGTTGGCACCTCATAATTAAAAGCAACTGAAATATTCATCCTAACGGGTTTTGACATACTGTTGTGTTCAACATGTTGTTTTAAAAAGTAACTACAGGTCATTTTTAAATTTCTGAACATTTTACTTCACCAAATCAAAAAGAAATATTGTGCAAACTGAACTATTTTTGAATATGTAGCTTTGATCAAAACATCAATCATAGAATTGATGTTTTGTTCTGCTGTTTTCCTGATTAATGTCTGCGTCTTCGATCCATCTTAAAGGGGCAGTACTGTGTAAAATATAATTTTTTTAGCTTTAGATAATGTTATACATTCTTTCAGACATGTTTGAGAAATCCTCAAATCTCCTGTGGCAACCATTCAGCTAGCTGTTAATCATTGTTAAAGGGTTGAAAGAGGAGCCATGTTGTGATGACTTCCTGAAGGCGGAGTTTCAGAAACAGCAGGAGTTTCTTAAAGTGACAGTAGTCAAATTTCAAGGTGTTAAATTACAATGTAAAATTTCTTTCAAGTCATATTTGATATATAAAGCCTTTTGATAAGAACTGATGAAGGAAACATAGTTACTTGATTGTGCAATGTGCCTGGGAAACACGTGATACGGTCTCTTTAATATCATTTTGTTAAGTTAGGATCCAACTCGATCATGTTCACCAATTAAATGATCGCGCTGATTCAATTCTACGCTGCTATTGTTTTAAACTTCATCTGTGATGAAACATTTAATTTCCACCAAAGGCAATAAACGATCTGTCCTCTATTACTTTGAACACAACTGTAACTCAGCAACTTCAGTTCATTTAGAAGCTGATGTAAAATTAATCTATAATGCATTTATCAATTCCTCCTGGCTAACTGCCACCCCGCCGGTTCAGGTCAAACACTCGTGGCCCGCTTGCTCGACTCCATTAACCAACAGTTAATAATTTTTGCTGATGCTAGGTAAATCATATTCCTGAGCTCTGACAAGTTTCCACTACACAGCTGGATGGATTTTTCTTTATTGAAAGAAAAGCATTTTTTTTGTGTGTGTGTCGAGGGTAAGCTGTAGAAGTTTGATCTTAATCCTGAGCTGTTGGGTTAATTGTTACACTTCTTTTAGTGCATCTTAGGAACAAGATTTACATGAGTTATTGGAAGTTGCAGAGTTTTAAAAATTCAGAGGAACAAAATGGAAAAGTCCATATCGCCCACTATCAAAACAACATTAAATTTAGTGCGATAATTTCTGACAATTTATCGTCCAGCAAAACTGGTTGTCGTAACAGTGGTACGTACTGATACCTGAAGACGACACATTTATCTTCCACTTAATTGTAAGTATTAATAGTAAAATAAACAGCTTGGAAATGTTCAGGAATTAGTCAGTTTCTGCGTCCCAGAAATCAATGTGCTCTGGTGCAAAATGTGTAAATCAACCTCAAAGCACAAGCAAATGTTTTTGTGAAGACACTGGAAACAGATCGGTAACAAAGTGTCATCATCCACAGTGAAGTCCCGCACCGAAAGGGTTTTAATGTCACTCAGGAAGCAGAGAGCCATTATTCTAACAAAGAAACACACATTATAGTTTCCAAATGCACTCCGTGATAAACTACTTTAATGTTTGTAGACATGCCCTGTGGTCTGATGAAACTAAAATGAAAGCGTTTGGCCATAAACATCATTGTTACATTTGGAGGGGAAATAAAAGTTGGAAATTAATGCAGTGTTCAAAAAAAACCCTTCAGTTCAAGCTTGGTTTATTAAAAACTGGGCTGGGTTGAAGGCACTTGAAAGAGGAGCAACCGTTAGTCATTACTCATCACCCAACTGCATGGAAAACCTGCGTACTCCTGGTCAACGTTTCTTTCTTTTCCCAGATTGTGCTATCTGAGTATTGCTGCTCCCTTTCTGTCTGTTCTGTTCCTAACCTGGAGAGGGCAAATCCTTCCTCTTCAACCAGATTAAAGTCAGAATACCAAATCCTCTGAGACCACCCACCCAACCATGCAGTACGAGGACGATATGGCTGCCAATCAAGAAGAAATAATGGCACAATTCCTCCAGACTAACCTGGCTAATGCCTTTCTATGCAATTCCAATAAACAATTTACCATAGCAGAAAAATAATTTGTTAGCCGTCATTGGTGGCCATGCTAACTAGAACTGAGCATCACATCGGGCTATGCTAGCTGCAGCGCAGCAGAGCGCAGGGGAGATGGAGGGTAACAGCGCTTAGCCCCGCCCCCTGGCTCTGATAGGTTATTTCTAATTTGAACTGGGAGCACTGCCATAAAGCAGATTAGCTTTTTATGCATTTGGCTCGTATTATACTGTCATGACAAAGAGACAGTTTTAACAAATATGTAAAAAAAAAAAAAAGTTTATAAAAGTTACCTACTGCAGCTTTAAAGTGTAAAATAATATAAAATAATTCTCAAAATATTTTTAAAGATATTTACTTATATAAAAATTACTCATGTGGATCAATCTGGGTAAAAAGTTAAATGAGCTGCCTCTCCTACTATTCTGCTCTTAATTACTCCACTAGTTTAATAAAGTAAGGATTTCAGATACAAGATATTCCTGAGTTTGGAAAGCCTCAGGAAGTGAGCTATTCCCAGCTGTGATGCGTTGCTGAGGTCTGCCTCTCCCTTTGTTTTGTTTTTTCTCTCTCTCTCTCATTAAGGTTTTTTTTTTCTTTTCAAACCTAATTCTCCACGAAGCCTCATTTTTACTGCTCTTTCACTCTTTTGCTTTCTTATTCACTGTGTGTCACCTTGGATGATGACGCCAAATCCATATTCACACCCTTCTCATTTGAACCTCTGCATTTCTCTTCATAACACATCAGCGCGTGCGGGCCCTCTGGAAACGGCCTGCCTCTTGTTAATTGTGTGCAACGTGATCTGTGCCCCGTGTCTCCTGCGATTGAATTGTGTAAATATTCATTTGGCAACTATCCGGGGCTGTGGCAGTATTGTTCTGTCTTTTTTAAAGCGTGGGCTTGGCTGATCGGGAGCAGTAAAGGGCTACGTTTGTGTAGCTGCAGGGATGATGTGGCGTTCCAGGTCTGTGCATCATTCCTCTTTTTCTTTCTTTTTTTTTTTTTTTATGTCAGGCGCCTTTATGTTTTTCAGCGGGGATTCCTTTGGCTGTTATTCACCGGCAGCTTTATGACAGCCACATAAAATAACTTAGGCTCGTTGTGTGTGGCGGTACGGGGGGAGACGGAGGACATAATCCATATGTAGGTAAGCACCTCGGCTGCTGCACTTTGTGCACTCTAAGCAACCGGGAGAGAGCACCGGAGCGAGTACAGATGATGACCTTGGGCTCGGCTCCGTCAGAAATAGCCGAGCCGAGCCGCTGTGGTTCTGAGGGAAATATGGAGAGCTGTCATCATGAACAATGTTGTCGTCCTCTTGTCTTAAAATAAAAAAAGCCATCAGTCCCCACAGAACACAGCCTCCGCGAGAAACGACCTGCACAGAAAAACGACCCCAAGGTATGTCATTAGGTACTAGACATTTATTAAACCAACATCGGAGAACAAAGTGAAATATAGTACATGAGATTGTAATGAGATCTTGTGGAACAAGGACAGATATTAAAACACACTTATTTATGCCAATGTTAAATCTGACATAGGTCAGTTTGACTGCTGTTATTATGGGTTATATGATGACAACTCACATATTGTCCTTTCCCTTTTTTTATATTTGCAGATTTGTTTCATTCTCAGTGTTTTCACATATGAGCCAGAGGCTTTTCTATTCATTTTGTCAGCTAATAAACTAAGCTAATTTTATAAACCTGCTTGTGGTTTAATGCAGTGATTTCTAAAATGTGACACGACTAAAATTCAACGCTGGTGAAAGTCTGGGCCAGTAGAGAAGGATAAGCTGACAGGGCATCTGCTCCCGCAATTTTTAAAATAATCTCTGTGTGAGTACAAAACGAAATTGGTGACAGAGTAAGATAAAATCAGGTTGTAAGCACTGCGAGGCCAGCTAAACGTTAGCTTCTAACACAGCTAACATTAGCATCTGCTTCATAACTTCCTGTTAGCGCTAATGGGCTAGCTCAGTTTTTAGGGAACTTGTACCACAGCTTTGTACATCTTGCTAAAAATCTAAAACATTTAGAATGGTCAAGCTTTAACTGCAGAGAGATTACTTTAAACACAGTTTAGTTTTTTCAATTTCTGATTGTGAAACCCAAAATGGAATTATCAGAACGTGTCAGTAGGCCGGTCAAGCCTAAAATAGTCTACACTGATTAGAGGTTTGTACAAGTTAAAACCTTTACACACAATCTCTTTGCAGAAAAAAAGAGATTGTTGGGCTCCCTAAAATATTGTCACATCTCATTTCTTGTCTCACACCGTTCTATCATGTACTAGCTTGTCTCATAAACTGAATGTATTGTTAAACTTTTGATAGAATGTCATAAGACAACAAAGCTTTTTATTCCTCCTGGCAAAATGGTCAATTAGGCATTTGCTAAACTGCCTCCAGACACTGCAGATGTTTATTAGATTTGGAAGATGTATAGGAACTGAATGGAGTTTAATTTTACTGCGTTTTACGCCAATAAAAGATTACGATTTGCAGGTATGGTACCGTTTCATCTGCTTACACAGCTGTGTTAAATTTCACCGTTGTGGAAACACGGTAAAAAGAAGTGCACTGGTAAAGAAAGCCTGGCCCGCTCTCTGCAGGAGGTGACAGAACATAATAAGAGAAATCTGAAGAATGGCAAAAACCATCAGACTCCATCAGACGTGAATCAAGATAACAGGCAGGGATATTTTTCAGAATGTTACAGTGAAGGTGTGAAAACGGGGGGAAAATGTATCAGATGGGGAAGAAAAGAAAAAGTAAATTTTACTATTATAATTTAGCTGTCAAAGTTTCTTTCCCTGTACAGAAAGAGGCAGAAATTGGACAGGAGATTAAATAAGAAAATCTACACCATTAAACAAATCTGTTCTAAAAAGAGAAAGCATGCAGATTTCTTCGCAACTGAGTTCTTGAATTCAGCCAGACAGACCTTCAGAGCTACATGACAGCAGGTAATTTATAAGGATCACAGAAAGTATCTGCAGTGGAAACACAGAATAGGTCAAACTGGTCCATGGCTCGTAGAGGACAGGTAGAGGGTTAAACAGCATTAAAATGTTTGGATGCCTTTCTTGCCATCGAAGCCTTTGACATTGACTTAGGGTGACACCTTCCAACCTGTTTTGCTTAGACAGATAAATGACAAATGGCCCTGACTGTCAGCCAACATCTGTTATTCAGCTGCAGCATGGCCTGCCACTGGGACACACACACACACACACACACACACATGCACACACACACTGAGCTTGTTGTCCTGGCACCAACCCACAAAGCCAGCCTCCCACTGCACAGTCATGCAATTAGCGCCAATCGGCGATCAAATACCGTTATCTGAGCTATCTCAAGTGCAATCACACACAAGTTCCCAACGAGTTTGGTTGCTTGTGCTTGTATCAGTTTATGGTGAAGTTAGATTGAAAACACGGAGAGGGGGGGAGGGGTAATCTCTAATCTCTCCTTTGGGGAGGCAGTGTCAAAAAAGGTCCTAAAAGTACGATAAGGACAGATGGTGGAAAGGCACAACAGCCTGCACTTTATCAGGTTGTTACTGTAAGATAACCAAGTTTAACTATAAGGTCTGGTATTACACTGATCAGGCATAACATTATGACCGCCTGCATCATTGTGCAGTAGCTCCTCTTTGTTGTCAGAACATCCCTGACCTCTGACCTGTAGATGGACTCCACAAGTCCCTGGAAGGTGTGCAGTGTTACCTGGGACTGACATGCTAGAAGAGTCTCTGTGTCCTGTAAGTGGAGTGGTAGGACTCCATGGATTGGACTTCATTCAGAACTTCCCACAGTTGCTCAATCTGATGAGGGAAAACTGGGTCGGCCAGCCTGTTCTCCATTTAGGAGCAGAACTCCTTCTGTTGAGAACATAAATAAAGTGTCAGTATATTCTGGTTCCCATAGCTGACCCTCTGCATTTCGTTCGGTAGTTCTTCTGTAGTTAATGTCACACCATTTTTGGTGGAGAAAAAACAGTTAAACACACTGACAGACCCACAGCTAAAATCCTCAGAAATAGTGATCCGTCTCGTTTCAGCAACCTTTAGTCTCCTCTGTGAATGACAGAGCAGTTTTCATCCAGGAGCTCTTAACTAGTCTTATTAATTTAATAGTTATTTAGTGAAGAATCGTACAAATGTACATAGTTCTTCACCGCATCAGGTAAACGTTCATCAAAAGTACTCATGTCTCCCACAGTTACAAAAATCCGATGGTGGAAAAGGACTAGCTGAACATTGCTGTCAGCACATTTTCACGTAAAAACAAACTTCTGACCAATAACGCACCACTTCGGACAGAGCTCTGTCCAGATAGTTCGAACAGGGCTTGGTGTCGAGTTCGGTAGTCAAACGAAATGACGCAACGTTTTTCACGCGTCTGATTTCAGCACTTCGGATGAAGTATGTCGGGGCCAGAAGGAAACACATATTAACAACTACGAGGGGCTTGGGTTATGAAGGTATCCTCCTTAAGAAAAGTTGATGAAGGAAAAGTCACGCTAAATCAAAGAATAGCCAAGCTAGAATGTGATAGACGTACTAAAACACGCAGATAAAGATGGACGTCTCCCTGTGGTTTGAAAAAGAAGATCTTGAAACATTTGTTTCTGTAAATGATGCAGTGTCCTACTCCATACTGCTTCACCCGCGCTTGGTGCCATTGTTAATATCTATGTATCCTCTCTAGGTGGAAGTCGGCGTTAAGTCAAGGTTAAATGGGTGAGTTTTTGAGCTGCATTGTGTTTGGATGCTCTGTAATGTGCTAGTTCTTTAGTGATTATGTATAGCAGGAGAGCGGCGGCGGTGTTTAGGGACTGTTATCTGCAGCCTCTTTTCATTTATGATGCTTTTATAATGGTCTCTCCTTCATGGATCACACCCTCACAGGCTATACACCTCACAATGATGCATTCTTTATTATATTTAACAACAGAGGTTAAGCACACAGTACACAACGGTGTCCTTGAGGATCTCAAGTAAGCAGTGATCTCTGTTTAGGCTCCACAGAGGAATAAACTAGATATCCTCACATTTTTTCTGCACCCTGCTTGAAGCTGTATTTGACAGAATTAGGTCTAGGACAGAGAATGATGTGCTAATTATCCGAGACAGCAGATTATCCTCCTTTGACTGGATTCAGGTTAACAGTCTATCGTTTTTTTTTATTTTACATTTCTCTGGTTGTGGTCTGGCCCTATTCCACTGGTATTAGGTTGAAAGATGTCACATGTTCTCCCAGAATAATCCGCAGAATCAATTTTCCAGGTAACTGTTTTATTTTCGTTTCTATAACGCTGCGTTTTACCACCGTTTCCTGCAAGACAAACAACCCGAAATATCTGTTGCCCACTCACTTTTATTCAGCTGTTCCTGAGGAATGAGAAGATGTGTTCACACTAGAAAACATTGAGCATTTCGTCTCTTTTTTTGTGTCATGACACCTAACAGTTGCTAGAGAAACCTCCTGGTCAGATGCACAGCTCACCTCATACAAGTCTTCAGATAACTCAAGACTTGTATGAGTCTTTTTACAAGTCTTCAGTGTAAAAAGGTCTTTTTAAAAATGTCTTCTACATCAAGTACAGTCATTTGGAACCACTCATCTCCTTTGGTTCAGCAAACTCCTGAGTAGTAGAGCTGCAACTCTAAGACCCAATATCTCTCTAAAGCCTCAGAATAAGAGGCCTGTACTTGTATAGTGCTTTATCTAGTCCAGAGGATCCACCAAGTGCTTTAAACTATATTTTATTATAGTCATTCACCCATTTATACACACTTTCACACCCTGATGGTGGTAAGTTGCTATTCTGTAGTCACAGCTGTAGTAATAGGTCGAAACAACTGACACCCTTTTAACCAACCACTTTTTTTTTTCACTTTCGCTGCTCAGCTCTCACTCTTTGTGGCTCCGCCCTGTTCAGAACTTTGTCTTGATTGACAATATGGCGGCTTGTCTCCAGAAAAACAGGGCAAATGCTAACTAAGAGGATGAACTGCGTCAGCCCATCCAAGCAGAGGCGTTATATTTATTTGAGTGCAAATGTGCGCTGAGGGCATCGTTTGGTTTGATTCCGTTTCCGTTTTAGTTCTGTGTTGTAGATTTTTAACAGTGTTTTTTTTTTCCATTTGTTTGTCTTTTGCTAATGTTCACCTATTCTGCTTCTGAACAGGTAGTGATAGGTCTATGGGCTATACAAAACATCTTCATTCAATTTTTTGCACCAAATCATTCTTAGTAATGAAACTTTATTCTCCCCAGTTCTGCCTATTTTGAGCTTTTTTGTAGGGGCTCTTGTCACTTTAAATCCAAATAAGCCACTGCTGGCCACCGAACACCCCCTCAAATGGCTGCGAACAGATGAGCAATTATAAAACTGTACATCTTTGAAAAGCAGAAGTAGAGCTTCCTGCGCAATTAACAAGAACACAGCAAGTGGTTTCTGGATGTGTGTGTTTTTTAAGCATTTGGGCTGTTTTTTTTTTTTAAAGCAATAGACATATAAATGGAAGTACAAAAATTTGCAAAATGTGAAATTTTCACAATATGTCCCCTTAAGATAAAAATTAAAATTTTGAATAAAATATTACACAGAAGTAACATGGCCAGCTTTGGTACCATCACAAACAGATACATTTAGGAGAGTATAAAGCCTCTCATTAAAACATTAAATGCAACAGGATTTAACATAAAAAACATTAATATTCATAAACTGGAAACCCACTGGTTACAACAAACACATACTGCTGCCCAGATTGTTGTTCCTCTTTGTTTCTCCTTGTCTATTCTGATTATTTCCTGGTTATGCGTGGCATCATTTCCAGTTGCAGTATGTTGAAAGGAAAACTCCCTTTTCAAGCTCAATGTGGATAAAATGATAAATAATTTAAAAGCTTATTAATGTGTAGCTTACGTTCAAGGTCAGGTTAAGATTCATAAGCTGAAGGTTATGAAGGTAAATCATCATTAAACATGAGAGTTGTGGTGCTGAGAACGTTAAAGTTTCTTAAAAATGTCAAATAAGAAACAAAGGAACAACTTTTTTTGGGATCTTTCCTTTATTGTTCACAATTTGACAATAATGAGGAGCTGGTGGACCGGCCAGCAGAACACAGTTCACCTCCACATCCACTTTTATGTGTTGCCATAACTTTTTATTTCCTCTTTAGGCTACATTTTGTTTGAAACCGTTTGATATAAAAACCCACCATTAAAAACAAACAAACAAAAAAACAATCATTGTAAAGTACTCATGTATTGTATGGCTGTTACTGTAATGCTGTAGTTAATTTGGTGATATGGCAGCGTTTGGGATGGAGGGCTGGCAGCTGTTTTCAGGAAAGCTGCCTTAAAAGCTCCGTGATTATCTGCTAAACGCCACCATGTTTTTCCTGCAAGGTGACAGAAATTTCAAAGCATTTTATCAAGCGGCAAGTCAGACTCTGCTGGGCTTAATAGATGCACCACAGGTTTTCGTCCAATATTTCTTCCACACGCCTTTGACGCATTTAATTAGTGCGTCGTGAGCCACCTCAGAGTTTGTCAACGGGGATTTATATTTGTTTCTATCTCGAAAGCAAAGACAGTAAGTGTAATTTGAGCTTTTAGTACATGATCTAAAGCAGCAGGCCGGCTGAAATTATATTTAGACTAACTTGAATCACTTAGCATGTCAAGTCTTTAGCTCCCGTCGTATCCCACAAAGTTTAAACCACAGTATTAAAAACTAGCAAACTTACATGGCAACTGCCTAGTTAGAGAGAGGTGCTGAGGGTGCATCAAGAATTCACTGAGTTACTAAAGTGACACTGTTTCCTCACTAGTTTGAGCTTTAGTGGTGGTTGTCTGTGACTCAAAGCTGCTTATTTCCCAACCTTCTTCAGTCTCAAAGGCCCATAAAAAACACACAATGCCATCATCCTCCTACCACTTCCTGCCAGTGGTGGTCTGTTTGGTGCCCTGGGCGAACCATCTTTCTGTTGCTGGCTCATGCCGCCCGGCCACAGCGTGCCGCCCTGCACGGTTGCCAGTGTCGCCCATATCAGAAACCGCCACTGCTTCCTGCTGTCTACTTTGTCTTTTCTGCCAGTAGCAACATCCGGTTGTTGATCACATGACTCATCTGAAGCAAAAAAAGTGTTTTCATTGCAGTTTTGCAAAATAAACTCATTTCAATGCAGCCAGAAAACCACCTTATCCTACCACAGTGTTTCTCAACCCTGGTCCTCACCGCCCCCCTGTACTGCATGTTTTAGGTATTTCCCTTCTGCTACACACCTGAATTGTATCTCTGGGTGATTAACAGGCTTCTGCAGTACTTGATGGTCATGCAATCATTTGAATCAGCTGTTCTGGAATAAAGGCACATGACCAGGGTTGAGAAACACTGTCCTAGCACAAAAAACTATTTATTAAAAAATGGTTTTGTGTTGACATTAAGCTAATTTATTTTTGTAATTCCACAGCTACTGCTCCTCCTCTATAGCTGGCTAAATACACAGCAGAACAAAAGCCGAACATGAATATTAAAAGTCCACAAAGTCACATCAATAGAACATTTTCTGCTGCTGTGGTGTTGCTGTCTTTATTAGTCAAGCTGTAGCAGCACAGTGTGCGGTCAACAATTAGCATTTAAAATGCCACTCACTTCAGTACCAAACAGGCCATGCAACATGACAGCGAACAGAACGTGTCGCTGGCTGACTGCTGGGCTCCGGCTCCACCGGACCCGTCGAGAAACACCAAAAAGTACGGAAACCTCGACACAGAGGACGCCGTGGCGTCCCGCAGAGTCCCAGTCAAACAGCAGACTCCCGTGACGAGCACTCAGCCACATTTACAGTACAACCCAGCACGAACACACCACAGTGAACTCCCAGTTTATGAAAATTAATAAACAACTTAAATAGGGAAATGGATAATTTATGTACAACATGTTCAACTTTTTAGTGAGCATGTGTATTTAGCGATTCAGCGGCAGAATTTGAAACAGCTTGCAGGAATTTGCAAACAGAAGCAGAGGGATGTCCGGTAACTTTTTGGTTTTTTTGAAATGACAAAAAGCATAAAAAAAAAAAAAGGATTAAAAGCAAACCTTCAAAGTATAATAAAACTTCCACACACGTTTCCCTCGAAAAATCTTAGAAAATAGTGATTGAGAATCCCCTTAAAGAAAGAATAGTTCCTGATTTATCTCCCTGCGTACGGCGTGTGTTTGAGGCTACCGGCGTTTTCAGCCTCGTTGACTCGTTAATGATGTGGTAAAATCACGTATGAAACCAGTCGGATGAACTCCGCCAGACAGAAACATGGTATCATCTGCAGCCAAGAAGCATCAGTATTATGTTTTGCATGTTTAAAAGCTCAGTAGAAACCTCACAGTGATTTTTCTTTTCTTTTTACTTCAGCATGATTAAAACATGAGTTTTTTCTCTGTCAAAACACAGCTGCGATTTGTGTTCCCCCCCACTCTCCCTAACATTAACAAGAGGAGACAAAGATAGGCCTGTTTAATCCCAGCGTCATGCTTTTCGTTTAGTGAGAGAGAGAAAGAAAATCTATCATTAGGCATAAAATAAATCAGCGAAAAGGCTCGCGCTACACATTACCGAACAGATCTTGTGATTTCATAACAGACGAAGCTGGATGGCGAGGTGGGGGAACCTGCTGTCTGAAAGTGGGGCGCGGAAAATCATAAAACTATGGATAATGGTGCATGCAGGGCTTAGAGCGAGGCAAATTTGGTGGACTGAAATGTGTTCCCCGGTCGGAAAATCACATGGAAAGAAGAAGAAGAAAAAAGAAAAGATATGGAAAAACAGACATTTTCACGTTCGTGCGCTTGTGACTGGAAGTGCTGCTGCTTGATGAAAATGTTTTCATATCTCAAAGAAATAAGAATACTAGAAATATTTCAGCATGTCTGGTGTTGAAGTTATAACAGATATATGCTTTTATTGCACCAAGTATCATCAGGTAATAGGATATTATTTTGACATCATGTGTTAAGTGAGACAGATTTGTAATTTGTAATTCCCACAAATAATCTGCACAATCTCATGTTTATGTCTGAGAAGATTAATGCTTAAACTAGTATTTATGCATTTATGTTTCCTGTTTAAAATAAGCTGGATAAATGTTTTGAGTTCATCATCAATTTTGCTGAAATACTTTTATTGTAAAGTGGTGCTGTATCATAAAGTGGGGTGGTTTGTTTGATCTGTTTAAAATTAATAAAAATGTATTTTCCAACCATGTAGTGCCACTGTATTAAGTTAATGTCTTGTCTTGTCTCATGTCTTCACTACGTTACTGACTGACTCAGGAAAACAACAGGTGGCATCAAATCTCACTTGAAAAAACCCATCTAGCTCAGATTCTAGAGTAGGACGAAATCTGTTACAATAATCATGTTTTTTCTATACGAAACGTATTCACTCAGAATCTGATTGACATTTCTTAGTTTATTTTTTTTATTTATTTTTTTTTAAATATTTTTTTGTACGTTTACACTCTTTGTTTTTATGACATACTTCATGTTATGAATATGTGCTGCGAATATCTCTGTTCTGTTATTTATGTATTGTTTTTTTTATTAATAAAAATAGTCTTAATCAGTGCAAGAACAGTGCTTTATGAGTAACATAGCGTTACCGTGGGTACTCGCCCTACCTGATTCTGATTTTTTTGTTAGTCGAGAGTTAGCATAAAAAACACGAGACATGAGTAATAGTTGTAAAGAAATATTGGGAGCAATAAAACTCAAGTATCACAAACGCAGACGCAGTATGTATGTGACGCGATTTTACTCGGAAGAACAACTAAAACCTATAATGAAGAAATTACTTGAGCTGCACAAAACAAAAAAAATTAAAAAAGTTTAACTTAAGTCATTTTGCTGAGTAACGTAGTAACGTCGTGGACTCTGCCTATGAGCAGTTTCTCTCCTTTCTGCTTCCTCCTCTGTTGTTCTTGATTACAGAAGCAGCTCTGGAGTGCGAGGGTCGGGTCACAGCTGCAGCTCATCCATCACCTGCTCCAGAAATACCTGGCTGCTGCATCCACACATCATCAGATCTAAAAACTGCTTACAGACCCCAGGCTCTCCGGCTCTGTCACTTTGTTTTCGCTTTTAACTTAGCTGTTCTTTCCTCCTGGGGATCTGCTCACAAATCTAGTATATATATATATATATATATATATATATATGCTTAGCCTCTAGCTTGTGCTTTAAGAGCAGAAGTAACGGAGCGTGGCAGTAACTCCAAACATTTTACCAGTCAGTTAATGATGCTTAGTAAAAACATGATGAAGCTAACTTAAATCACTGCAAAAACACAAAATCCTACCAAGTATTTTCGAACTAGTTTCTAGTGTACATATCTTAGTAGACTTGGAATAAGACAAAAGTAACTTTTAAATAACTTTTTGAACTAGGCCAGAATTACTGGGTCAGATTTTGTGTTTTCCTCTTCTCTGCTGAGCAACATTAAAAGAAAAGAAACCTGACGTGACAACCAGTCAGTAGTTGCTGCATGGCTGCATTGATCTATAAAAGGCTTGTTTTCTTTTAATATTCACTGTGTTAACCGGATATGAAGCATGTGAGCAACATCAAAACTGGAACGAAACAGCAGCAAATGTAAAGTCAAGCAGTGTTTGTCATGTTATCTGACCTCACATTTAACTCGCGTCGCCTTTGTTTAACCTCGTTTAGTAAGTGAGCGAGGCTGTTGAGATTAAAGAGGCTTTCCCAGGGAGAACTGAGGAAAAAAATCAAGAGTGGCATAATGCAGATAATTCAAAAAGAAAGGAGCAGAAAGGGGGGATGGCGTATGCGTAGAGTCTCTGAAATCTTACACACTGCCTTTAAGGTTAAAGGGAGTTATATTGTGTAAAACTGTTAATAATTGTTTTTTTGTTTTTTCAGTTTTAAACAAAGCTCTCACTTTTCTGGATCAAACGACTAGAGGGGAGGTGTTATGCGTTTTTCACCCTCGGAATCATTTTGTAGTAAAGTAACTTATTACTTTAAATATATTCATGAAATGTGCCTGAAAAGAAATTTGACTTTGTAATTTAACACTTTGAAATCGGGGCTCTGTCTCTTTAAGAAGCTCCTGCTCTTTCTGAAACTCCTGGTTGAAGGAGGAGCTTCGACCTCGAAGGCGGGGCTAGGTCCTCCCAGGCATTTTGCAAAACTGAACAGTTGCCATAGAGATTAAATGATTTCTCAAACATACTTGAAAAACTTAAACCAAACTTCCAGGTAGGGAAAAATAATATATAATTTTGTAAAGCTCAAAGAAGTTAACTTTACCTATATTTTCTGTTTTTAAGGCTGTTGAACATCTTACTAGCTTTTTATGTCAGAAAGTAAGGAAATGCTAGATTATCTTCTTGCTCTTTTATCAGCTTTTAACATCTTCAGTAGGATACAAGTGATGTTAGCTTACCTGTAAGCAGTTTCTGTCACCTTTAAAGTGTTTTGTTTCATTAGAACATGAAAATTAAAGAATAAAACGCAGAAACTGAATTTTCCTTTCACGCCATGTGAAAAAAGATCCAATGCAGCACAGCGATACATCGTCGCCTTTTTTTTACTTCTATAGGTTGCATTATCCAAGAAAAACTATACCTGTCGAGAAAATTGAGCACAGCACCTTTGGATTTATTTTAATTTTGTGGGTTCAAAAAGTCTAAAACATGCGATGAGTAAGTGATCTCGTCTCTGTTTCCAAGACAACTTCAGCTTTGAACATCTCACAGTTACTCAGTGCTGCAATCAGTTTTTTCCCGAATCCCGTCTGACACGAGACTAACAGGTTGATAAACATTACATGTAATGAATATCTCACCCTATTTTTCCTGTTGAACAATGTGACAGCAACTCACTGCCTGGAAGTCTAAATTTTGCTTTTGCTGTGTCACAAACTGTTCCAGCATGAATGCTAACCGTCTTTTTAAGTAGCAAGTTGTGCAAAATCTTCCTCCTCAGTCATGTCTCATCTGCAGTTAAATATACTTAAATTGTTTGGAAACCACACGGGTGTTAACGTCAAGAAAGGAGCAGCCTCTGCTTTTCCTCCGATGCCGCCTGAAACTAACGACGTTCCGTTTGAACCTGTGCTTGCTGAAAAAAGGAGATTTTGTTTTAATGAATTTATGATAAATTGGATTAGCTCATCAGGACATCCAGCTCCTCTCCAATCCAACATTAGCCAGATCAATCCCTTCACCTTGTCTTTCGCTGATTGTGCTTCCACAAATGTCAAGACATTTGCGAGATTAGATTTTGATGATTTTAGATGGATGTTGGTGGAGGAAATGGGCCTCCAAAACCTGCTAATGCGCTCCGACCTTCAGCTTTGCATGTTCCTGCAGACGAGGCGGAGAAACGCAATCGCATGATTTCATCTACGCGAGTACTTACGGCAGAAGTCCATTTGAGACGTTTAAACAAACGTGTTTTTGTTTTTGTTTTCAGGACTTGACAAAGCACCTGCACATTGAGAGCAAGAGCCTGGATAAAAATAGGTTGCAATAGGTGTTAAACATGACACCCTTTCTCCGCAGGGCATTTCTCCCTCTGCTTTCTAAAGCCTTGTCTGCATGCATCCAAGTCTGAGTCCCCTGCTGACAAGAATTATTTAACAGCCCTTCATTTTCAGTGCCTTGGGCTTTCTGCGTCAGCTCCTGTTGTAAGGCAAAGTCTCGGTGTCAGGGGAGTAAGACCTAAATTCGCTGTATAAAGGCAGATAAATCCATTTCAACTCAGTTTGCAAAAACGAGGGACAGTCAGGAACCGTCTAAGCTAATATCTGCAGTCTTCCTTATCTCGGCTCTTGGTGATGGCCAGTCAGCAGCAGGGAAAGTGAAAGGCGCTCCTGGATTGGCTGCTTTGCAAACGCTTGCCAGGAACGCACCAAGTAGCAATATGCCTTGGTATTTCAGCTTCCCAAGATCCAGTTTTAAAATTATTTTATGCATGTTCTAGAAAAAACAAGTGACAAGAAGTCATCCTGCCAGAATTTGATAATATACAGTGGTTTTTATGCTACAGTGGCCTAATATCAGACATGTACACATGTAACGACTGTTCTAGTGGTAACTATTGACTGATTTGTTCCCTCTCAAAATCCACAGTTCAGCTTTATTATTTTTGTACTTTTCTTTTATTTACCAAAAATATAAAGTAATAAAGCCGCTCTGACTGCTTCGTTTTGTAACATTTGAGACAGACCTGGCAAAGTGATGCTGTAATTAATAATATCACCGCTGGATGTCTGAGACATGTTACCGAACATGTCCTTTGAGTCAATGTAACTTTCTTTAATTCAAAGCCTCCTACTGGGGTGGAAGCAAGGACAGTGTTTGCCAGCCACCAGAGCCGTCCATGTACCCACACTAATCTTAACTTAGCTACTGGTTTTATCAGTCCGCCTGTGACCCATCAGACCACTGCAGTTCTACCAGAAGTGGAGCAAATACATTTAGTCAGCTTTAATCAAACTCTAGTTTGTTTTCTCTAGAGAGTCCGGTTAATTTGATGTGGACCAAAAAATCAAACTCTGGTCTAAAAATCTAGATCCCGGTTTGGTTGACATGAAGTCTGGTGCGGAGCAAATGCATATGTGAAAGCCAAGCGGAACGGAGACCACCCGAAAAGCAGGAGGCAGACTGTAGCGCAGGGCATTGTGGGTAAATACAACCAAAACAAATGTGCAAGTGTAATGCTAGCAGGAGAAGTGGCTTATAGTCGTTTTTACCAGACAAAACAGAAATCCTGCAACTGCTAAAATCTGACGCTGCACCTTTTCTGTTTACATTTTGAAAATAAGGAAGTTGCGCTCATGTCTTCTTCTTCTTCTGAGGTTTCTGTGTCATTTCCTTCTGTCATTCTTGGTACAGTGCCACCACAGGCAGGGGGGGGGGACAGGTTCTTCTAAGGGTTTGTTTCGTTTGACAAAGTGCAGAGTGTGAAAGTGAGCCATACCTGCTGAAAATGTAACAAATGTTCCCCAATTAACTGAGTCTGCCTGACTATCAGGTGTGAAAACACCCTAAGTCTCATTTGCTCGAGCTCTAAAGGGTTTGTTCTGGTGCTCTTCTATGTCTCATAGTCAATTAGAAAGTTTTCAGCACTTCCAGCGGCCTCGAACATCACGATTTTCATCCATTTGATATAAATATTTTTCCGTTTGAGTTGTATCGAGTCAATAAATAGACTAAAACAGTTACGCTATCTGAAGCTAGTACTGAACTGCACACGATGGGTCATGACCTCTGAATTTTTGCAATTCAGCGTGGAACCTGCACGCCACCTTTCACTCAAACTGGACTATTTGGGAGGCAGTATGGTAAATCAAGTCTGCCTGCACTGGTATTCATATAAGAAGACTCATTTTTGGAGAACAGAGCACCAATGGACGCGTCAAGATTAAAGCTAAACCACTTGCTTGGCTCGAGTGCACTCAGTGTGAACTTCAAGACTCAAAACTATACCTCAACCCTAAGTTGCCTTTCACCACTCTTACCTACAAACTCATGCTGATATGTACCAATACAGATTACATTTTCCCAGAATCTTGCTTTAAAATGTAAACTATGCCTTTAAGAGGGTCACAAAAGTAGCAACCCCTGAAGACATTTCTTGACATGGGATTGCTGTGATCGACGCGTCCAACACTTTGACACCAGATGGAGCTAATCATGACTTCATTCTGAAATGGTTTTTATATCAAGATTGCCTGTTAGGAGAGAAAGCCATAGACTGTGTAATAATGGCCTTCCAATTGATGTTCCTTTTAGTTGGAAATGGTTGCCATGAGTGAAACCATGAGATGAGTGAAATGATTGAATTCTAAGTCACGTTTCCATCTGTCCGGTATTCATTTCCTTTGTGTTATTATAGGTCTAACCTTGTGTAAAATGTGAGCGTCCTGCACCCGAACATAAAAGGGTTTTTATAGTGTGACAGCAGCTGAAGTGGGACATCTCTTGTGCCCTTTTTGGATAATATGTTTGAATTTCAGCACACCCCAGTGAGGATTACAAATGCGGCAATGCAAAATTGTTTTACTTTTCACACAATGCTCATTTATTTCACTGTCCAATCCAGGGAAATTTTTCTTTTTTTTACTGTGACTATAAGTCTTGGATTCCCTGAATATGATTTATTACTTTTTGTTGCTGAACATTTTTTCTACCATAATTCCCTGTGAACAAAGCAAAAAAAGAAAGAAAAGGGTTCTCCATTTGACCTGACAAGTGCATTTTAATGACGCTGTCTTTGTTGGAGCTCTGTAATGTCACTGCCCAATGATTAGGTCAGCAGCAACACTGACTGAGACGCAGCACTGCGTCAGTCAGATCTGAGGCCGACAGCCTGAGGCAAGTCAAGTAAATTAAATCCTGATTAATTTTCTGACAAACCACCGCAAACAAAAGGGATTTTTTAGAAACAACATGAGATTCTTCCATCAGCTGTACATTGCATACAGGAAAAAAAGGGGATTTCACCACACTGACCCCAGTGGCAATGCCTGGCACTAAGCTTTAGCTAGTCCTTAACAAGTTTACTGGTCTTTAGCTAGTATTTAGCTCGTCTTTAGCTAGTTTCTACTGGTCTTTAGCTAGTCCTTAACAAGTTTACTGGTCTTTAGCTAGTACTTAGCTCGTCCTTAGCTAGTTTCTACTGGTCTTTAGCTAGTACTTAAGCTAGTCTTTAGGTAGATTTTAGATAGTGTGGAAAATTATCCTTTCTCCATTAGGTGAAAGGATAATTGGTTGAAGAAGAGTCAGTGAGCTGAATTCATGAATTCCATTTATTAAGACTAAAACACAGCTGGTCCATTTCTTCAAGCTATCTTAATGGGCTAACAGAGCAAAATGGCATCAAACAGCAGATTGTAACTCCCTTTGTTAGCCTATGTAAGCTACACCCCAAAGAGCACATGCCCTAACATGTCATTTCCTTTTAGCCTTAGCTTTGTGTGTGTGCGCTATGTGTGTGCACATATGCAAATACGAGCATGCAAATAGCTAAAAGAGATACAGAAAACCACAGAATTATTTATTCTCAACACTAGTCTTTAGCTAGTTTCTTACCAGGTCTTTAACTAGTTTTAGCTTGTCTTTAACTGGTTTTTACCTGGCTTTTAGCTAGTGTTTAGTTCGTTTCTAGCTAGTTTTTAGCTAGTCTTTAGCTAGCTTCTAGTGAAACAAGCTAAAATTAGCTTGATAAAAAAACATAGCTAGCAATCACACTTGATTTTCAGAGATATAACCTGGAGAGGGTTTGTCTGCGTCCTAAGAAATAATCATCTTCTTTCTTTTTCATTTCTTCTCTTCTGCAATTAAAAGTATTTCTCTGCGAGGTATGAAGACAGGCACACACGTGTGGTCGTATGCAGAAAGGTTACGAAGATGTCTTGTTGCTGTGGAACGGGAGAACAAAACCTTTATGTACATTACCAGTTTTTTTTCTCTGTCTTTATTTATAAGAGTGTATGTGTGAAAAAACTGAAAAGTTGAAGCAATTCTATAGTATGAAATATTCACTCGCTTATAAGGTCTTAGCCTAAAATGATTCAAATCTAAATCTGCCAGGTCATGGACAAATGTACAAAACTGTGTCTGAACTTAACTATATAACCTGAGCACAAGTTGCTTCATTCAGTTCTTTTATTTCAGCTTCCCTTAATGATGGTGTCTGGTTATGCACTTACTTCATTCTGATCCATAATAAAGCTTTTTTTTTTTTTACATTTACTCCAAAGTAATGTCATTTATAGTTCCACTTTGCATTGCTGGAGCGCGTCTCTACGACATCGAGTGCGACCCCAAAAAAACGATAGACGGCGTAATTAGGCATGGCGGATTTGGGCCAGAGAGGGCATCTGTCTTCTATAAATGAGCGACAGAAGATGTATTTAAATGAAGAACCTTCTCTCCCTGACAAAGTTACAAAATAAAAAGGATGATGTGGAAAAGAGACCACAGCTAGTGTCACAAAAGAGCTTGGAAATCAGACGGCGTAGTTGGACTGAGTAACACGGCTCTCTCTGAAGTATCAACCCGAACGCTTTCTTCCCCTGATGAATACATATGGCCGGGGAGGAATGATGAATCCCTCCCTTCCTGACGGCAATAAAGATGCCCAGTGAATGTGAAATAGAAGCAGATGGTAGCCCGAGAAGCGGCGACACACACGGCACTGTCATGATGGAGCATGGGAAAAATAAATCAGACCTCACAATAAGTGAACGTCATCTTTTTTTTTTTTCCCCCTGAAACTTCTATGAAGGGCTTTCAATCCATTAACATTTAACTGGAAATATGCCAAATGTGTTTACGTTTATTTACTGACCCCATTATGTATCAGCTTCATTATATTGATGCTGGGATAGCAGATTAACAGAGTAAAAGCTGACAACACAAAGCATAGTGTTAAAGAAATAACGCACAAAGATTGTTGTGACTCTCACACATCATCAATTTCTCTTGAAAGTTGAGCAGTTAGGTAGATTTTACAAATTTTTGTTGGTTAAAAATAACTAAAGATGATCACAAAAGATAAACTAAAGTTTTAAAATGAAGTGTGTCTCATTTTGCAACGCTAATTACAAAATAAGCTGACATTTTTTGAAGTTCATCCAAGGCTCTGTGATTTTGGTAACTTGACAAAAATTGCTCTCACTAAGTCCAAATTGAATTTGCATACAAAAGTGAAAGACACTGCAAAAACACAAGTAATTTTGGTCTATTTTCTACTGCAAATATCTCAGAACATTTGATGTAAGACAAAACTAACTTAAAAGTAACTTTTCAACAAGATCCAGGAGCTTGTCAATAATTCCTTAGTGCTTAATATCAATAAAATAAAATAAAAAAGTAGTTCCATTGCCATTTCACTCATAAAAATACTTTTTCCCATTTATAGGTGAAATAATCAGAACTGGTACTTTTTAAAATCAATATTAAGGAATCATTGACTTAAAACAAACTCATATTTCTTGCTGAAAAGTTAATTGTAAGTTAGTTTCATCTTATTTGTACCAACATATTTGCACTAGAAACTAAACCAAAAATACTCAGTAAGATTTTATGTTTTTGCAGTGAAGGATCAGGTTTCTACTCTAAATGGTGTGAAGATTCAGTTTTATTTCTTGTTACTGTCTGTTTGCCTCTCCTGTAAAGTTTCTCTGTCGTCTATTAAAGCGTGGAATTTGCTTCCATTATTTTTCAGGTCTGCATAAACACACACAAAGAAAACTGAAGATGGAAAATATTTGCATTTCAAGATACGAGTCCGAATTCTGTAAAACTTTAAAAGAAAAACAGCGTCCTATTTGAAGAAGATCGTTTAAATTCAGCACAACACAACTCAGTTTTCTGTGGAGCTCAATAATCTCTCTGATATTTGCATTGCAGACAGTAAACACACAGACTGATTTGAACCAGACATTAAATTGTACCTCTTGTTTTTTAAGGCAGCAAACAAAGCACTGAAGCTGTTATTTTTTCACAGGAAAACAGAGACACAGGACATCAACCATACACAAAGGCTCTGGTAACATTCTCTTTAAAATAGTTAGAATTTTAATGTTTATATCCCACATCCTTATGAAATCAGTGTTTTAAAGGATCCAGAGGCTCTTTTTTTAAATGGCTTCCAGAGTGAAAAATTTGCCCTGGTAAATACAGCAAAAACACAAATTTTATAAAAATGCTTAAGTATTAGCCTAACATCTAAACTCTAAACGCATCATAAATATCAACAATTAGCAAATTACATGTCCGCCATTTTGTGCTCCATTAGTTTTATACATGGAAAAGAAGCTCAATTTCATCACCATTTCACAGAAAAGACTCAACCCACAGTTTTTAGTTTGGTAATCTTGTTTTTTCCTCATGTGAAGGCCATATTGTCATGCCCTTTGCTCCATGTTTAGCGCCACTTACAGGTCTGGAGGAGTAAAATTAATGTTTGAAACGTGTGTGGACAATTATAGGATGTCAAAGCAAGTTTCCATTTGCTTTAACATTTATGTGTTTCTGGACTGTGGAAAAAACTCTAAATGCTTTGTTTTATATTTGTCTTTTCTTCCTTTAATGATTGCCTCTGCTGTGCCATTGTTCAAGCATCATACGATTACACCTTCTTAATAATCTGCTGAGTTGGAACAGGCCGCACGCTTGACTAATTAGAACCCCACAGATTTGTTCTGCTTGCACAGAAACAACTTCACTGCCGGTCTTGTCCAGGTTAATCCGACTAATGAATTTAACAGCAAAACTAAAACTCAGCTTTCTTCGGATCCTGGTATTTTGAAGTAAAATGCATCGACGTGTTAAATCATAAATTACTTACAATTACAAACCAAACAAAGCCCTGATCACTAGGAAACTTTGACAACGTTCTGCCAATGTAGAGAAAACACAATTTTGCAATTGTAGTGTTTTCATTTAAAGAGAAGAGCAGTTAAATCATCATCATCATCCGTCAGGGGAGACGATGGCGCCTTGTTGAGCTCAGCGTTGGAGCGATTAAGCCCCTTACATTTGCGATTGGTTAAGTAAATACACAGTGTTTTGAGGAAATTGTAGTCAGCAGTTTTACATTAGAGTTATTGATTCAACACTTTCGAATGATGAGCTCAACTTTGGACGAACTGTGTGATGCTGAGAGCGCTGGAGGGGCCAGCTGCACGCTGTCCGAAGAGGCTGCAAACAATCACATTGCTGCTGTCTACAAACTGCCGTCATGCGATAAAAGTGATTCCATTGCAGTTTTGCGAAATACACAAATATTGATGCTGTTCATAAACTTCCTCATCGTAGAGGAAAAACCTTTTATTGAAAAATGTTCATTTTTTTTTCTTTCTTAAATTGGTAGGCTTCCGATAAGCAAATTTATTTTCGTAAATTTATGGCTAACTAATGGAAACGCAGCTGTGACCACGTGTCAAATCAAGAAATACATTAAAACTGTACCCTTCTGACAACACGAAGTAGGCCAAGTGATCTTAAAAAATGCAACGCATTATTTCCTAAACGAAGGCACATCAGGCCTCACTTGACTCCGTGTTTATTTCCCTAATAGGAAAGAGACGGGACAAAATGGCTGCCGAGATGAAACCAACTGCTGATCAAAAAGTAAAAAGTGTAAACACAAATCCTGATCTCACAAAAAAATACCTTAATGAACCACAAGAATGTTGGTATTACATTCTGTGGGCTGATGAAGCTGATAAAAGTGGAGCCACTTCAACACATTGTTTCAGAAAATAACGTGCTGACCTGATCTGCTGCATTTCAGGATTTCTCTCCCTACAAACAAAGTCTGCTTCGACACCGGGACGACACCCGGTGTTAATGAACTTTGCTGGCTGGTTCCACTCTGCTGCCGGGATGATTGCGGAGGCTCTCCTGCATCACCTCAGACATTCTGGCGTAGACGTGCCTGAAAGACCAGCGGAGGATGTCAGAGGAATGGAGTTTGCTTCCAGGCCTTGTGAGATGTAAAATTCAAGAGATGGCAGCAGTTTGGTGGCTTAGTTTAATCTTTCTGCTCCGCGCGGCCCCCCCTGCCGCTGCCACCGTTGAGTCGTGCATTTTTATTAAGCCCGAGAGAAAAGGAAGAGAGAGCCGAGGCGTGCATATTCACAGCAAGAGGCGCCTCTCTGTGTCCTCTGCTGTAACTAATTGTTACCGAGCCAATCCAAGCATTTCTGCTGAGATTCTCCTTGCCTTCGTGTGGCTTTTAGAGCGACGGCGGCGGCGCTAAAAGAGCAAGGTTCTGCTTGTTAGGAAACACTTCCAGTCAGGTTGGACTCCGTTCCCCCTGCGTGTCGAGGCGGATCGGGGGGATGGGAAAAGGAGATAAACAGTGAGGCGAAAGAGGGCATGGCGCACAAAGGGATGCGGGGACGTTGGTGCAGCTGTGTGTGGAGGACGTTGCTGATCTGAAGAGGGTCTGAGCAGCATGTGGGAAGAACCTGCCCGCTATGACGGATCTCCTGTGACCCTGGAGAGATACCGCAGCCTCTCGGCTACGATTTGAGGTTTCACAGAATGTGGTGTCGGCTGACTTTTCTTTTTCCTCACCCACAGATTTATTTCAGTTTACAAAGACATGAAAGATTGACCCCCCAGGTTGTGGCCCTCTGAAGCCATCAGCCGCCTATGTAGTAAAGAGCGCCGTGGCAGAAAAAGAAATATAGAAAGATATCTCAAGTGCTACGTGTATGTATGTATAAACCAATAAATGGAGCTCACAGAGCAGCCCCTCCCCCAAGATTCCCCCACTCAGCTCCTTCAGACTAGCCAGCAACAATTAGCAAACACCTGGCAGAACTGCACATCTACTGAGCTCATTATATCAGCTAACTTACAGTAGCTGGTTAAAAAAAAAAGGAGTTGAAAGGTTAATAGAGGAGCCATGTTGTGATGATTTCCTGAAGATGGAGTTTCAGAAAGAGCAGGAGGTTTTAAAGAGACACAGGCCCAATTTCAAGACGTTGAATTATGAAGTTAAATTTCTTTTAAGTCATATTTGAATTTCTAAAAGTTATGTCAGGAGATATATTCATCATCTCTGAGCCGTCAGAGGAGACGGCAGCGTCTTATTCAGGCGTCGGAGCGACAAGCCGCTTCTACAGGGATCGGCTATGTGTGAAGCGTTTTTTGGAAAGTGTAGTTGCCGATATTAGATTAGATTAGATTAAATTCAGCTCATTGGACTGACACTCAACTTTTAAAGTACTGTGGAGTGGGACGCAATGAGAGCTCTGGTGGAGCCAGCTGCACGTTGTCCGCAAAAACACACAAACTACCAACCACGAAGTCTTCTTCGTGATTTTTTGACAGTAGTGACATCCGGTAGTTTATCATGTGATGCAACAAAAAGGAAAAAAAAANAAGGGATTTTTTAGAAACAACATGAGATTCTTCCATCAGCTGTATATTGCATACAGGAAAAAAGGGGGATTTCACCACACTGACCCCAGTGGCAATGCCTGGCACTAAGCTTTAACTAGTCCTTAACAAGTTTACTGGTCTTTAGCTAGTATTTAGCTAGTCCTTAGCTAGTTTCTACTGGTCTGTAGCTAGTACTTAAGCTAGTCTTTAGGTAGATTTTAGATAGTGTGGAAAATTATCCTTTCTCCATTAGGTGAAAGGATAATTGGTTGAAGAAGAGTCAGTGAGCTGAATTCATGAATTCCATTTATTAAGACTAAAACACAGCTGGTCCATTTCTTCAAGCTATCTTAATGGGCTAACAGAGCAAAATGGCATCAAACAGCAGATTGTAACTCCCTTTGTTAGCCTATGTAAGCTACACCCCAAAGAGCACATGCCCTAACATGTCATTTCCTTTTAGCCTTAGCTTTGTGTGTGTGCGCTATGTGTGTGCACGTATGCAAATACGAGCATGCAAATAGCTAAAAGAGATACAGAAAACCACAGAATTATTTATTCTCAACACTAGTCTTTAGCTAGTTTCTACCAGGTCTAGTTTTTAGCTTGTCTTTAACTGGTTTTTACCTGGCTTTTAGCTAGTGTTTAGTTCGTTTCTAGCTAGTTTTTAGCTAGTCTTTAGCTAGCTTCTAGTGAAACAAGCTAAAAATACCTTGATAAAAAAACATAGCTAGCAATCACACTTGATTTTCAGAGATATAACCTGGAGAGGGTTTGTCTGCGTCCTAAGAAATAATCATCTTCTTTCTTTTTCATTTCTTCTCTTCTGCAATTAAAAGTATTTCTCTGCGAGGTATGAAGACAGGCACACACGTGTGGTCGTATGCAGAAAGGTTACGAAGATGTCTTGTTGCTGTGGAACGGGAGAACAAAACCTTTATGTACATTACCAGTTTTTTTTCTCTGTCTTTATTTATAAGAGTGTATGTGTGAAAAAACTGAAAAGTTGAAGCAATTCTATAGTATCAAATATTCACTCGCTTGTAAGGCCTTAGCCTAAAATGATTCAAATCTAAATCTGCCAGGTCATGGACAAATGTACAAAACTGTGTCTGAACTTACCTATATAACCTGAGCACAAGTTGCTTCATTCAGTTCTTTTATTTCAGCTTCCCTTAATGATGGTGTCTGGTTATGCACTTACTTCATTCTGATCCATAATAAAGCTTTTTTTTTTTTTACATTTACTCCAAAGTAATGTCATTTATAGTTCCACTTTGCATTGCTGGAGCGCGTCTCTACGACATCGAGTGCGACCCCAAAAAAACGATAGACGGCGTAATTAGGCATGGCGGATTTGGGCCAGAGAGGGCATCTGTCTTCTACAAATGAGCGACAGAAGATGTATTTAAATGAAGAACCTTCTCTCCCTGACAAAGTTACAAAATAAAAAGGATGATGTGGAAAAGAGACCACAGCTAGTGACACAAAAGAGCTTGGAAATCAGACGGCGTAGTTGGACTGAGTAACACGGCTCTCTCTGAAGTATCAACCCGAACGCTTTCTTCCCCTGATGAATACATATGGCCGGGGAGGAATGATGAATCCCTCCCTTCCTGACGGCAATAAAGATGCCCAGTGAATGTGAAATAGAAGCAGATGGTAGCCCGAGAAGCGGCGACACACACGGCACTGTCATGATGGAGCATGGGAAAAATAAATCAGACCTCACAATAAGTGAACGTCATCTTTTTTTTTTTTCCCCCTGAAACTTCTATGAAGGGCTTTCAATCCATTAACATTTAACTGGAAATATGCCAAATGTGTTTACGTTTATTTACTGACCCCATTATGTATCAGCTTGATTATATTGATGCCGGGATAGCAGATTAACAGAGTAAAAGCTGACAACACAAAGCATAGTGTTAAAGAAATAACGCACAAAGATTGTTGTGACTCTCACACATCATCAATTTCTCTTGAAAGTTGAGCAGTTAGGTAGATTTTACAAATTTTTGTTGGTTAAAAATAACTAAAGATGATCACAAAAGATAAACTAAAGTTTTAAAATGAAGTGTGTCTCATTTTGCAACGCTAATTACAAAATAAGCTGACATTTTTTGAAGTTCATCCAAGGCTCTGTGATTTTGGTAACTTGACAAAAATTGCTCTCACTAAGTCCAAATTGAATTTGCATACAAAAGTGAAAGACACTGCAAAAACACAAGTAATTTTGGTCTATTTTCTACTGCAAATATCTCAGAACATTTGATGTAAGACAAAACTAACTTAAAAGTAACTTTTCAACAAGATCCAGGAGCTTGTCAATAATTCCTTAGTGCTTAATATCAATAAAATAAAATAAAAAAGTAGTTCCATTGCCATTTCACTCATAAAAATACTTTTTCCCATTTATAGGTGAAATAATCAGAACTGGTACTTTTTAAAATCAATATTAAGGAATCATTGACTTAAAACAAACTCATATTTCTTGCTGAAAAGTTAATTGTAAGTTAGTTTCATCTTATTTGTACCAACATATTTGCACTAGAAACTAAACCAAAAATACTCAGTAAGATTTTATGTTTTTGCAGTGAAGGATCAGGTTTCTACTCTAAATGGTGTGAAGATTCAGTTTTATTTCTTGTTACTGTCTGTTTGCCTCTCCTGTAAAGTTTCTCTGTCGTCTATTAAAGCGTGGAATTTGCTTCCATTATTTTTCAGGTCTGCATAAACACACACAAAGAAAACTGAAGATGGAAAATATTTGCATTTCAAGATACGAGTCCGAATTCTGTAAAACTTTAAAAGAAAAACAGCGTCCTATTTGAAGAAGATCGTTTAAATTCAGCACAACACAACTCAGTTTTCTGTGGAGCTCAATAATCTCTCTGATATTTGCATTGCAGACAGTAAACACACAGACTGATTTGAACCAGACATTAAATTGTACCTCTTGTTTTTTAAGGCAGCAAACAAAGCACTGAAGCTGTTATTTTTTCACAGGAAAACAGAGACACAGGACATCAACCATACACAAAGGCTCTGGTAACATTCTCTTTAAAATAGTTAGAATTTTAATGTTTATATCCCACATCCTTATGAAATCAGTGTTTTAAAGGATCCAGAGGCTCTTTTTTTAAATGGCTTCCAGAGTGAAAAATTTGCCCTGGTAAATACAGCAAAAACACAAATTTTATAAAAATGCTTAAGTATTAGCCTAACATCTAAACTCTAAACGCATCATAAATATCAACAATTAGCAAATTACATGTCCGCCATTTTGTGCTCCATTAGTTTTATACATGGAAAAGAAGCTCAATTTCATCACCATTTCACAGAAAAGACTCAACCCACAGTTTTTAGTTTGGTAATCTTGTTTTTTCCTCATGTGAAGGCCATATTGTCATGCCCTTTGCTCCATGTTTAGCGCCACTTACAGGTCTGGAGGAGTAAAATTAATGTTTGAAACGTGTGTGGACAATTATAGGATGTCAAAGCAAGTTTCCATTTGCTTTAACATTTATGTGTTTCTGGACTGTGGAAAAAACTCTAAATGCTTTGTTTTATATTTGTCTTTTCTTCCTTTAATGATTGCCTCTGCTGTGCCATTGTTCAAGCATCATACGATTACACCTTCTTAATAATCTGCTGAGTTGGAACAGGCCGCACGCTTGACTAATTAGAACCCCACAGATTTGTTCTGCTTGCACAGAAACAACTTCACTGCCGGTCTTGTCCAGGTTAATCCGACTAATGAATTTAACAGCAAAACTAAAACTCAGCTTTCTTCGGATCCTGGTATTTTGAAGTAAAATGCATCGACGTGTTAAATCATAAATTACTTACAATTACAAACCAAACAAAGCCCTGATCACTAGGAAACTTTGACAACGTTCTGCCAATGTAGAGAAAACACAATTTTGCAATTGTAGTGTTTTCATTTAAAGAGAAGAGCAGTTAAATCATCATCATCATCCGTCAGGGGAGACGATGGCGCCTTGTTGAGCTCAGCGTTGGAGCGATTAAGCCCCTTACATTTGCGATTGGTTAAGTAAATACACAGTGTTTTGAGGAAATTGTAGTCAGCAGTTTTACATTAGAGTTATTGATTCAACACTTTCGAATGATGAGCTCAACTTTGGACGAACTGTGTGATGCTGAGAGCGCTGGAGGGGCCAGCTGCACGCTGTCCGAAGAGGCTGCAAACAATCACATTGCTGCTGTCTACAAACTGCCGTCATGCGATAAAAGTGATTCCATTGCAGTTTTGCGAAATACACAAATATTGATGCTGTTCATAAACTTCCTCATCGTAGAGGAAAAACCTTTTATTGAAAAATGTTCATTTTTTTTTCTTTCTTAAATTGGTAGGCTTCCGATAAGCAAATTTATTTTCGTAAATTTATGGCTAACTAATGGAAACGCAGCTGTGACCACGTGTCAAATCAAGAAATACATTAAAACTGTACCCTTCTGACAACACGAAGTAGGCCAAGTGATCTTAAAAAATGCAACGCATTATTTCCTAAACGAAGGCACATCAGGCCTCACTTGACTCCGTGCTTATTTCCCTAATAGGAAAGAGACGGGACAAAATGGCTGCCGAGATGAAACCGACTGCTGATCAAAAAATAAAAAGTGTAAACACAAATCCTGATCTCACAAAAAAATACCTTAATGAACCACAAGAATGTTGGTATTACATTCTGTGGGCTGATGAAGCTGATAAAAGTGGAGCCACTTCAACACATTGTTTCAGAAAATAACGTGCTGACCTGATCTGCTGCATTTCAGGATTTCTCTCCCTACAAACAAAGTCTGCTTCGACACCGGGACGACACCCGGTGTTAATGAACTTTGCTGGCTGGTTCCACTCTGCTGCCGGGATGATTGCGGAGGCTCTCCTGCATCACCTCAGACATTCTGGCGTAGACGTGCCTGAAAGACCAGCGGAGGATGTCAGAGGAATGGAGTTTGCTTCCAGGCCTTGTGAGATGTAAAATTCAAGAGATGGCAGCAGTTTGGTGGCTTAGTTTAATCTTTCTGCTCCGCGCGGCCCCCCCTGCCGCTGCCACCGTTGAGTCGTGCATTTTTATTAAGCCCGAGAGAAAAGGAAGAGAGAGCCGAGGCGTGCATATTCACAGCAAGAGGCGCCTCTCTGTGTCCTCTGCTGTAACTAATTGTTACCGAGCCAATCCAAGCATTTCTGCTGAGATTCTCCTTGCCTTCGTGTGGCTTTTAGAGCGACGGCGGCGGCGCTAAAAGAGCAAGGTTCTGCTTGTTAGGAAACACTTCCAGTCAGGTTGGACTCCGTTCCCCCTGCGTGTCGAGGCGGATCGGGGGGATGGGAAAAGGAGATAAACAGTGAGGCGAAAGAGGGCATGGCGCACAAAGGGATGCGGGGACGTTGGTGCAGCTGTGTGTGGAGGACGTTGCTGATCTGAAGAGGGTCTGAGCAGCATGTGGGAAGCACCTGCCCGCTATGACGGATCTCCTGTGACCCTGGAGAGATACCGCAGCCTCTCGGCTACGATTTGAGGTTTCACAGAATGTGGTGTCGGCTGACTTTTCTTTTTCCTCACCCACAGATTTATTTCAGTTTACAAAGACATGAAAGATTGACCCCCCAGGTTGTGGCCCTCTGAAGCCATCAGCCGTCTATGTAGTAAAGAGCGCCGTGGCAGAAAAAGAAATATAGAAAGATATCTCAAGTGCTACGTGTATGTATGTATAAACCAATAAATGGAGCTCACAGAGCAGCCCCTCCCCCAAGATTCCTCCACTCAGCTCCTTCAGACTAGCCAGCAACAATTAGCAAACACCTGGCAGAACTGCACATCTACTGAGCTCATTATATCAGCTAACTTACAGTAGCTGGTTAAAAAAAAAAGGAGTTGAAAGGTTAATAGAGGAGCCATGTTGTGATGATTTCCTGAAGGTGGAGTTTCAGAAAGAGCAGGAGGTTTTAAAGAGACACAGGCCCAATTTCAAGACGTTGAATTATGAAGTTAAATTTCTTTTAAGTCATATTTGAATTTCTAAAAGTTATGTCAGGAGATATATTCATCATCTCTGAGCCGTCAGAGGAGACGGCAGCGTCTTATTCAGGCGTCGGAGCGACAAGCCGCTTCTACAGGGATCGGCTATGTGTGAAGCGTTTTTTGGAAAGTGTAGTTGCCGATATTAGATTAGATTAGATTAAATTCAGCTCATTGGACTGACACTCAACTTTTAAAGTACTGTGGAGTGGGACGCAATGAGAGCTCTGGTGGAGCCAGCTGCACGTTGTCCGCAAAAACACACAAACTACCAACCACGAAGTCTTCTTCGTGATTTTTTGACAGTAGTGACATCCGGTAGTTTATCATGTGATGCAACAAAAAGGAAAAAAAAAGTGTTTCCATTACAGTTTTGCAAAATAGATCTACTTTGATATGGCCAAAAAAAACACGTTGTTAGCAAAATAAAAGTGAGTATCTTCCAAATTGGCGCTCCTCCATTAAATAAATTTACTTTCGTGATTTAAATTTGCGCATTTCTATGGTATATGGAAACGAAGCAAGTGACAGTTTGCTTAGTTTTTCTCATGAGGCCACTGACATACATTTGCATTGACTCCATTTATTTTATTTTTTCTGCATGTAAAGACATTCGATCCCTCAGAAAAACCTGCTGGGTCATGGCAACACGTTGACATTTTATGTTTTTTCTTTTTCTATTATTTTATGTATATCACAGTGTTTTAATTCAAGTTGTAATTTATTCCTGTTGCAATTTTTTTTTCTTTCAAATATTTCTTTCAGGGCTGCACAGTGGCGCAGTTGCCTTGCAGCAAGAAGGTTCTGGGTTCGATTCCCTGGCGACCTGTCCAGGGTGACCCCGCCTCTCGCCCGGAACGTTAGCTGGAGAGGCACCAGCACCTCCTGGACCCCACTAAGGGACAAGGGTGTAAGAAAATGGATGGATGGATATTTCTTTCAGGTGTGTAATTAAAGGACGGCAGTCGCATACATGGCATTTCACAGTGAGGATGAAAGGCCTCTCCTTGTGCAGGTTAGCCGCAGTGAGAGGCGTCACAGTCACTCAGATCCACACCCTGCTCTCACACACACCAGAGGACAGATCATTTCATTGCCTTTCAAAAGCCCCTCATAATCCTTGGGCACGCCACTTACTGTAATTGGGTAAAAACAAATGAAGTGCCAAAGCCGTTCAGGAGACGAACGCTCTGAAGTGTTGTCTTTGCTTTTTTTGTTTTCCCTTTTCTCTCGTCTGTGTTCTGTACTTGTGTCTGCCTCTCTTTGTTTCGGTCGAGGACGTCTGAGGCAAAGAACCCAGCGTGAGCCGCTGCAAGGTCGGGGGAGAAAAGAGCTTACAAGAGACTTAAAAAAAAAGGGAAGAATCGGTTGAAAGGTATTTTGGATTTTCTTTCAATGCACAGAAGATCTAAATGTAACACAGAGGCTGTTTGAAAAAAAAAACAACAGATAATCCCGTCAAATTGAGCTGTGTGCCATCAAAACATATACAGTAAGTGCAACTTTATTGATAATTTCATCCGTATGAACTGCAGTTCCAACTTCTTCAAAAAAAACATCCTTTCTTTTTTTTACCCATGTCAGGAAAACAGTTTATATTGGTTTAGATTAGAGCTAAAAAGCTTCATTAGAGCAATAAGATCCAGTGTGTCTGATCCCACTTGGGGCTTTGATGTCAGGATAATAGTTGTGCCTGCGTTGACCTTGTAGCTGTTCAATGTGACATTTAGAAAATACATTTCCTTAATACAAACACGGTAAATCCAAAAATAAAAAAACAACAACACATTTTTCAGTAAAACGTTTTTCCACCAGGATGAGGTGGATTTTTTGGCCAAATCGAAATTGGTTTTGTTTCACAAAACTGCAACGGAAACACTGTTTTCAGGAAGTAGTTTGAGGAGGACGGCGATACATATATTTATATATTTTTAATAGCTTGTCATGTGAACAAACGTCTGTTTGTGTCTCTTGGAAAGAGATGGAAACACCAAAATTGAGAAGTTGTTCTTTTTTATTCCAACATTGGTGTCAACGCTTTTTACACATTTGTAATGGAGATGCAGCTACTGCTGGCAAAGACTTTCCACTCTGCAGGACTTGACATTAGACTCTTATTCGCATTACTGGGAGGCTCATCAGACAAACCACGTGTTTGTAGACATTAAGTCTGAATGCCTTCGGGAAGAATCGGTGCTTATCCGTATAAAAATGAGCTCCGCAAAAACCCGGCAGACCAAACCAGCAGGATTATTGATCACATTCCTCTCCTCTCTCACCACTCCCCAAATATTCCCTTACCACATTGTTACACATCACATTTACCTCATGGGAACCAATCTTATCGTCTGCTGAAGGAAACCATCAGGAGACTAACTGTGCGGATTAGACGAGGTTGAGTTTTTTGGGAAAGTACACTCGAGTGGTTCTGAAACAAGTGCAGGAGAAAGACTGTGCCACACGGGTGGCTGAACGCAGCTCCTAATACGTAGCACATCCCAGAACGGCGGCATCTCTAGAGAGTCCATCTCACGATTTATGACAGATTCCCTGAGCGTTCGTTTCAGTCAGGCGTTCGGCAGTGTGACATGGAGGCTACGGGAGGAAAGGAGGCACAAAGGAAGGTTAAGTGCTCTGCTGCTTCTGATGTCTACATACAGAGACTTGCAGCTCTTCAGATAAGTGTCGTAATGTCGTTTTCATTATGTCAGCTCTAAAGGAGACCACACAGCGAGCCTTAGAGTGAGAGAGCTGCTCTCCACTTCCCTCCATCTTAATTTGCTGGCCGTTTTGTTTCCATTTCAAATGGCGGTCTTGCGTGTTGGCTGTGAGGGTGCCAGAGCTTTCTTGAGCTCGACAGCTTGCCGTCTGACATTGTAGAGCGATGGCATTCGGCCTGATTGGGCTGGAGTTTGGACGGCTGCCCTAACAGACATTCTGCGGCCCAAGTTTCAAACGGGAAGCCGGGCCAAGAGCCGCTGCGCTCACCTCCCAGTAGACCAGCCTGGGAAAGTATTTGGGATCAGTCATGGGCCGGTTACTGGTGTCAAGGTAAACTTCAAAGTTTTTGAAGTTTACAAACCACAAAGGTTCCTCATCAGACCATTCTGCCTCCCAGAGAATAAATTTTAGCATACTTTTGTTAGTTTATAAGTCGCTGAACGACTTAGCACCACGATACAGTAAAGATCTGCTGTTCCAGACCAATCGGATCTTCTGGTAGATGCAGAGCAAACATGGGGGAAGCAGCGTTCAACTTCTATGCACCAGAAATCTGGAACAAACGTCTAGAAAACTGCAAAACTGTTGAAACACCAAGCTCCTTTAAATCTAGATTAAAAACCCACCTGGTTAGACTTGCCTTTGATTAGCACTAAGTGGAACATTGAGGCACATATTTGACGTGTTCTTGCTCGATGATTTTGACTGGGTGAATGTGGTTCTAGTGGTTGGTATGAGTAGAAAAGTGCTTTAAACCTTCACCTTTAACTCTTACCTACTTGGAGCATGAATGTGCCAGAGCTCAAGTCTCAGATTTGGATATAAATCGCACCACAGTCACAAAAAAACAACCAAAGTCTTTGGCTTATACTCAGACACAAACTCTAAACACTCAAAGTTTGACTCAAGGTTTTGGACTTCAGTCTTCCCTAATTTCTTCTAATCTAATCTAATTACGTTTTTTGCATGCTATATTCTAAAAAGAAAATACTCTAAAACGTCACAGTGCCTGATTTAAATTCTAAACCTTCAGCAGTGTATTGTTTTAGACATTAGATGGGATGGATGCGATGGGTTGGACCTTCAACTTGGTGTCATGTTCTCTGTTTACCTTGCGTCTTCTCAGGGCAGGACAGAGTCTCTCTCTTTTTATTTTGCTCCACATTATTTAAGAACCCTAGTTTGAAACGCTTCCTTTCACCATATAATCACGTTCCAGTGATCGGCTGCTGTTGTCAGACTGCATCCTTTGTTCCACAACACGTTCCCAGCATGCATCATGGATTCCCTTTTAAAGGTTATCCTGTGCCGGGGTTTTGATTTGGCTCTACAGCAGCAATCATCCTGGTCACCTGCTGCAATCGAGGCTTTATCGTTTTTCTGCACTGAAGGGAAGTAAAGGATACCGTGTGCAGTCAGCAGAGCCTGCAGCCTTTCTCCCCTCCATTAGAGTGGCAGATATGAACAGGCTGCTGGTTCCAATAAACCCTGAGTATGAAGTGTCAGTGACATGCTCAAAAGAGCAAATGAGCCGGTGATCACCGTCACCTGCGGCTGTCGTGTAAACACAGAATCTCCTCGGCACGGGGAAAAATATTTGTCCAGCAGCTCAGGGTTCAGACTCACATTTCATATGTTTGTTCTTCTTCTGATGGATCGGACGGGTTGGATTGTTTTCTTTGTTTTTTTCTTTTTTTGGCTCAAAAATCAAGACGTTTCTTGCACTCCTTGACCTATGAGAGGAATGGATTTAATTTATTCCATCATTATTCCTCAGAGATGTCGAAGTGATCGAACGAAGTGGAATAGGGGGCAATGTCATTTCCAAGCAATCAATGAGTTTGTTATATTTCTTCACACTGGTTCAAATATTTTAAGTCATTTTGATCCAGACCAAAATTGCTTGTAAGAGTTTGAAAACATCTTAGTACAACTCAAATACGATACAATTAACTTACAAGCAACTTTTCAGAAAGATATAGGAGCTTGTTTTAAATCAATAAAAAGTTCTAGCTAAATTAGCAGACTATTTCTCTTATAACAAGACATTTCTTCCATGTTATTAGTGAAATAATCTCCCAATGTAACTAATACATATTTATCAATATTAAAGAATTATCGACTTAAACCAAGCTCCTGTATGTCGCTGAAAAGTTACCTGTAAGTTAGTTTTGCCTTACAGTTTTTACCTGGAGTTCTGCTTTGATTCCTCCAAATTTCTTTTAAATTATATTTGATATATTCAGCACATTTTTAACAAGTGAAGGTAACAAAGTTACTTGATTGTGCTATAAAATTGCACTACTCGGCTTCAAAACACACAATACCGTCCCTTTAAATGCGCCACCATGTAATTTTCAAATGGCTGCTCCATATGCAGACAGAAGAGTTGTCTGCCTTTTGAAGGTTGGCGTGTTGATGATGCGTTCGGTTCCTATGTAATTACAGGTTAGCTGTCACCTGTGAGCTAGCTCAGGCAGCTAGCTCCAACTCCTTCACAATATAGCTAAGAAAAAAAAAATAGGAAACGCATTAATTCTCTCCAGAGTGAAATAATGCCCAGGTACAAAAACCCACCCCACTTCCTGTTCACAGGTCATTCTGCTGCTTTGAACGAAAACTCCTTAATGGCTCTGATGACCGTCACGAAGGCCACGAGCCAGAAGGCATCGGCGCGGCGATAAAGCAGGTTCCTCTACATTGCATTTGCCGAAGTCCTCACCTGTTTGAAATGTTCAAAGCGCTCTTTAAAAGCGCTTACCCAGCACTGGAAATGCCAAACATCGAGACTCTGCCGCCAGAGATGAATCAAAGAGGTTTGAGGCGCCGCCAAATGAAACGTAGAGGGGTTGGGGCTATCGGATTAGCGAAAACGAGCATCTGGTTATCCAGATGTTTCAGGCATGTGTGTTAAGGTGGAGCCATAAGCTCTGGTGTCTTTGATTAAAAAGTCAGTAGTTATTTACCTAAAACTCTTCTGCTGGCTGGCAGTGCGGAGACTATCAGGCAGTAAGAGGGGAAATTAAGTCGAGTCACATTTCCCTTTAAAAAGGCCCACGGCAACGAAGGACGGTCAGAAAAGCAAACTGATTAAAAAAAAAATGTGTGCGTGTGTGTTTGTGCATTTGACCATTTTAGTTGGGTTTCTGCTGGTTTGTTATTTTAATCCAAAGACAGCCATTATACTGTGATATCTGACATGGACAGATTAACCTTTATCACAGCAAAGCAGCTAACTGGACAAACGCAGACAGCTCCCCAATACGGAACGAGGTAGAAAGGGCATTTAAAGTGCTGTTTCAAATACCACCATCCCGGTGATTAAGCCCTTTTCCTGTTGTGCCTCGCGGCTAGCCTTTTCAAATCAAGGCAATGTTAGTTAAATATTTTGCAGTCCTTTTCTTCCTACCTGTGTTAGCTTAAGTGCCCGTGTAAGCTCTCAGGACTTGACAATACTTCAAACGACGGCGGCGGAGCAGCCGTGAAGGTCAGTCTCTTTGGAAGCAGGTTCCTTTTCATACAATATTCATCAAAGCCTAATTTCATATGAAAGAGACATGACATGTAGGGCTTAAAAAAAAGAAAGAAAGAGGGGATATAAAGGAAGTGTTGAATGAAGGAGGATGAAAAAAACATTTCCTGGAAGCTGGAGAATCCCACAAGATGGAGGTTTTTTCGCCACCCAAACCCTTCAAATGGACTGAGTGGCGTTCATCTGGGTAGTCTGAAATTAAGATAAAAAGAGGGATAGAAATATATGTTTTCCATATTTAAGTGTCTTAGTTATTGTCACTCTACAACTATGTTTGTGTTTCATTGAGCATTTATGTGACAGACTAACAGACTGGTGCGTAACCGTGAGCTGGAAACGTTTTCTGAATTTCTTATAACTGTAACTTCTGAAATGTGTGGCATGCATTTGTCTTTGGACATTTTGCGCTAATAGAACCTTCTTTGGACACATTTAGACATTGCTTTGGTCTTGTTTCATTCTGGATTCGCTTCGCTCATGATGGCGCCATGTTGGAATAGTTCTGCTGCCTCCTGTTCTTATTTGTTCTTTCTGTACACTTTTATTCATAATTTGAATTTTGCTCTTACATTTTTACTTTTGGACAGATGATGTGTAACCGTGTCAACAAGGTGTTCCATTGATCCTAATGGAAAATGGAGGATTCTACTGGAACCCGGCTTTCTGACCCAACAGCCAACTGGAGATTCAAAGAAGAGTGGCAAAAGCAAATGTGACGGATTAGCGGCACCTTCAAGAAAACTGATTGTGTCATATCACTGTGAAATATCATCTCTGCTGCTAAGAAACTGAGCTGTTAGCATGTCATGATGGTCATGAATCTGTCATGTAGTAACAGTCTTCAGTCAGAGGCTTCTTCAGATTCAAAGCGAGATTGACTGTTATCACAGAGACTCTTAAAAGATACTTGAATGAAATGGGTTGCATCAGCATATAGTTTCCCTTTGGGATCCATAATAGCAATTATTTTAGCTTGAATTGAATGAAATTGAAGTAAACATATTTATATCTGTAAAATAAGGGAGAATTATCCATTTACTAATTTTTAACGTCCGTCCATCCAGACTGTGCTTTACTGTCCTGTAGCTCATAAATCCCCCAGTATGACCAACTTTTTTCTTTCTGATGTTTTCGTGTCACTTATTGAATGGGAGACGGTTGTAATTGAGTCCTTTTACCTTGAACAACATATTTCTGGGGTCCCTCATAAAACAGCTCATTCACCGGAGCTTGTGTTCTCATTAGGCCTAAAAAATGAACCATTTACATGTCGGATGGATTCACGTGAGAGGCCACAGCTGCAGCTTCTCTCAGCGTTGATGTTGATCCCGTTCCTCTTAAATTAAAGTCATAGAGACGGCTCGTTAATCAGTCAGAGGTTTGTGGTTTTTATGCGTTATTTGCGAGAGACTTAGTTGATGGAAATGATCCTGACTCGTTCGTTCCGTCCTGTAATCTGCTGTGAAACAGAAAGGGACCAGTTATCGGATAAATGTTAGCATTTGTGGTAAGAAAATAAGTTGGAACTTCAAAGAATGCACTTCAAGGAGTGTCTTTGAACGAGATGATAAAAATTGCAGCGCTGCTTACTTTCAAAGCATATGTCCTCAAACAAAAACAACTCCATTTTTTATTTGATGCTAAATAACAGATCTAATTTCCCACTAAAGCTCGGCTCATATCTGTATTTTCAAAGTCTGACTCTAACAACTTTCTGACATCCTTTGAGAGTAAAATTAGGAATATCAATTTTTCATTTCAGCTCTTTCTGTATTCTTCTGTTTATCGATCTGGGAAGGAAGCATAATCACAGTCTTCCTTCCCACTTGTAAACTTTAAGGACATTTGGGAAAAAAAACATGAGACCCTCAGTCAGTTTTCTCCTCTTTTTGGCTCCTGCATTGTAAAAAATATTCAGTCGCATCAATCTATTGCTGTTCTTATCGCTCTTAAAGCTGCAGCATGTATAAAAGTATGTTTGTTCCAAATTTATTAAAACGGTTATGCCGGGGATAATCTGTGGAAAAAAAGCTGCAGCTGGTTCGTTGTGGTGAACCAGCTTTTACACAGATTATCTGTCTTATTTTATACTGATAATTTCAACAAATATCTAAAAACAATTTTTAAAATTTTTTTTTTATAAAAGTTACATACTGCAGGTTTAAACATGCTGTGGCTAAACTTATTTTTAATAAACCCAGCTCGAACGCCGTTGGGCAAACAACTATTGACTCATTTCTGAATTTTATTTAACTTAAAAAGTTTTGCTCAACCAACTGAATAATTTGTTTCAAATTACTGATGTGTTTTTGCTGAGAAAGCTTTGCCTGCCAGCATCATGAGGACAGACTCAGACACTTTACTGTTTCCGTCTCATTAGACTTTTCTGCAACCTTTCCTGCTTCTGATCACACCTTAATTAATAAACTTCACAGTTTGATGGAAATCTCCAGAACCGTTCGGCGTGGTTCCAATCGGACCTCTTAGAAACGGAAACCGCGTTATTTTAGATCGAACTAACTTATGAGGTTCTCCAAGGCTCTGGTTTGGGCCCTCCTCAGTTGTTATGTTCCTTCAAGAAATATTAGATTTTCAAAGTGTTTGATGTGCTTGAATGCCTAAAATGAAGTAAATAAAAACTCTGTAAACTCTTAGTGTATGATTATTAACCATGTCGGCACGGTTCATTTGATCAGACGACAGATTGGACTTTTGAGTTCGGCCATTTAGCCAAACTTAGGTGCTTGTTTTTTGACCACTAATTATAATTTTTTTATTTACCAATTACTATGGAAGCTCGATAGGAATGCTGTCCATACAGTTGGATCTAAACATTGCAACAAGATTCCTTCGTTTTTTTCATTGTCCAGGGTTAATGTTAAAAATCACCTTAAGATAATCTTTGAGACTTTTATTTACACTAAATTTTTTTTCGTTGTGTCAGAGCAAAGGCTAAATGCAACTTCATACCACACTGTTCAGATTTTTACTAGGAAAAAAAAATTATGTTCCATCACAGAAAATCTTAATTTCACAAAATGTGAAAAAAGTTTCGCAGGGTGCCGTACTTGAGAAGCAGTTTAACATTTCCTCTTTTTGATATTCTACTTTATACATATATATAAAATGCATTTTTGAACCACGTTTTCTGGTGCGGTGGCCGTGTTTCTGTCCAGCCCTCTCTCCATCCTCCCCAAATACCTGGTAAAAATAACTACAGATGAAAACGCACCTGTACAACCTGACGTCCCTGAGGATGTTGCCGAGCTACCGTCCTCCCAAAGCAAACTGCTGAGAGCCATCTGCTCAAGCTGCACCACAAAATGCAGGAACCCAAACTGGGCTCAGACTCTGATGCTTCTGGGTAATTTCATTCTTTTTTATTTACATTTCCTTCACTGTCTTCAGCTTTTCTGCCTTTTATAACCGCTGCAATATTAACAAACAGAGTTGATAGAAAATGAAACAGAATTCACTCAAAAGAGAGTAAATAATGTAATAGGAGTATATATATTTTATAAAAAGTGTATTTAAATATTTTACTTAAAAATGGCATGCTTAAAATGTTTTAATGTTATTAAAGCAAGCTCAACCTTTTTATAATTGCTGATAAGCTTTTTGCATGTTTCAATGTTAATTTGATTATTATTAGATTTTACATTCAGATCTTCAAGTAGAACAGTTCAAAGTCATCAGCGTAGAACTTTACCCTTTTTTGTTTCTTTGAAGGAAACTTTTATGCACAGACTAGACCATACAGAATATGAACAGTTTTAAACCACTAATTATAAATTATTTGCTGACTTTCTTTATTACAGGCCAAAACATATTCCATTGCAGCAGAAAAATTTGTTCTCACTTCCTGAGGTGAAAGAAGAACGTGACTTTGTTCTGTTGTTGCATCTTGTTCTTGTCACCTAATCTGGGCAGATTATGAAGTGATTGTCCTGCAGTGAATGTGAGACACATGCAAGGTTTTAAGTATGAAATACCCCTGACAGGAAGAACCTTGTTCTTGCTCTTGTAGAAGAAATTTCTCTCTTCTTTCAGAGTTTGAACCCAACATTGAATTTAAATTAGACTAAAATGAAGTTATTATCTTTGGACCTAAAGAAGAACAATCTAAAGTCAGTCAACTACTTTATCTGTAGTTGCACTGATTGCTGCACTGTTTTCACACTATTACTTTACTTTGTAATGTAAATTATATTGATCTACTTTTTAATACAAATAAACTTGACTTGACTTAAACGTGTGTCACATTTGTTCCTGAAATCCAATCTACTTCCGCTGATATTAAACATCCTTCGTTACTGTGGAACAATTTGGTGACCAAAGTGAAATAAACTCCAGAGATTCAAACATGGCCTCTGAAAACCTTGAGTTGGTCCCTGCTCGGCTTTTCCTCTCGCCCAGTTAAAGGCCGACACGAGTTTGTTGGATCTCGGACAAGTTTATGTCAAAGTTGCAGCACTGGAAACAGAACTGGGTTTGTGGAGGCTCTACTGCCAGTTTGGCACTTATTCAAGGTCAAGTTGCCGCCCAAACACAATGGAAGGGATCGGCCATGTTTGGAAAAAAAACAGAGGACCTGTCAGCAGACCTGGTTCATCAGTTGACCTGACCCTTAAGCTTCTTTCTATACCGAGCTAATCCAGTCAATGTGTAAATTTAAGACAAACATTCAGTGAGTTAAAACCCAGTTCAATCTGTGCAATCCTTGCTCTCCAAAGTTTGAAGAAAAGATAAAAAAAAAAACCTGATTTAGACAACCTGAATATCACCGTCGCCCTTTTGTTAATGCGTTTACACGACAGTTTCCAACTTCAATCCATCAGAAAACGCGAGACATCCTCTAAGATTCATTACACCCCAGATTCATTTACTCCCTTTGTCCTAATCTCATCTCTCCACTGCTCAGGTGCGAGCTGGCGCCGACCCAGAGCTATAATACCGAAGGCTGCAACTTGGCAGTTCCCTGTTAATTTGTACGAACAGTAACTGATTAGGTCTGCTACTGATGTCAATGTTCATCAAAGATCCTGCTGCTGCCATAGGAAAATGACTCTGCCCTGTGTCCACTCATACCAGACGCTCTGCTTCGGGCTGGGCCGACGCCGGCGTGGCGTTTACAGATGGCTTGCTTTGTGACATCAAGGTCAGGGCGCGTTCATTTACCTTTGACTTGACAGCAGCCTTTCAGAGACAAATGGTTTGTTCCAGTGATTCCAGTGACTGAATTATTGAGCCCCAAGGTGTTTATGTGAAGAGAAAATCTGCTCAATCAGTGTGGGACAGTGGGGGTCCATCAGCACCAAGATATGTGTTTATATATTCTAAACAGGCCAGGTTTTCAGAACTTGGAGTAGATACTCTGCTTTGGAAAAATGAAAGTTGTGCGTTGAGGTGTTTCTGGCCTGCGATCGTTCTGCCTCTACTTGGAGGTTTTCTGGGTACTGGGAGGAGACCCCAGGGCAGAACCAGAACAAACACGATGTTCTTACTTTACCTTTGGCCTTGGAGTCTCTTACATCACCTCTTACTCACACAGCCTCACGTCCAGTGGCTCAGTAAATGGATGGACGTTATTTACTGAGGTCACATACATAAACATAGACTGAGTGGAAGACAGAAATTTACTTTCAATCAAAGTAAAAATATTTTTGATCTACAGACGGACGCTGCTACAGGTGAAGAAGACGTCGGGAAGAAGATTGTTTTTGTTGCTTTCTAGCTCCACCAGAGCTCTCAGTTCATAAAATGTTATCTCAACAGGTTGGATCCACAACTCTTCTCTAAAATCACCGTCTACAATTTCCCCAAAACACCGCATAAGTAGCCGCTCCCAACTGGAAGAGGTTTGTAGCTCCAATGCTTGAATAGGTGGTTGAACTATGAATATGCCTCATACAGCTGTTTACATCCATCGCTGCCACGATTTTTAATGACTCATCGTGTGAGCAAACACATTCATGTGTGATTTTGAATTATGATGAAAACACGGCAGTTGCAAAATTGTTTTTTGTTTCTTTTTTGGTCAACATCAGCAAAGCATAGACAAAGATTTGCAAATGTTTGCAATAGAAATGCATCTATTGGAGCTTTTGCTCTGCAACTAATGTCAGGTCAACCCCACTGAACTTTGGCACTGATGGAAACGACTAACTGGAGCGTTGTTGAAATGAAAACGTGATTAAATGTTGTTACCGTAATGTACTTTACATTCTTCTTATTAACATTGGTTTGTAAGTAATCGTTATTACTAAGTACTTCATTGAACGTTTACATCCAAAATGTCAAACTGTCATAAGCAGGAATTAATTCAAACCCTTAAATCTGTTAAACATCCGTGATTTTGGATGCAGGTATTTGGATTTAAAAGCACAGCTGCTTCTCTTGTTGGCTCGCTGATTCAACAGTAAGTAACAGTAAGGAAATAAAAAGACTTCAGATATTTTCTTTCGGCTGCCTTATTGCTCTTTCCAGCTTATTTGCTTCTTCAAATATTCAGACTTTCAAGCCTAGAGGACAGAGCGATGTTTCTTAAAATGCGAAATGGAAAAGGATTTATCCATATAACAGCCAGAATGACTGCAAGTCTTTTTACTTTTTCTCTTTTCTCTTTTTTTTTTCTAATTCTCTCCAAAAAGCACATATTGCTCTGTTTGTGAGCAACATGTTTTGGAGAAGTTGTTTACTGGGGTGAGAGCGTGTTTTCCAGCTCGCCCAGACTGCAGTGTTTACCCGAGATCTGTAGTCAAAAGTGTTTGTGTTTGTTTTTGTGCGCCCGGCCTCGGCTCTGCGGTTATCACAGCGACTGCGCTGAGTTCATTAACCGTTCCACACCAGAGGCCTTTGAATCACGTTGTCATTTTTCTAATTTGGTTTCGGCCGTGTTGCTGCTTTTAGCCATTCGTTCTTCCCCGCTTTGTTTTCCTAATCTAATTAGAGATTGCAAAAAAAATATATAAAAAAAGAGCAAATGCTACAAATGACTCGTATTCATAATGAAACAGATGACAAAATAATAAATGCCATTCTCCCTGGAAAACATCCAAAAAAAAGCTGAATTTACACAGCCGTTATACGACGCAGCTGATCCGTTGGCGGCGGGGTTTGATGATACGGCTCGTGTGGAACTGAAACGGAAACTCCAACCGGATGCCCCGCTGATTCAGGTCAGACCAAACAGTAAAACAGTGTCACCCCGGGAAGATAATGGCAAATAAATATCAGAAAGAGGAACAGACATTTCAGTAGCACAGTCCAATTAAGGAGAGAATAAATTGTATTTTGTGACGTTTTCGTTTAAAGAGATGGTGCAGCACCGTGTGGACTCAGGATGAGGAACAGATGCTTATTAGCTTTCAAAGTTCTCACCTATGTTGGCGCTGTTAGTCGATTAAAAATCTTTAATCAGATTAATCACACTCTGGTGTTGTGATTAATCACGATTAATCGCTGCCTCACTTTGTAGGCCTGAAATATAAACATGAACGCAGGGGTGGTTGTTGCCCTGAGCAACAGGGTGGTTGTTGCCCTGAGCAACAACCACCTCGTTGCCTTCTCACTCCAACCAATTAAAATGCAGCCACTTATCAAAAAGAAGGTAATGCTTCGCTCTCACCTTAGTACTCAACAGAAACAAAAGGAAACTTAATCCACCACACATTTGTACAAGTAGTAGTAAATTTGTTCAGGTGACATATTTACATATTTTTCATTTTCTAGATCTTGGGTGACCCGCCCCTTTCTGATGCAGCCCAGATCTCAAATAAACCAAACATGTCTGAAGATTCTCAGCTTTCCAGGGGTTTTTATAACGGCAGCCATTTTGTTTTAGACGCTAACTTAGACATGTCCTTCTCCCTCCACTTCCTATGGAACTTGTGCGATGAGGCGACTGACTGGCGTAATTCGTGCATGTCAAATCTCGAGCTCGTTCAGGCGGGACGGCGACACATCTCGAGAAAATTACATTTTGTTTGACTTTTGTTGCCGTCTGCTGTCGCGGCCCGCCGTGTGTGGAGCCCAAAACGCTCTGCTGTGAACTTCGTGAGGCCGCAGAGAGAGGCTGTTAGGTCAAAATAGTAATTCAATTAATCTGAGTTAAGTAATATTAAGGTGTTAATATTTTCACACATATAAAAAAACACACACACACAATACGCAAATCAGGTATCTGTGTGCATACTGACTGCTAGATATGGTTCACTATAATATTTTTTTTTCATCTAATAAAAGATATAAAGTAACAGAATGGATTTGTAGTTATTTGTATATAAATTCTTCCATTTCACAGTCGTTTTTGTACAGGCAGCCTAACATCCTCTGCAGTTTCTCATGATACTTTTTCCAAATCTAATAACAACAGCAATAATAATCGTTGCTTGGGGTCAGAATGGGAACTAAATTGAGCTCAGGAAATCTTCGTCTGGACCGGACCCATTTTCTCCAAACGGCACACTGCCGTTTAATGTAATTTAAGACATTTGACCAGCACTAAAGGTCTTCATGTTGGTCTGCAGCACTGTTAAAAACCAAATACATAAATAAATAAAATAAAATAGACAGCATTAAGAGATCAAGTAAATCCATGTAGTGCTGCAAATGACCTCTGATTACAGTCATTTTCCTTCAGTTCACACAGAATCACATAATATCTGAAAACATTCCTATCAATGATTTATGGCTCCATGGTGGAATTTTTTTAGCTCATGTTTTATTTCATTTACTTCTGGGAAAAAAAAAAATAAATAAAAAAAGAATAAAAAATAAAAATAAAAAAAATATATATATACAGATAGATATATAATGTGGATTTTACATAGCCAGTAAAATGAGCAGTAAAATAAAACACGAGTTCTATTTTGTATTTTTCTTCTTTTCTTCAAAGTGGTGCCGACTGAGCATCTTAAAAGTTTATTGATTCTACGGTTGTAAGAGTGACACGAGGCATAAATCCTAATAAACAAAAGAAATAGTGTCTGGTCCAGAGTTTGTGAAGTTGTGAGTGTTTGCAGCGGCTGAAACCGCGAGATAGAAGAGGCTGAGAACTTCCAAGATGCTCCCCATGTGCCGCCCCGCTGATAGCGCTCGTGTTGCTTTCTGTTCCTTCTGGAGCTGGAAGATGAGCCCCACACCCCCACTGCGTCTCCCCCACTCATGCACAATGTCTGCACTGAAGAAATAGCAACACTTGCACATGTGAGGATTTGCTGTTTTGTTTGCTAAACAGGGGGTGGGGGGAGGAAGAAAATCCTCCTTACCAGGACCTTAGTGGTATATTTATGTTTACAGAGACTGAAACTGGATTTTCAAAGTATCTCTCCTGATGTGTTTGGTTGCTCTGCTTTAAATGATCCTTAAATTCCCGACAAACTGTTCCACCTCGCCACCTATCGTGGTTTGTATTAAAAAACACGTAGCATGTGGCTTCTACGTGAAAAAATGAAGCAAATCTGTCACTTTCCATGTGATTCTGTTCCATGTGTTTATTGGGGCCAAGTGTGTGAAATTCACAATGTTATGCTGTGCTGTATCAGTACAAGGTGTTACTTTTGTCATGATCTTTATGTCTTTCTTCATCAAAGTATCTGCAGGTTTCATAGAGTCACATTTAGGGCTTTTTAAGACATTTTAATACCACCTATGAATAAAATTTAAGACTGAAAAACTAAATGGGTAACACTTTATTGATATGTCATGTTTATGATAGTGTCATGTCAGTCTTATTCAACACCCCTTCAAATAAAGTGTTACCCTTCAATATTTTATAGTTATAGTTAGTTGTGTGATGAAACAAAGTCACACATAGAGTAAGATCGCAGGAGGATCAGTTTGTTGTAAAATGGGAAAAATGAAATGATTGCAGATATAAGGATCATAATACTTTTACAACCAGATAATACAGGCACTGATAAACATTTTGTAAAAAACAACAAAAAAATGAAGAATGTAAAACTAAACATAGCGGATCAATGGAAGGATTCTGCTGTATTAAATCAATAGAAAAAACTGAGGTTTCTGGAGTCTGGTTGTGGTCAGGTTGTTTTGTGCTTTTCTACCTTAACCTCCATGGTGATAAAACTAAGTATTTTTTTATTCCCAGAATGCACCTAGCTTTAAATTTGTCGGCAATACAAGTGAGCTGGTGGCGAAGACGAACGTTATCCAGTCAACTGGAGATAAATTTACACTTACCTATAGTAGACGCAAGAAAGCTAGCTAGTTAGCAATGGTACTATGTAGCTAATTAACGTTAGCTTCACTTTAACTACCTTGTGTCACAGAAGGTGTCTGTGTATGAATCAAACTTTTGCCTGGCGGAAAAGTTAAACAAGAGAAAAATATACACGTTTTATATATACATGTCTGCTATGACAAGATTTAAGGCCTGTGATTAATGTATTAAAGGACAACTAAAATTTTTTTTATCCCATGAATTAAAGGTCTTGATTTTAGATATGTGAATTTCCGACTTAAGGATGCACACATACCCCCGTTGATAACGACTGTTACTTTGAATGAATGTTATTTTCCTGCTTGTTGGTGTCTTCCTACATCATTAAAACAAAAGGAAATACACATACACAATGTTGAGACAGGAATATTAAAAAACATAACTTCCTGCTTCTTCTTCTTCTATGGTGTTTTACTCAATGCCTCCTTGCAGATGGCTGGCTGGAGAAGTGCATTGTACAAATATTCATACTGTAGTTTAGCTGTGTGCTGCTTTCAACAAAAAACCATCAGTTATGGTAAAATCAAGACCATGCCTCTGTCATTGTGTCAGGGCATCTATGTTTTGATTAAGAGACTTATTCTTTTTCAAGTTTTGCAAAACTCAGCAAATTACTGAAGAGATGTCACTATATCACTGCAATTTCCAGGACGATATACCTTTAACATCCCACGCAGCTCATCTGTCAAGAAAGATGTGTGCGCGACTTGATTGTGTCTCCATAGCTCACTTACTGTCACTGGAGCGCATCCATCACGAGCTTTATGGGAGCCATATGGCACAGTGTGGTTTTTATTATTCCTTCTTGTGTATAACCTGACTCCTAATCCGTTAGCAACCATGAAAACAAATACCTTCTGGTGCTGTTACATTCTCCGCTCTCCTCGGTTATGTTGGCCTTCTAATTACGAAAGAAATCGGCTCGTTCATGGCTTTTACACTGATTATTTTAATTTTTATCAATGCAAAGTGCATTCACATTCAAAGAAACTAATTTGCAAGTACCTCAGAGACCAAGGACCCGGAGGAGACCCCCGGCGTTATCCCTTGACCTCAGTGAGGTCATTTGATCCCTTGGCATTAAATCCATTGTAAAGTTCAGTATAGCATTCTGCTTTGCATCAATTTGCCTCAGGAGACTGAGCAACAGCAACGCTGCCCTACAGAACTTTATGGGGTCATTCAGAGACTAACCTCGTCCACCTAAAGTTTGTGATTTGAAAAGGTAATTGGTTGGGCTCATATTTATGAATGGAGACTGGATCACTGGGAGGGGCTCAGTGGATGTGGTTTGATCATCTGGAAAGGATTAATTGTCATGCTAGGAAAATGCCTCATTCCTGGATCTTCAGCAAAAAGCATTAGATCGTTGCGCAAAAACTTTTTAATCGAAAAACACGGTTTTTCAAAGTTGACATGTTTCCATTAAGCAAATCTGTTTTTGAAATTTCAATTTGCACAATTTTATGGTTAACTGAAACGCAGCTGCTAACACAATGGTCCCCCAAATCAAATATTACATAGTAGGACATGAAAAATCTTCCCAAAACAAGGTTTTGATCACAACCTGTGGCTGGAAAACAACGACTCCTTCAGAATTCAACACGGTTAGATTACGCCAGCATGGCTTTGGGAAAAATAAAAAGTGTCTTATTTTTAGGACTAAAAATAGTTTCTTTTCAGACATCTATGAAAGCAAAGCAGCTATATAACTGCTTTGCTATAAGACATTTTGAGTCCACATAAGAACTGTGGACTCAAGTCTGTTTTTTAGACGAGATGCATCGAATTTAGCAATGTCATCTCAGCTCAAATCATCCAAAAATCTTTCTTTTTGGGGTTAAAGTTGTCTCTGTTGGTTTGTCGATGGTCTGACCACCCATCCAAAGATTACCTAACCTCATTCTCTCACTCTGCTTGATGTAATGTGTAGCATTAGGAAGTTAACGTGTGGATGAATTTGATTTTATCTGGTTTTCTTGCTATTTCTCCGTTGCTCGTTGGTTCGTCCTTGTTGAAACAATTCTTCTGTAAATGACTCATTTGGATTTAATCCTTATAACCGTGTGTCGCTGCTATTCGTCTCACAGCTGTCTGAAAGAAACAGCTGGTTTGTATAATCTGAGGTCGTCCTTATTGTCTGCTTTTATTGAACCAACTCTGGCACATCTTTTCAATCTCTGTTTTGGACAAATGAATTTTCTTTTGTGTAGAAGGAAGCCTATTGTCCTCTCCTCGTTTAAAGCAGGTGACCTTAGAGAGGCGAACAATTGTAGGTAGATGTGCAATTTGTCTGCCTTTGTTGAGGTTCTTAAATCTCTTGTGAGTGAAAAATTGGAGTAGTTTTTGTCTTTGATATCTTAGCGAACTATCAGTAAGCTTTTGGAAAAGTAGAACTACAGCAGCTTTAAAAAGCTATCAAATACTTTGTGATACTCATCACTGAAAGAAATCTATTAAGATTTGACTTTTTCTTATGTTGATAACCTGTTAAGGTGATTGTGTTGACTTACAGTCAAACTGTCTTTCACCTGCAACAAACAAATCTTTTCAAACTTGGTCTAAAAAGCTGAAAAGCTGGTAATGAAAATCCAACAATGAGACGTCCCACATCTGCATCTTCGGCAAACTGCTGAAGGTGGTAATGAAGTACAGGTACTTTGTTACTGTACTTAAGTACATCTTTATATATCTGCCCTTTACATAGATTTAATCGTGGGTACTTCTGACTTTTACTCCACTACATTTCTATAACATGCTGCGTGTCACTTCACGACACGTTGTGTTATTTCATTATTTGTTTAGTAATATGAAAGCAATCAGTGACATATTGGAGTTCACCTGTTCAAAAAATGACTTTCTGGTGCAAGTTTTGAAAATGGTGTCAGGAAATTGAAATATTGTTCACCGTTTACCAATCACAAGGTTGAACATGGAGTTTGTTTTAACTATGGAAATGAGTTGAAACTTCAAGTACTGTCACTTTCAATACTTTCCAGTATTTTTAAAAGGAGGTGCTTACTTACTTTTATTAAGTGATATTTTAACTAGAACACATTTGGCTGTTTATTTGTACTTTTACTTAAATACGCCGTTTGAATATTTCCTGCATCGTTGCTCCCAGTCAAACTGGCTCACATTTAAAAAGGTACACAATGCCTGCTTTAATTAAAATGTCTGTCTATTCTGTATTAGTTTCCAGATTGGCATTTTATTCTTTAAAACAAAGCAGGTTCCTCTTTTCTGCACTAAATTGGTATTAAATATGATACTTCATGTACCTGAAATCAGCTGCAGAACCAGAAAAACCTATGCAGCCATGTTTTTCTGAACAATGAACTTGTAAAGAAGACTTTTTTTCCCGTTTTATAACCTCAAACTTTAATGTCTCGACATGAAAAATGTGTGTTGCATTTGTATTCTGTTGTCTCACTGAGTCAATGATTTTTAACGTATACATTTGCAGCAATTGCAGAGTGGATAGCATGTGTACATGCTCAATATCCATAGATGATAAGGTGATAAGTTAACACAACAAAATCCTAATTAATCTATGGTAATTTTGAATTTGAATGATTCACACATGAATGCTTGGTACTGTGTGCACAGAAAGAAATCACAAGAAAGAAACATAAAAAGAAAGACTTCAGACACATCCATGTGTTTTCCTGCACTTCAAAGTAAAAATCCTAAATAAAAGGCTGCTCTCTGCATGCTAATATTCTTAAATATTTCAAGTTTATAAATATATGCAAACAATATCTGCAGTCACTTCCAGGGAGCTGCCATTTCCTTCATTTTTTGCCATTTTATTTGCTCTATGGAGGAATAGAGAAGCATAAGTAGCATTATGGCATTTGGCACTTTTAGCCGTGATGGCTTGCAGTACACAGTCCTGCTTCCGCGTTCTGGCCCGGCGCTGTAAGTGCCTGGCTCTGCAGGGCCGCTGCGGTTTAACACACAGGGAGTACGGATATCTGTCACCCTTCAGTGGACCATGTCCTCAGTATGGAGTCACATTTTTATAAATGGACTAAAACTCTTTTTTTTTCCTTTAAGTTTGAACATTTGCTTAAGGCTCTTCTTCACAGCTGAGCAGCTCTCTGACGGCAGAAACCTCTTCTTTCGCTCAGGTTCCTCCATCTTGTCTTCGTCATCCAAACCTTCGACCTTCTAAGCGTAAACCCCGCTAACGTAACCTCCAGCACACACAGCTGCCCCAATTTGGATAAAACATAACGTCGCAAATGATCCCCCTCTGGGAGATCGTTGAAAGTAAATTACCGCCATCATCTTCATGGGTCTTAATGCGGTTCCATTCGCACTACCCGGTGATATTACAGCTGTAGTTAAATGTTACAGTCATTAATTGCGAGCCGTAACAGTCGGCGTGCGGCTACAGAACCGCACTTATCGGAGCAGATCGTTTGTTACTCACATGGTGTCATCAATCATTCGCCATCTACCGCTGCACAGTGTTGGACTCAGATTAGCCACCGGGAGACAGGAAGTGGAGACAACTGACTGATGCCTCTTTAAGAGTCGGTCACAGTCTGATGGACGGCCCGACCGGCCTGAACACAGACCGTGTGTCTGTCTGGAAGGCTATCTGGACAGACTGTCTGATCTTTCTTTCCAAGATAACTTTTGAGCTCCTGAATTAGTAGCTCTTCACCAGCTGACTTACGTATCTGCCTTACTAGCCGGCTAGACGGTTAAAGCTGTTGTATCTAATATACTTTAACATATTTGTTAAAACAGTCAGTATGTCCTGACAGTAAGTAGCCATGTTTCCATTGAGCAAATTTATTGTCGTAATTCCAATTTGCGCAATTATATGGTCGCATTTACCAAGACAGATAAAATGTGAAAAAACTGAGCTCCTCCTTGAGCTACTATTGCTGTCTGAAGAAACACACCACAAAACCAACCAATCACAAACATTAAGAGGGTCTTAGTGATCTCAGTAATGCTCGTGTACACGCTGCCCAGAGTGCTAACAGAAGAGGAATGGCGTACCATTCCAGGAAAACTGTTCATCTGCCATCATCGTGGGCCATGCTAACTAGCCCTAGCTTTCATGGCAGCGTGGCAGAGAGCGAGGGTGTGACCTCTGCCAGTGGACAGTACAGACAGCTCTTTTGCTTCTTCATTTATTCCATCATTGTCTTCCTCAGAGAGAGCGCGGATGCAAGTCAGATTGGAACAGGAAGCAATGGAGCTGTTGACTTCTTTTGTAATTACAGAGGACAATGACTGGGGTTGTTAATCAGCCAGAAGAATGTCTCACACTCCTTTCTTGGTGAATGGATCGGCGTGCTGTAAGCTCTAAGCTGCTGGGAGAATTACAGGCCTCTCACTGTATTAAATGGGATCATAAAACGTGTACGTTTCATAAGGATTATACTCCTCTTTGAAGAGGCGATCAATACTTCTCTCTGTCCGCACAGCGAGTCTGACAAACCGTCAATGTTGTCACAAGATCTTGACAATAATCTTTTATATGTTAATCAAGACTCTGTATAATCTTAAAGTAAGCATTCACCATTTGCTGGCTTGGCATTTTTCGGTAATCCCTGATCGAACTGTGAGAACATAGTGATTAGCTGTCAGGACTTCCTGTCAGGTAACTGTTCTCCCTAAAGAGGAGGGGAGGAGGCCTGGACCCAGAGCGAAGGAGATGGGTTAATTAGACAGGAGGCTCACTGGGAAAGTACAACCATGACGGGTGTTAGCTCTCCCCATCTCAACTTTTTGGGGTTTTTAAAAGTGTTTTGTAGTTCTAGTAGCCTTCATTTTCAGTTTTCAGGCAGGAACTGGGCAGAGAGAAAAGAGAGGGAGACATTCAGTAACGGTTCCAGACCGTGGATGGCTGCGTCAACGACTAATACTCTACAAATATGGGGAGCAAAAACATTATCTCAACATTACGGTTGGCATTTATCGTATCACTTATCGTTTATTGTGATAAGCTTCTTATTCATGAGAAAATCTTTGATTTATCGTTATAATAAATTCCAATAAATGTTTTAAAAAAACTATTTTCAGCAGTTTTAGTGTTACTGTTCAATGAAAGCATCAATAAATATGAATAAATTTGAAAATATAGTTAAACGGAGTCACTGTCTGCAATTTAGCGATACAGATCATTCTTCATCTCATTAGTGTTTTAAAAGAACCGTATAATAAATGGGAATGTTTTTCCAAGAGCAGTATTCGTGTTGGTGGGGCTATTATTGCTGTGACACACAGTCAGACCCACACAGTTGCCTAACAACAAAACACAAAATATCTCAATAAAGGTTTAAGTCTATATGTCATCTTAACTGGTGCTACATTGTTAGCATTGCTCATCTGTAGGTTGAGCATCAGTAATTAGTGTCTGGGTTGTAGCCATGAAAAATTCACCAAATCCTCTTTGCTGGAGCTGAGCAGCGTTTGGTGGAGGCAGTGTGATGATGTGGGGCGGCGGCTCCTTCACTGGAAAACCAGGGCTTGTCCTCCCTGGAGCGAATCTCAATACAGAGATATGAGATTATGTGTGTGTCCTGTTTCTTCAAACTTTCACCTAATCCCATCAACAACTCCAAATAAGTGTCAAAAGCGGAATCAGATGATTCATTCTTTGCAGGCAGGATTGGACACGTTTTTCATGGGCCAACTTGTAAACACATTTTCCTTGCAAAGGAAAAATAAATATGCTTTTGAACAGTACAACAGTTATTCCAAGAAGTATCATTAAAACAAAGAAATAATTCACCGAACATATATTTTCTGATTTTGTGTGCATTGCAACATCGTTTACATTTTCCACTGTTTACTTTGAGTTTTTTTCTAAAAACAGGCCAAGCACTGAGAAAATCAAAAACCACCAGCTATGTTTTGGTAATAATTTATTCTTTTTTGGTGTCTGGAAAATGAGCCTTTTCAAAAACCTCTGGAAAGTCACGTCAAAAATCGGCAAGCTGAGCTCCAGCATGTTTGGTCAGCTGGTTTCACTGCTTTATGCATTGTACAGTGGCTGCTGGAAAAGACAAGCGTTCTGTTGTTGACTTTGTTGGTTGTGCAGGAGGCTCCACTTCTGCTTTTCAAAGATGTACGGTTGTATAATTGCACATCTGTGTGCAGCTGTTTTCATATGCGAGTGTAAACATTGAGTTGAGGGGCGTGGCCAGACTCAGGTTATTTGGATTTAAAGTGACACAGGTCATAAAACATCTTAAATTCATCATCAAAACATTTAATGAACATGCTTTGTATAGCCCATAGATTTATCACAACCTTTTAAGGAAGCATAATAGGTCACCTTTAATGTAAATATATGGGTTTAATTTCTAAGATAGTCAATATTTAATAACTGGTGACTATCTCCGTCAATCCAGTTAATCACAGATTATAAATATTAACAGATTTAGTTAAACTATAAATGTTTAATCATAAAAACCCTGTACATTTTGAAAACATGGCTGCTCCTGCTTCAAGTCTTCTGACTTGTAAAACTGAGTTAAATGAGAGAACAGCTAAAAGTTCAGTCGACTCATTAAATTTTTAAAGGAAGGAAAACGGCACGTATTGTTCTGAATTTCCCCCGAGTTTGTGAGACACACAGCGCTTCGTGTTTTATTAACCTTGTGGTATCGCCGTGCCGCTTAATGAATTCACTTCCAGAGACCGATATGTTATTCTCTATATCTCTTCCGTTTTTTAAAAACACTTTTTCTAATAAATATTTTGAGGATTTGGCTGGGTCTGCCTCCTGTCTGTGTTCTTTGCTGTGTTTGTGTTGGACAGCGGGAGCGGGAAGTAGGCTTGACCTCTTTTTTTTTTTTTTCCCAAGCGGTGCTGGTAATGGCTGCGAATGGGTTGGAATGATGCGCTGGCACATCTCAAACCATTTCTGCAGAAAGTGAATTAGCAGCTTTGCCATGTTGGACACAGAAATGCCCCACTCAGTTTAATGAGTATAAAGCCCCACATTAATCCACTTTGTTGGTGGAGTTCTTGGAAAATAAGAAACATTTGCCGGTTCATTTCCTGAGTTGAATTTTTCCACTATTTACTGCTCCTTATTGATATTAAGCCTGTGTTTTCAGTCTGTCGTTGGCCTCGGTTTAGTCAAAGTTCACCATTAACTGTATTCAAATATAGACACAATCATATTGCCCTACCTTTAAACGCTAATGTATAACCTGGTAATTGTTCCTGTTAAATAAATATTTACATAAATGAATACATTTTTGTTAGTTCTGTAATTTTGTACTGTTATTGATGATATGGACTCACTTGCTTAAAATCAAGGAAAACATAAACTAAATAGCTCAGTAAACTCTATCATTAAAACGGAATAGTTAGAGTAACTAAGTTTAAATATCTTTTCTATGAAATGTGACCTAATATTAATGTCTTAATGTATTTGTTTAATGTGCCATTTAGTTTTAGAACATTTTATTACATTTAACAATTGAGTTAATACATTACTTTTACCATCTTATAACGAACCAAGAAGGTAGCATTTGTTAATTTGTGCACATATTCATGACTCTGTCAAGCTTGGCTACTTATTATGCTGCTGTGTCACTTTACATGTAGTAAACATGCTTAAAATATCAATAAAGGCTTTTTTCTACTCTAAACCAATAAAACTGCTTGTTTACTATAAACCCAAACTTTTCCTCAGTCTGATATGATTTTTGTTTTGCTGTTCTTCTGGTGTTACTGTACAAATACTGAATTAGTAAAAAAAAAAAAAAAAGAATCTTTCAGTCTCAGATCTGTCTCCAACCAACACACTCTGATGCAACTAATGTTGCTGACAATGAGGTTTTTGCGTTGACGACAAACCATTTCTCAGGCCAGTCGTACGTTAAAGATTAAGAGCCGCATTTACGTTGTAGAAAATTCAATATTCTTACATCTCTACGTATCAACACAGCTGACAGTTGACAGTTTAACTTATTGAACGTGTCATAATTCCCCATTATTGTAAGTCAAGCGCGCCTGGATCTTGGGGAGTGGAATGAGAAAAAAAAAAAGAGAAAGAAAATGTGAGTGTAGGAAAGAGGAAAATGCACAGAGGGATGACAGCACAGTGGGATGGGATAAAATGAGGCATGTTGCTGAGAGAATGTGAGATGAAAAGGAGGGAGACGTGAGGGGAGAGATGGAAATTGAAGAGCTGTAGTAAATCAATGTGCTTGTCACATCTCCATCCCTCGGGATCCGTGTTTTTTAATCTAATTAGCCGGCCCGGTCTTTGTGCTGCCTGTCTGTCGGCGGCGGCGTTTCAAGGTCGCACCCTCCTTCTGAGGTCTGAGCGGGAACAGCGCTCCTGTCAGTATTCAATTACAGCTTAGCCTCGCGCTCTCCGCCTCCGCAGCCAGACCTCTTTGTTCGCCGTAGCGGCCGGCGGAAAAACGCCCGGCGTACGTGGTGTGTTTGCTCGCCTTTCCGCTTGCACCGTAATCACATACACACACGCGCGCGCACACACACACACATACCCACACACAGCAGACACTGATTACGCTAATGCACACTCATTACAACTTAGAGGAGGATTTCAGCGCTGCGTTGAACTCTGCGTGTAAAACTCAATCAGTCTATCAGACTCAGTAAATTAGCAGCAGTCTCATCAGCAAATGTATTTATGTGCAGAGAAATCTGACTGGATTGCCTTCCAGATGCCTAGAGTCATCCGCTGGTTTTCTACATCAACTTCATTTGACAGTAGGTGATTCGCTGGGCGAGGGGGGCGACGTTTCTGCAGGTTTCACCAACTCAAAATAAGAACTTTATAAAGGAGTAGTATTGTTTTCCAGGCACTTAGTGGCATTTTTTACACAATCAAGTTACGATGTTAACTTCAGTTGTTGTAAAATGGATATATATATATATATCAAATATGACTTAAAAGACATTTGATGCCTTGAAATTGGGCCTCTGTCTCTTTAAAAACTCCTGCTCTTTCTGAAATGCCGCCTTCAGGAAGTCATCATAACATGGCTCCTCTATAAACCCTTTATCAACGTTTTTACCGGCATTTCATTGAAAAGTAGCTCCTACAATGAGCTCAGCCAATATGCAGTTCTACCAGGTTTTTGCTAATTGCTACCAGCTAGTCTGAAGGAGCTCAATGGGTGAGGGTGCCCTGTCCGGTGGAAGTTTAAGATCTTTTTAAGACTGCTATGATAAGGCCTGCATCTCCTCTGAAATGTGTGGACGTCGTCCAGCCAACTGATGGTAAGTATGCACTAACCCCATGATAGACGCAAAAAAGCTGGCGTATATTAGCAGCTAGTTAGCGGTAGCCTCAACCACCTCGGGTCACAGAATGCAATGAGGATGTTTAAGTGTTACTCAAGTTTTTGCCTGACAGAAAAGTTGGGGAGAACAAAAAAATACATAGAATATACAGGATTTAATATGTGTGATTAACCTATTTAAGGCCAACTTACTTTTTAAAATGAATTTAAACAACAGTCTAGCTTTTTACTGCTGGAGGAGGAGATGATATCATGTTGGATGTGTGGTAATGGTGAGTGAATCTGTTTGTTTCCAGGTTGGAGTGGTGGACTGACCATGCAGGTGAATGGGCAACGGAGAGTTCCAGGTGAGGGAAGCCAGAGGAGCGAACTCTAGAAAGATGGAGGAAGCTAAGAAAGGCAAACGCAGGGAACCAGGAACGAGGGGAAGATTGCAAAAGTAGAAAGAACCACAGCAATGAAATATCACTAAAAGTTGAGCCGGATTATCAGCAGTCTCCAACTTTCTCCAGGAAAGCAATTTTTAATCAGCGATGATTGTAGAAACATTCGGACATCACACGGTGTTCAGTGTTCAAACTACCAAATTTCAAAGTAATCCATTTATAGTACCATTTCTCCAAACAAACCTACAGCCATAAATATTTAAGGATTTTAAGAATATTATAAATGCAAATTTTGTGTCATTTTAAGCTGCGTCTTAAAATCAGAATAACAAAGAGATTGCTCTGCCCGTCGTTGATGAAGCTACATGATGCTTGAATTTCACTACGTTTAACTGTAATGTGAAAACTACACAAAAACTGATTCCCCCAACAAATACAGCCTTATTTATGTATTATTACATTATTCTTCAGTTGTTACATGTTGAAAAGGTTTTGGCTCATTGGCAGGATATTCTATGTTGTTGATTACCTTGAACTTTAATATGGCTAAAGCTAGGTGCTGTAATATTTAATAAATTAGAAAATGAGGCTCGATTTTCAGGATAAAATTGCCTTTTTAGCCTTTTAGATATTGAAAATACTTTACAGCAAGCCAACATTTCTGTGTTAAATGTTTTATTTGTAAGTCTGATGTAATAATCTACACTATTATTACATTAAAATGACGCCGTCATGTAGCGTGACAGCTTATTATACGTTCAGGCAGGTTAGAGTGAAAAAATATTGTATTTTCAGTAACTATGAACAAAATCATTGTGCTTAACAGAAAGTTCAAGTTTGAAAACATCAACAAGTTAATATGTTAATTTAGTTAAATGAACTTTTCAGTAGCTTTCTAATTTATTGAATTTTCATCACTGAAAAAAAAAAAAAATCTACAATCTGCCTGATTCATTTTAAATATACCTGCAGTGAGCCGGCTTTCTGCAGAGCTGAGCGCTGCCTTCCACACAGCTCCTTCCTGGAGCTTCTGCCTCTCAGAGCAGCTCTTCTCCACTCAGCTCCTCAGATACTTAAAATATTTTGAAAATTTTAAGTATAAAAATGTGGGTTAACAATAACAGGTTCCACCATATTTAATTTATTAATTTACATTTTTCACATTCACATCTATGTAGAAAAGTCACATTTTTGTGACTTAGAAGATATTTTGCCCCAACTTTTAAGTATAAATTAAATTAATATGTGTTTTCCAGGCACACAGTGCCATAATATAGCATAAATAACTAACATATAGTCAGTTGTTAAAAATCTACAGATCTGACTTAAAAGAAATCTTATTTTGTAATTTAACACCTTGAAATTAGGCCTCTGTCGCTTTAAAAACTCCTGATTTCTCTGAAACTCCGCCTTGAGGAGTTTCAGCCACAACATGGCTGCTATAAGCTGAAGGGATTCTTATTTGTTTCAAGCCAAATCTTTAGGTACAGTGTGTAATTGCTCGTTCCTTCAAATATTTTCAATGCACAAGAGAGTTCCTGTGACCAGCGGAAACAAACCATGGTTTTCCTCTTTTTTCCATTCTAAGATGACACTGTCATGTAGCGCGACAGGCTAGATGAGCCACTAAACGGATGATATCCTATACTATTGATCTCAGAGGCCCAATGAGAGCAGCCAAACATCAGCTCCCGTCTCCAGCACATCGATTTTACAAGTACGTAATGCAACGTTCTCCCCTTCTCAGTGCCAGGTTTGGAATGCATCATAAAACAGTTGCATCGCTGGGCCTTTTTCTGGCCCATAAAACAGCCAAACAGAAGGAGAGGACGGTTCTGAGCCAGGCAGCAGCTGGAGATGTGAGGATGACTGCTGGAAAACCGCTGCTAAAAGGGGTCAGCAAAGATTCAGAGAGCAACGGATCAAACATCCCCTAATGAGATTAAAGCACAATGGGAAGAAAAGCTGTGTGGATAAGCTTGTAACCTTTCACTCATAGCATACGATAAAACAATAATCCCTTTGCCTGCTGAATTATTAGTCAGGAATACATCTAGTAGGTTAGGCCAAGCCTTAACTTGCAACCTGAAACAACGAGAGTTTGCAAATGATCTATACATTTTTATTTTACGCACAAATTATTATGTCACATACGGAAGCGGGACCAGAAATGAGCATCCCCCTTTTTAAGTAAAATCTACTTTTTAGGAATTTACTTCAAAAACTTAGCTGGAAGTGTTGCTTTGAATCTTTTCATGCCTGTTTGAGAAACCCTTTAATCTCCATGGCAACCATTTAGCTGTGCAAAACGCCTGGATGGACCTAGCCCCGCCTTCGAGGACAAAGCTCCTTCAGACTAGCCAGCAGCGATTGGCAAACACCTGGTGAAACTGAATGTTGTCATATTTGATATGTATAGTATTTTTATAACAACTGAGAAATCTCTATTACTATCACAGCAGTCAAGCCGTTCTTATTGAAGACCAATTTTTTGTTTCTTTCCACCAATATTTGGATAATTTCTCTTTGTTGTTGGAAAGACTCCCGGTTAGTTTCCAGATTATATTCAAATGTGACTCTGACTGGGCCACTACAAAACATTAAAGCTATTCGTTAAATTGGTAACATTAAATGATTATTTCCTGGACCAAAAAGCAAAATGACCCTCTTAACATCTGAGTTCAACAGCGGAGTCACCAGAATACACAAAGCAGACATGAAATGAGAGTAAACCTCCCTGACATGAGGTCAGACCACTGGATGTGTCTGTTGAAATGTTAAATATTTGTGCATCTGAAAAGTATGATCAATATATACGTTTTTCAGTAATGATGGCTCTCTCTCTCTGCATGGCGTATTAATGCATCTTCACCAAGTCCTTTACTTTTGTTTTGGGGTCGAGCAGAACAAAACTCATTCCTCTGAGATGGAACCTAAACCGTGTGATGGCTGAGCAGAACAAACTTCAGACATCTAAACTTGTATTGTCATTTTGTGAATTTCTCTATAAGAATTTTATAAAGCAGTGAAATTTTTGATTCTTAAAGGCATCTGTAAACCTCCGACATAAAAAGAAAATTCTGTTCCTCATTTTGGAATTTAGCAATAAAAAGAAATGATTCTAAACAACTAAAAATAGGGAACAATGATGATGAGTTTAAAATGTTTTAGTATTCCTTTTCTACTATAACGGTGGTTAACTTTTGAGATCAGTTTGAGAATGGTTAATTCTGTCTCTATTACAATTTCCACTAACGTCCTTCATCTTTCTTCTTCTTCTTTCATTTTCATTTCCATTCGATTCCCTCTCTGGTACTCACATTTTCCTGCCTGTTATTCCCTATTTTTGCCAACCTTCATCTTTATTTTTATCTTTTTTTCCCAACAGATTAAAGAGGAATTACTGGAAGGTTACTGGGTTTTTTGGTTAAATTATGTCCCAACATGCAGGTTTGTAAAAGACTTGACAAATCTTAGCCTTGTTTGCTGTGTTTCCTTAATAACTGGAGGGTGGACGACTCGGGAAGACTAAAAAATAAATACTTACTGTAGTTTAACAGAATCAAAATCTTTCAGAAAAAAATAAAACCTGACACTAGATCCAAGAGAAGCATTAACCTTGAGACAATACATGTACATACTGCACACCAATATTTTGGCGGCTAAATCATCTTTAGAAATCACCTTGGGTGCAACTTTTCGATTTTCTGGCTGTCGTTCTGTATTATCTTCTCTTTTTCTTTTGCAAAAGATGGAACTAAATAAGGAAAAATACAGGACTGGAAACAAGAAGCTGAAAAATAACATGTTTAAAGACCTTCAGTAGTTTGAAACTACCTTTTCACTTCCTTCACAGAGGAATTAAAAGAAAGTTTGGTTTTTGGACCAAGATAACTCTGTCCCGTCTTGGAGTCTTCCAGCTGCTCTGAGTGAGAGAGACCTTGAATAAAAACACGAAAACATCTGCGTGGAAAACATCTGGCTCTCTCATGCCTACGTGTAACTTTTCTCATCAAAAATTTTCTAAAAAAAAAACAAAACAAAAAAAACACATTCCGTCAGAGTTTCCTATTAAATGCTAATTTCCTACAAAACAAATTTGTTGTTTTAAAGTGCGGTACAACTATTTTCCATCTCTTCACGACTGTAGGTAGGCAACCATAAAATAAAATAGAAATCAGACAGAGTTACGCTGCTCAGCTTAACGGTGCGACAGGCTGAACAGCAGCGGTGTTGAATGCGCGTCTGTGGATGTCGGAGTGACGGAAAGATGGCCTCCGATGCAGATCTCCAAGGCTCAACCTTCTCAGTTAGCTCAACAGAAACGACTCACTCGTCGTTGCTCCACAGAGTTGCCGGGGTGGAGGCATTTCTGCCATTTCCAACTGGTAGATGAACTGATTTCAACTCGTGAATGGGAGCACGGCCCGAGTGTGTGAGAGACTTTCCCCTTCAGAGGTGTCTGAAGTTCTCTTACGAGGTACAGAAAAGTCTGAACCTCGTTGTTGCATCACAGCTGGACTCCCGGAGCTTCGATCAGAAGCCAACTTCTGCAGCCGCTTTGTCCAAACATGAAAATCCCGATTTTGAACCGCTGACTGAAACCCACATTTTGTCTGAGCGTCCACACAAAAAATAACAATAAAGTCAGGGGTTACAGCATCGTTTTCTGATGAAGTTACTGAGCTTCGGCTCACTGAAACTGGTGGTAGGTCGCCATCTTTGTTGAAGCCAGCAGAGCATAATGCTAACCAACCAACAGGCAGAAGCTGGAGCTTTAAGACTCCGCCTTCTTCATTTGCATAATGAAGCAAATGCTTCATTATGCTTAGATAAATGGTAAAAGGACAGGCAGCAGTAAAGATGCAGGAATGAATGAATGAACAAATAAGGTGATCATTGCAACTTATTGTCAGTTTTGGTCCTCCATACTCACCAGGTTTACACATGAACGGATTCCTTAATTAGTGCCTCCTTCAGACCCGCATGCTTCATTTCTCTGCAGCATCAAATTACGTTGTTGCTGTTGTATGAATTGTGGGGAGTTTGTGGTGGGTGGTTGAGTGAGCGGCTGGCTCTAAAGGTCTCCAAAACTTAGCTGCTCATAATTGTGTTGGGTGTCTCTGCACACACATAATGACCTGAGTGAGTTCTGTGAATTATTGCCAATAAACCTGTTCCATACTGAGCGTATGCCTGAAGAAGTGTTTCGAGGTTGCTATACGTTCTGAAATATGAGATGTATATAAGTGTTTCTGCTTCTTCCATCTCTGCAGAGCTCTAAATCAGAGTCTCCTTTCCTGAAGCCAAACCGGCTGACAGGTGTGACAGTTCAGAGTGTGGATAGAAACAGGATAAATATTAATTTTTCTCAGGAATTTCTAAAGCATGCCTCCATGTTTCCTCATTAATTTGTCATGGTTACTGGAAATACTCGCAGCCTGCCGCTCTGCATTTTTGCAGCACTCTGGGGTCGGCTTCACAGATGATAAAAAAATAAAATAAAAAAAAAACAACAGTTTTAAAATGGCCATATGAAGTAAAAACGGTGGGTTTAGAGGTAATATGTGTGTTATCATTGATGAAATATTAAAATGCTTTTTAGGTTTGAAATCTGCTCCCCTGCCTGGAGGCTTTTTATGGCCATGGTGGTCGTGGCTCGTCTCTTTTAAGACAGAAGCTAATGGACATCGCACACGCAACACTACTCTGTCTGGCTTTTTTATGGATTTATTTTTTATTTTTCCTTCGTGCTGCACAATTTTGTTTCCTAAAACCTGGATATATCAGTTTTTAGCCTGGATAGACTCAGACTATTTGTGTTTCCATTACTCATAAAATTGCGCAAATTAAAATTATGGAGAAAAAATTAGCTCAATGGAAACACGGCAATTAAAAAAAAAAACAAAAAAAAAAAAACATTTTTCGTTTAAAGTGTTACAACCGGCGTCGTAAGGTTAATTATAGTAACATGAGTGTGCAGGTACCCGTCCCTGATTGGCTTTCCAGGAGACGACGGAATGTCTAATTGGCTGGTTCCCGGAGGCGACGAATATAAAGGCTGCTGAAGCCTCGACTTCTCTCCACCGGCCACACCCCTTTCCTTTGTTCGTCTGTGTTAGAGTTCTGGAGTGTAGGAGTGAGCTGCCGTTTACGTTTCCTCAGTTTTCTCATGTTTTTCTTAGTTAGGAAGGTAAGTTTTTGTCCTTTGGTGTATTTGCTTTCGATTAGGTAAGTTTCTGTTACTATTTAGGTAGTTTCCTTTTGTTTGTTGTTTTCGGCGATAGCTCACTCTGAAGCCAAGTACTCCAGTGGTAACATCTTTATCAAATACATCTTTTGAAAATAAATAATAATTATCAACTGTTCAACTTTGTGTGTGTCGGTTGCTGAGATCGGAGGAGGATGGATCCTTCATGTTGCGACCTGGCCCCCCTAGACTGGTCGTAACAGAAAGGTTTTTGGGCTAAGACAGCCGGATGTTACTACTGGAGAAAAACCACGAAGACGAAAAGGAAGTAGTAGGAGAATAATGTTTTTTTGTTTTGTTTGTTTTTTTACAGCATCATACAGTTCATAAAAAATTAAATGTCATCTGAATTCAAAAATTGTTGACTACAATTTCCCCAAAAATGCAGAATACGAAGCCGGTGGAACAACGGTTTGCACACATTCGCAAAGGAGACGCAGCTGGTGCTGCAGACTTTATTGAAGGATCAAACCAGTTTAAATGCACCATAAACAATATTCTGCCAAACACTGACAACATCCCTCTAAATTGTCACTTCATGTGGTTCTATATCAGGGGCCCGCGCCGTCCCTACTTCCAGCCCTCCAATTCATGACGAAGATATAATCCAATAAGTGCCTTAAGTTACACTTATTTCATACATTTATTTATGTAATTGTACAATAAGAGCTGTTGTTGATAAGCTCCAGGAGAATGCAAATTTGAAAGAAGCAGGAGGATTAAAATGAATAATAATGAAATCGATTCTCAAAACGCTACTTTTTGAATATTTTTGTTGTAGCATTAAGGAAATGGGGGCAGAAAGGGACTAGCTTTTAGTTCAGTAACTGAATGCAGTAACGGACAAAAAATGTGTTTAAAATGCCCCCATGTTTTAGGAGAGAACCCCAAGTTTAAGGTGTTAAATTACAAAGTCAAATTTCTTTTAAGTCATATTTGATACATGCAGCATTTTTATAACAACTGAAGGTAACACAGTTACTTGATTGTGCTATAAAATGCTACTATACATAACACTGTTCCTTTAAGCAGCAGATTGGAACCAAGTCTTGATACTCGTTCAAGAGTTTTTGTTCCCGGTGCTGAGAACTATTGCTGGTGGTTTTGTGGATTGGAAAGGAAAGAAAATAAAAGCGGTTCAGTCCACTTGCAGTGGTTCACCATAAAAGCACTCACACAGCGAACCCTGAGGTAGCTTGAACCAACGCTATTTAGCAGAAGGACTCAAGAAAGGCGATTAAGTTTCAGAGGAATACCGAGGAGGCCAAAAGGATTACCGAACGAGAGACTTGAATTTATCACTTTAGAATCCCGACCCATCATTGTGACGAGCCGCAGTTTGTCCTCTGCTCCACACAGCCGACAAAGACGCTTGGACCTTTATTGTTTGCCCCGTTAACGCTCAGCCTCGGAACACGCTTGATTTGATTCCGTGTGTCAAAAAAAAAAAAAAAGCCTAACAGTTTCCAATACTGCAGGACATATAAGCAATCAGAGCTAATCAGACGGAAAACAGACTGAGAAAATGAAAATGTCAACGTTACGCAAGAAATCAGCAAAACGCTGCAGCAGGGAGTACATGTACAGGTTCATAAGTCTCATGTTCCGGGGAAGAAATGAGAAAAAAAACAAAATAAACAAAAAGCCGGCTGCATGACAGCGCAGCCCCTGAATGCGGCTCCATCAGCACCTGCACGCAGCATGAATTACAAAGAACACGGGAGATAAAATGAGGTCAAAACAGAAATCAACCACCGCAAAATCAAAGAGCCCATGTTGTGACAACCGGGATGTGAGGCGCAGAGCAAATTCATCACTGGCCGCCCCGTCCTTGTTCTTACCTGCTTTATTAAACATGACACAAGTAATACCAGCTGACATTTATTAACTGTGTCTTTGAATTGGCAGGAGATTAATAAATACTAGAGAGATAGGACTGGTTAAACGTCTCAGCCGGGTTAATTGTTTTAACTAATTCATGGCATTTTAATTGAAAACTAAAAAGATTATTAAATATATATATATATACACACACACACACACACACACACACACACACACACACACACATATATAAGCTCAACAGCAAATATATTTATCATTTTTTTATCTTTTATTTAGGTTTTTCATCCATGGTATTGATACATTGTCCCATTAAACCCATTCAGCTTTCAGGTGTTTCAGGAAACGCTGATCATTCAGCTCTTCTCTGAAAAATAACTTGTTTAGAAATGTGGAAGGAGGTTTCTGTCTGTGCTGCAGCAACATGTTTAGCATTGAGATGCTGCTCTAGGCTTGAATAGTTTTGCTGATAGGTTGAAATGAGGTGGCCTGTGTTTTCCAGCGTCCCATCAGATCGACTTTGTTGAAGCAGGAAAAAGCAGAGAAAAAGCAGATATGTCGCCCACTGCTGCTGTTTGCTGATGTCGCTTGTGCGTCTGAATTTACAGGTGAGAGAAACGTGTGAATAGAAGGTTCCAAAAATGCAACGAACGGAGTGAAAAGGTACACATTTTAATGTGTTAAAATGTGGGCTTTATAAAAAAAAAAAAATGTGTTTTTGGCAAATTTGTTGAAACCATCACTATGTTGTGACAGTATGACAGCGTACCTGAGAATGATAGACAGGGCTAAGGCCCGCCTCCTGGCTCTGATTGGTTGTTTTTGGCACCGGTGGAGGAGCTCTATCTCTTCACAGATTACCCTTCTCTTAATTGTACTGTCGGGACATAGTGACAGTTTTAATATGTAAAAAAAAATAATGAATAAAAGTTACATACTCCAGGTTTAATCAAAATTAACACAGCCCTACAAAGCAGAGAAATAAAGCAATCATTCAGCTTTCAGAAAAATTCAGAAAAATATTAATATTGCATCACAATATATGAATATTTACATAATTTATGAAGTACAAAATAAGACACAATCCAGTAAATACTGGATTGAATTAATGAAACAATTACAAGAAAATAATCTTTATCATAGTAAGCTGTTACAAGTAAATGGCATATTCTGACAGATCTCATAATGCTGACCTGGAGGACGGTGAAGGTTAAGCTATTTACAGTCAGGGTGACATGTCACTGGTGACCAATAAAAAGATTAATAATAAAACACCAGGAAAACCTTTTTTTTTTCTTGACAAATCAATCATCTGAATCAGCTGCAAATACACCCATCAGTCATTATGTCTTGGTCCAAAAACAGCCTTAATCCAGCCAGGCTGAGTATATCCAGCACAACCCACAGATGGTCCATTAGATGGATTTGTAGGAAATTTGGAGGCAAGGTCAACACCTCAAAGCCATTGTTGTGCTTCTAAAACCACGCCTGGCTCATTTCTGCTTTACTACAGCAGGTCCATTATCCAACCGGAAAGGGCCAGAGTAATGCAAGGTAGGTGATAGGTGGCATGTGCAACATCCATATGGATGCATCCATAAGGTAAAGTAAGAAAAGTTTGATTCCATCTTCTTATTGGTCTATGGAAAGCAGGGTTTCCTCCTCTGTATTATAAGCCTGGCGGGCTGCCAGGCTTTACTTGAGATGCAAGCTGTGAGTTTCCACAGGATTCCACCAGTAAAGGAAAATCCAGCCTGAAGGATAATGTTCAAATATTTTTGCTGGTACTAGTTTGTGCCATTGGGTCTGATGATTGAATTCAAAGATGGAGAAATAATGAGAAATTAGGATAACGCTGAAACTGGTTCTGTCAGTGGCTCTTTCAATAAATTACATTAAAATCAATAAATCAGTGAAGTCAATTTGCAACCATTACTCTAAATGTCTTGGTCAACAAATCATAAGCCTTGCCTGTTCAGTTTGTTTTGGCCAAACACAATGAACATTTTCTTGTCTGCCTCTAATAATTTACCAAGCAGATGGAATATGTACAGCTGTTCCTACCTTCTAAAACATTCCTCCTGGTGGCAATGTACACTGAGGGATTCTCTACAAGATGCACAAAATCAACCTGGAGCTCAGAGGAAGATGTCACCACTTTCAGGAATGTAAATTTCAGAAAATTCTGAATATAATTGAGGCTGTGGAGGAGGACTTGATCCGAAGTGCTGAAAATCTCTGGAGAACTTAGAAGTTTTCCTTTGATAGATGATCAAAATAGTCTTGGCTTGATACAAGTGGAAAAGGAATTCCCCCCCGCCCCCCGCCTTAAGGAAACAGTACATAACTTTTATAATAAATATGATTTTTATATAATTGCCAAAACTGTCACTATGTCATGACAGTATGGTATGAAACAGACAAAGGCTCAGGGAGGAGGTGGAGATCTATTTTTTTTCACATATTGCCCGTTTTATACGACATGTTGACAGTTATAAAACTATATATATATATATATATAAAAACATTTCTGTAAGAGTTCCATACTATAACTTTAGCATTGGCTGTCCAGCATTTACCACCAAGAAATAGCTTTAGCCTGGCATGGTGAGGAGCTGGTCTCATGACTGAAATAATGTGCAGCCATCACATTCCCAAATCCCTACAGTTGTCCATTTTGTCTTGTTTGTAATATAACTTTGAGGACATAATGCTCAGCTGCTGTCCCACCACTAACAGGGTGTTATAGGCCTAACCTGGTAGTGGTCACGATGTGCTGCCTGGTTGGTGTATTTCTCATTCAGACATAAATAGCATGAGAATAAAATCTTAAAATAATCTCAGCAACAGCTGCTAATTCTCTAAATGACTTTGACTTGTTCTGTTTGGGGAAATTTGGGACGTTGCTCTCCAACAGTGACATTACTGTTTGTGCTGACTCCATCGTCAGCATGTTGTTCTCTTTGCTGCCCAATTGCTGCAATTAATACCCTTTGTTTCTGGAGCTATTTGGGGGAACCTATTATCAGGGATGACTAATGCAGTTGTTTCCGCAGCCATGGTGTTCTACATGACACGCAAGTAAGTATCTGTGCCTGGGGGCGGGAGGGTACTGCACATGAGATAAACACAACACAAAACAGGAGTGAAAAAGCCAAGAACCACAGAGAGGTAAACTTGAAACAAGCAAGCTGTCATGTTAATGAAAAACTGAGTACAAGCAAGGTGAGGAGTGGCGTCATTTTAAGGTCAAAGTACAAAACAAGCCAGTTATTCCTGCTATATAAACCTAAAAAAGTTGATTAGGAGCACATGAATCATTGTTACACTGAGCTGTGCTGATTTAATATAAGAATGGGCTGAAAATAAAATGGTACAGAACCAGGGCTTTTATAACCGTCTGTGAGGAAATGTGGTACGTTTTAATGATTGTGAGCTGAAAACGTACATAAAGCAAACTGATCACCAGATTAAAAGATGGCACCACTACGAGTCAAAGCTTCTCCCATGAGGGACCCAGAAATGTTCCACTTCAGCAAATCTGGCTCCAAAGAGGATTTGCATTTTCTCTCTGTCAAGCATGTCTAACCAAGAGTTTTGCAAGCCAAATTGGCCGACATCCTGTTGGCTCTCTGCACCCATCTATTAGAGGAAAAGAAATAATCAGGAAGTGGCTCCAAGTACTCCAAATGTTTCTAGAATCAATTGATCTTATTGTTAGATGCCATGCTGAGGGGTTTCTAACACTCAGAACAAGTGAATGTTATATAAAAACTGCTCCATGTGACTCAGTCTGACCTAACTAAATACACATTTGTTAGAAGGTGAAGGTTGGCTATTTTCCACCGGCATTTCCACCGTTTGGTTTTGTCACCTGTCATGGCGGCTCTGTGTGTTACCTGGCTGCTACACTGACACAGGCTACGTCATGCAGCGGCAGAGAGGAAGAGGACAGCGGTATCCTTCATCCTGGTTTATCCTTGCTTGTTGATCTTTTGGTTGTTGTTGTTGTTTACTGTAATTGCAATATGTAGTTGTGCAGATGAGGATTTTTGTTTGTGCCAAAGCAACTCAAGTTATTTCCTCTACTGTTTGTTACATTTTCCTTTTATTTTATTTCTATATTACAATTATCACTAAATGTTACTTATGTGCACAACACTTTGTGTATTTGACCCTTATATGTTGAAATGTTCTATCTTATGAAAATATACACATATTTTTCAATCTGTAAGAAGATACTGTGGTCATTTACTAAACACAGATGATTGAACTTCACCCACAAAAACCACATAAAACTAAATTCTAGACGCAAGATTCTTGCTTCAGGTGCAAGAGGTCCTGGATTCAAAACCCGGACGAACCCCCAACTATTATGACCTGGCTCAAAGACCACAACAAAAAGGGAGACGCACCATTTATGAGAATTTTATAAAGTATAAACTAATTTAAAGCAACCCAAGATTTAAATTAAAATTTCTAATCATTGGATCTTTTGAAAGGCTCTTTGAAATGAACAGATCCTGAAGATTCGGTTTCCTTCAAAGAGCCACAAGTGGCCATAGAGAGGATGCTCCTTGAGTGTCCACCATTTAGGGAAAGAAATGTTGAGGATGGATGCAAAACCATCGGTTTGTTAAGTTATACCAGGAGCCTACAGTTTCTTGATTCCTGCATCCTAAGCTAGTCTTTGTGACACAGCTCCATTATTCTTTAACCATTTTACAGTGTTGCTATTATTATACAGGGTCTGATGCTGTTTGTTGCTGTCAGCTCAACAAACAGCACTGACAGTATTACATGTCTGCTTATTCCCTTAAAAGAACACGGGACAAATGACTGTCAGAAACAAAATTTATTAAGAGAATAAACATCCCTTTTTCCAAAATCCACTTTCAGTATGAATTGTCCTATTCTCCTCCCGAGACTGAACAAAAGCTTCTATCAGTTTCAGATTTTACTCATCTCTGTGCCACACCCTAATTATTATTGATGTGTATTATCACTGAATAAAATGTGCTTGGTGTGCTTGAAATCGAATTGGAAGGCGTACATTTCGTTTGACGCTGCAGGGCAGAAGTCATTAGACTCTTTAGATAAAAACATGCGCTCTCTTCTGCTGTAAATTCAGCATCTTCTTAATGATGGAGAGCTTTATTAAGAAAAAAAAAGAATTGTGCAGCTTGATCCTTCACTTTAGCATACAATCGTTGCCTCAAATATCAGAAGCTGTGTTTAAAAAAGAAATGTGAAGAATAGCGTTGATGTAGATTCGGACCTGACTGCTGCAAGCATTAGCAGCACAAAGAGTTCACACAACATACTCACCGGTAATCTGGAAAGTGGAAACCACTTTCTCATATAGAATCTAAGGTGAGTCACTGTCAGACACATCTTACATTCATCCTCATTTTCACTTTGAATAAAGTCACTAAAGACTGCATAAAAACCGTAAATGAATCTCAATTTAGAAGCTTTTAGTGCAAATTGTTTTTCTGAATCTCCTTCCAGTTGTGTTTATTTCCCTCGCCTCATCTTCCACAGGTTATTTCTGCATTCTTTGTCAAACCTAAGTGAAGGGGACGTTCATGACAACATCTTTAAAACAACATAAACTTCAAAAAGTCTCTAATGAAGCTGTGCGAATGCACACCATCTGCACAAGGTTATGTTAGCTGTTAGCTCTCAATGTCTTTCTTGTTATTTCAAATTTAAGAAAATATTCCACTATCTTCCTCTATTTTCACCACTTATACCAAGAAAACACAATACTAAATCTGCTCACTGAAGTTATTTTTTTTTATCAAGACAAGTTAAAAAGCACAAATTTAGGAATTTGAGTTTATAGCACATCTCAGCAACAAGACAGTTCAAAGTGCTTTACGTCACAAAAACATCTTGTAGTCCTCAATTATGAAACAAGTAATAAACATTACGTTTTGTAAAATGCCATCATACACATCAAATATGTTGATCAGTGTTCTATTTACTACTAATTAAAGGGTTTTAGCCACCTGTTTAACAGTGGCTAACAGTGTTTCAGCTGTTTTACAGTTTTCTGGAATTTTGTTCCAGATTTGTGGTGGATAGAAGCTGAAAGCTGCTTCTCCATGTTTGGTTCTGGTTCTGGAGATGCAGAGCAGATAAATTTAATGGCAAAAAAAAAAAGAAAAAAAAAAGGCACCCGAGATTCTGCTCAAATTATGTGACTGGCGAGAGAAAAATAAGTGCAACATTTATTTCACACAATTCTATAAGGTTCCACACTGTTTCAAATCCCATGAGTTTATATATAAAAAACATAGGTTTGTAAATAAAATTCAGTAACTTGAATTACCAGTAACTTAAGCTATCGGCAACTTAACCTAAGCTAAGATTTAGATTAGCTTTAGCTTAGCTGACCTAAGTTATTGCTATCTATGTCTAATCTTAGCTTAGGTTAGCTGAGTCAGGTTAGCTTCTTTAGCTAGCCTTAGCCAGGCATCTTCTTAAGTAAAAAAAAAAATCAAAGATTTATTCACAGCAGACGCTTTGGGCGAGACGGCCTTTTACTGTGGCTGAGTAGACGAGACATGAGACTCAAAAACAGGAGCAGCAAAGACGTTCAAATTAAATGCATTTTAAAATACATCTTTGAGCATTTTGAACTGGTTCAGAATTCCCAGGAAATATGATTCTCGATAGGATCTTTTATTTTTCACCTGTACCTCCAATTTGAAGGCAGCAGGCCTTTAGTCACTTCCTAGACTAATTAACGTATCACAGTCAGCATGTTTGATGACGTGCCAACAGACCTGACCGCAACACCAGGTACACTCATCATCATTTTAATGGACGAAGGTGCATTCACTGAACCATTGAGCCTCAGCCCTGGTTTCTGTTGAAAGTTGATTCTCGCAGAGCAAAAGTGATGAATGCTGTCGGAGACGTGGAGGAGAACACTATGCCGAAGCTGCTGTTGTCATCGGACAAGCGTTTGGAGGCTTAAGCGGGTCAATGCAGAACTGCCTTACATCTAGTCAATCGTACTTCGACAACTGATGCCATCTTCATAACATAATTTCTCCAGTTATTGTGCCTCCATATGAGTGACACAGCCTGATCTTATCTCCATGGATAATAATTCAGGTCACATCAGCAGGGAACGGCTGCTGAAGGTTGAGCTTCCTCAAATAGTGTCTTTCACTGTCTTTAGTCCTAGGAAAACCTCTGGGATTAGCAGAGTCGTGCAGAGGGCCACAACCTCACACCCCAGAACCTCTATGACCTGAGGACAGCCAGTCTAAGAGAGGAATATCTCAATACAGTAAGCCTCTAACAGCAGGCTTTAATTACTGTCCAAGGACAAATTACAGGAAATCAGCATCATCTTTTTGGGGTTTACCTTACAACACTTTTGTTTCAATAAATTGCAAAAAGTTACATTTCATTATTATTTTAAAAATGTCCAACTTTCACATTATATTATCACTGCAGCACTGACCTTTTACATTTTCCACAAATTTCACTCAAGGTTTAAATATCCCTTAAATTTTCATGAGCAGTTACATTTACAGCAGACTTAATGTTCGCTGTAAGGCGCTACACTATAAACACTGATCAGCAACAAAAGGCCAAACCAATAAATGCATAAAGATATTCTTCACCTTTCCCTTCAAATTTATTCCAGATGTTTCAATCTCCAGTTTGCAATAAACAAACAATAAGCACGATTAAATTATGTCCAATGGGTTCTGCCCATTCTGTTTTTCATGTTTTGTTTTTTAAATATGTCAAATCTTGGTCTTTTGAAGTAGTGCCTTCTCTTTGTTACTTTATTATTTTTCATTGTTTCAGAAAACGCACAGCTCAAACTGTGCCTAAAGTTTGCAGCCATTTGCAGTTTGTTCAGAGCCGTTCAACTACGCCGCCTTTCTCTGTCAGATTGGGTTTTAGGAAGTACCAAATAGCAATTGTGTCAAATCAGTGAAATTGTTATATTTCAGTTTATTATAGCATTTCACTATGTAAACAATAACCCAGTAAAGCAGATTTATTCTTCTCATTTGGCTAGTGATGATCCCTACAAGTTTTCGTTGTCAGCATTCTTTGTGTTGTAATGCTTTCTGTTTAAGACAAAGTAACCATGGAAATCTGATTCCAAAACAATCAAAAGGTGTCCAGAGTAGGACCATTTTTCAACTGCACACTTTTCCCTGAACTGAGAAAAAGTAAATAAAAGGAACATGCATGTCGGTATTCCCCAGATGGACAAAACACTTTTTGACTCAACAACCAAACTCCAAAGACCCCTTCTGCAGTCTCACAAGAGTAAAGATGTAAATTCAATATGTCATGGCCGGACGTGGGCCACGCAACTCCTGCTGAATTTGTGGTTTGACATTTGACCAGAGTGTCGTTTCCAACTCTGGGTGAATGTTGGGAAAGTTGGCACTACTTGACGCTCTATGTGTGTTATCCAGGTCCCCTATGTAACATTTAAGAGCTCCGTCAACCTGAACAGCACCAGAGTCTTCAGCACCTCAAGATGTACTTTATCTGCTCCTGGCACCCTGTTGCAGGGAATCCTCCTTATTACCTGGGTGTGTTATGGATGGGGATGGACCCCTGAGATAGTGATGAGTGAATGGTGGAGAAACTCAAAGGGATTGTTACAGTTTATTGATATAAAGAAAAAAAAAAGAAAAGTGATAGTTTTTATTTACCAAGTACAGGAAAGTATTTTTTTTTTACTTGTTTGACAATAAACTTCCAATATTTTATTGAAGCAAGAAAAGTAGGGCAACTTTTGTATGAAAGGAATTTTTACATTTTTGGTTAATAAAGAGTCTTGGCTATTTTCCTTATTAAAAGAGAAGACAGAATTTTCTAATTTTGAGAATTTATTACTTTTTATTATGGTGAAGAAAAAATGACCCTGGTTCAGCAACAAATGAATCTGGATATTAGTTACTTTCTCCTCAAACTCCATAAATACTGTATTTAGTTGAATTTAACAAAATGGTGAGTTAAAGACTGTTTTTTTAAAAGTAGCTGAATTTCTTTGGTCTTACAGAGAAATTAAAATGCAAACAAAAGGCATGGTGTATAAAAGACAAATACTTTGTGAGAAGGAAGAGGAATTTTATGGAAAGTTACGGCATGTTCACACAGTTAGTACTTGTCTAGATAGTCTCAACTAGATGTTTTAATTTCACAAGTGACAAATCCAGACAGTGATGTGGAAAGATAGCTGTCAAAATGCAGTCAGTACATTTTAAAAACGAATAAAATGTCACTGGTGGTAGCTCAAGCAGGAAATATTTCTGTCTCCTAACTGCTGAAAGCAAGATCAGGTTAAGGGAATACGAAATTAGGAAATAAATGCTTGAAATGATTAATATTGTGTGCACATGATTTGTATGTTAGGTTATGATGGAGCTTAATTTGAAAGCTTCAAAGATCGCCTGATTTGAGGATAACAAGATGATAAATAGATTTTTTTCTTAACTATTCACGAAACAACACTTAAATAGTTTGTTTTGTTTTGTTTTTTTTGGCAAGGTGCCACTTCCCTATCACTTTTTATTTTTAGGCACAACATAGTTTGGCTAATTCCAAATGGGCCTTTAAGTAAACAATAACTAAAATACACAGTCAGACAGACGTACAGAACAAAATGCAAATAAACATTACAAATCTGACGAATGTCACTTGTGGTGTTCCACAAGGCTTTATTATCAGATCACTTTCATTTTTATACCAACTGAAGTTAACATAGTTACATGATTGTGCTATAAAATGGCACATTGTGCCTGGAAACAAACTTAGTACTGCCCCTTTAAGGTAGACTGATTTACCAAGTAGGTTACTTGTGAAGAAAAATAATTGCACTGGATGTTATTTAGAGGTAAACGGGGTTGACCATAAATGTGTGCCAGACTTTATGTACATCTTTAAAACAAGTTACTCATTAATTTCCTGGGGTTAAATGAATGCCGTTTCTGACTTTGTTGTTTTTCATATAATTACTTCTAAAGAATTGCAACAATCTCCTCATACACTACAGAGGCAGGCAATAACAGTACCAAGTCAAGTTAAACTTGCTCTCTCAACAAAACTGATGCTTTAGGTTTAAAATGTGGCCTGCAAACTGACCCAAAGGACTACAACTCACCATGTGTCATTACTTGATGAGTTGAGGGTTGTAAAACATGCCCTATCGAGCTAAAAGCAACACATCAAATTGATTGCTCATCTCATTTTATTCAGTCAATCATTTTCTTTACCCACTTTACAGCGTTAAGGGTCAGTGGAGCCTATCCCAGCTGTCACTGGTTGAGAGGCAGTGGGCACCACGGACACATCGCCATAAAAACATCAAGCCAGTCAGACGTGAGAAACACAACCGAGAACACACACTTCTGTTTTCAATTCACAGTTTATCAAATGTGGAATGTGAAAGAAAACCGGAATAGAAGTCAATCAATTATTATAACTAACAAGCACATTTCATAGTCAGGTGTAACACAAAGTGGTTTACAGGATTTAAAACCCCCAATGAAACAAAATAAAAGATCAAAACCAATAAAAAAACATAAAACAAAGCAGTAGGATCATGTCAAAACGATGAAGTCATAGAAATCATTCCAATGAGGAATGGAGTGTTATATGTTGAAACTAGTTACATGTCTTCTGAATAATCATGTTAATGATTTTATTTTTCTATTCACCAATTTTTTAAATTAATCAATTAGTGCAAATAAAACAAGCACTGATCTACAGTTAGATAAGAGCACAAAAGCAACAAAAATAACCTGAAACAAAAATAACAATCACCCCCAAAAAGTACAAATTAAACTGGATACATTTTTTGCGCGAGTGGTGTCACAAAAATAATTTAATTGTTCAACATATGTGGGTTTGAATACTTTTTTTTTTCTTTCTTCTTGGGAGATATTTACATTATTATTTTCCCTTTATTCTACTATTTCTTGTTTTAAATGATCCTCCTGTGCAGCAAATGTCACGGTAAGACAGCGGTTTTGGAACCATCAGTTCTCAAAACAACACAACAAAAAACCTTCCAAAAGCGCACACAGGGTCGACGCTGCCCCGCCAGACTGTGCAAAGAGTAAAATATTTGTGGTTTCTAAATAAATACCAACAGGAAATTCTACTGGACTCTCAATTAGACCTATCATCCAAACACTCTCCTCACTTTCTACTCGCATTTTTTATCCACTTCTCTTTGTCCGAGCTTCCATTCGGATGACCCAAAGTTGCTCACAAAAACGCAATTTCCTCAAGACTGCAGCCTCCTCCCAACCCTTCATCATCAAGTCTCTCAGGATGATCCATCTTCACATCCAGTCCATCCATCCCTTCCACCCATTTTCATCAATAAGCCTTTAAATTCATATCACTGTAGTCCCTGCTGGCGAAACTCAAGTTCAAGTGTAGATTGTACAGAAAGAAAACAACACAAGTGTTTTTTGTCTTCCACAACCTCTGAGTGGAACAGTGCTACTGCAGAGAAACAAAGACTGGTTTTTTTTGTTTGTTTTTTTCCCCAACCTTCAGATCACAGTACTGTGCTGAAAATGTGTGGGCTTTCAGAACAAGCAGCTAAAGTTGAGGAATGAACAGGGCCTGGCATATAACTCAACAACATTTAAATGAAAAATATGCATAAAATATTTCTCATTTTATGCATATTTCTGGAACTTCTTATATATTTGGTGTGTTGCCTTCATGCTAATGTATGCAAATATCCTTCTGCTTTCTTCATGCCACACCGTCCTCATATCCCAATGACATATAAACCTCCAGCTCTTGGTCCGTGGCTTCCTCCCAAACTGGATCACAGGCGTAATGTTGTCGGGTCGGCTTTCACTTTCAACATCAGGAGTTACAACATCACTAGATAGAGGCTCGACACTTGGCTCTTTACTCCGTAGTAATATATGCACTGAGTTTTAAACAACACAGCATTAGGGCCATACTAAGAAAAAAAAATACAAGAATAAAGTTGAAGTCGGATGAGGATAAAGCCGTAGCAATATGAGAATAAAGTCATTGTATTACAAGAATAAGACTTGAATTACGAGAACAGAAGGATGAGAATAAAGTTATGGTAAAAGAATAAAGTTGATATTTGGAGAATATTGACTTGTACGAGAATGAAGTAGAAATCATGCAAAAATAAAATCAGTATCAAGACAATAAAGTCGTAATATAACAAGAATAAAGTAGAAATAAGTCGAGAATAAATAATTCGACTCTTCTGTTCGTTTTCGAATCGTTTCTGATTTAATCTCAACTTTATTCTTGTAATTTGATTTGTTTTTCATTTTCTTTGCGTGGTCCTAATACTCTGCTGCATGTTATCTTGGTCGCTATACTTTACTTATTATATTTTACAATCCATAAATCCTCAAGTAGATTCATGTTTACATGCTAGGCCGCTCCCAAACATTACTATTATTCATCAGTCAGAGGAAACATGTTGGCAAAGTTATGTATAAATCATTTTCCACTCCGAAGGGAACATTAATGGAGAAGATTCTAAAATAGCATAAGTCTGCTTGAGGAGGCGGAAAACAAAAAGAAACACTTCTTTAGCAGCAGAGAGTGCGGTGCCGTTGTTTATCCTGTCCGTCCCCTGAAGAAATCAGACATCTCCCACACTGGGAAATACATTCAGTCGGTGAGATTGTTGGATCATGACAGTTTCTCCTGTGGGGAGGCAGGGCAGCAGACCCGATTCACACCGAGTCTTTGTTTTGAATAAGCATGAAGGAAGAGAATTTCATGCGCAGCAGGCAGAGGATTACCAAGGAAGGTGAGTATTCAGTGAAAACCACACGATAACGTTCACCTCTGTCACGCCATATTACGGCGGATGAAGCCACAGAGAGAAGGTTATTGTTGTGATAACCTGCAGGAGGAGTTAAGTAAAGGGTTACTTTATTTTAAAAAGTCATACATTTTCAACTATTTATTAAAACAAATGACATTTTCAGTCACTGTTCATTCTACTCTCCGTTCATGTGAGTAAAGCCGCTCTCTCATGTATGTTGGCATCTAAAAACGTATCTTCATGGTCTCCATTTCAGGAAATCAATCACATTTTGTAGAACGTCATGTTTTGTCATGTCTTGGATTTAAGTGTCTTGACTTTGATACATGATGAAAGTTGTAAAATTTACAACTGGATTTATTTTTCAGTCTCTACAGAAGTAATCCAATTGAAATCTTAACACAGGTCTGCTTTAAAACAAGATTGGATGTAATACAGATATCCTGAGGCTTGTTAATTTATTTTTAGTGAAACATAAGAATTAAAAAAGTGCTTGTGGTATATTAGCATTTAGTGAGTACTAAGTTGTAACTTTATAATTAGGTTTCTAGGCATAAAGCTTCATGCTTACATCAACTAACCACTTGTTTTTACTGAAGTCTTCAAATTAAATATTAATTCACCAAAAATATGTAATGGCAAATTTAATCTTAGGTCCTTAAAAACTTAGGGGCTTACATCAAACACCGTCAGTGGCCGCCCACTGCAGAGTCACGGACACGTTTACGAGGCAAAGAGCAGCACGGCTAAGTGGAGCTACTGAACTTTCTCCAGGTAATGTGTGTTAACACACAAAGTTAAAGTCCAATTAAGCTGGCAATAAATTAAACGTCTGCTGAAGGTGACAGGCGTGCACGGTTAAATACGTCCATTAGTCGCTTGAGGACAACGCCTCATTCGCATACAATTTGTAAAAGCATTAGCATATCTCTCAAGCTAGTTTTGCATACAAAGAAGACAAGAATTATTTCTTAAAAATTAGGATGTAGAAAATGTTCGGGGCTTGTTGTCTTAACCTCCAAAGAATTGTGTTGACGTTTCACCGACAGTTCTATCAATAATCACATCAGAACCAGACTCAAAGGTTCTGGTAATAACAAAACTTACAAACAGAAGACTCACAAATGTGTTTGTTCTTCATTTAGTAAAGTGGCTCACAGTGGATAGCATAACCAGAAATTTAACTCACGAGCAGCGATAATTAATATTATTCAAGTAAAAATAAAGAGTATTGTGTAGTAAAATTAGCCCTAAAAGTGTATGTTTTTCAAAAAGTTACTCAATTATGTTAATATAGCTAGTTACAACCCACCTCTGCATACGCTGTGGAAACCACAACAGCGCAGTGAGAGCGCAGAAGTACGGCTCTGAATAAAACATCTGTACTCAGCATAAAGGGAGAAATAAAATTAAAAAAAGAAAAAACAGGCTATTAAAAAGCAGAACTACGTTAAATCTCTGGCTGAAATTTTGCTATTGACAGCCACTCAAAAAGTTTCTCAACAAGGCCATGATGAGACGGAAACCTCAGAAAACAAGGTGCATTAAATGAGATATTAGATTTTGAGCAAACCTGATGCCTGGAGTCCCAGAAATGTAAAATACAACCAACAAACCCGCTGAAAATGAGACACTGGGATGTTCATCTGAAATGGGTATTTCCAACGTAGTTAAAGAGAGTGAGATGTTTTATTTTATTTTCAACGGATTACACATTTATAAGTAAAAATCGTCCGTCTCTTCTTGGAAGACACAGTGAAACAATAAATAGCTTTTAAGTGTATTTGTGGATATTTTGTTGACTACATTTAGGACAGGGATGTCCAAACATTTTGTTACACGGCACAAAAACGTCATCTTGGAATCAGTCGTGGGACTAAAATAATTTTTTTTTTAAACTTTAAAAACCAAAATGACAATGCTTTAATATTTTCTTCCATGTTCAACAAAAAACTAGGGATTGAGTTGCTTGATTTCTGTTTTTATGTTGAAGGGATGGATGTGTAAGTCATTCCACATCCAACAGTTAAAAAAGGTTTTGCATGTTTGTCTTATAAAAAGAAAGGTAACAATTGAAAAAAACAACTATATATTTAGTGTATTCTAAACATTTAGACCAGATTTTGTCTCACTCTAAAAAAAGAAAAAAGTGAGTATTAATTGATTAATTATTGAAAAACAGATATCACAGCATCACACTTTTACTGAATAGTGACTTTTACTAAGGAATAAAATTCACTGTGCAGTTGTGATCGTATTTATATTGAAATCAAAAAGAAGGGAAAAAATTGTGGTTACTTTTAATTTATCAGAAATAATTTTGCCCTCGTCATAAATGAAAAGTCTCCATCTGCATCCATCACCTGTGGATTTGATGAGCTGGGTACCGTAAATGGTACCTTTTAATTTTTTAAAAAATTTTTATTTGCAGTACTTCCAGCAAAAACAAAGTAAAACACACTGAATTTTCAGCTCAAAATATATCATTACTCTTAAAGTATGCGAACCAAACAAAGCATAGTGTGACCAGTTAGTAATGTGCATTTCAGAGAGCTTTGCTTTTGTCCTCTAATGCCTCCCTGCTGTACAGCCTCAATCAGCATGCTCCTCTGCTGCTGTGTCTCTGGTTGACCACAATTGACCTCATCATTTCCTCAATCCCAAGTGAACAGGAGTAGCCTATTAACTTTTGAGGGCTGCCAATCTAAAGATAGAATGGCTTCTGAAAGGGGGGGCATGCATCGTAGGTATACAACACTACAGAAAGTATGACAATGAGAACGGCACACTCATACAACTTGCACTGTCAAATCCCTCGTCTTTCTTCTCCCTTTAGGAAATTGTCAAATTTCCTCTCCTGGGGAGCACAAAATGGGCATTAAACATCAATCTCCTCTCGCTGAAAATGGTTTGCTTTCTTCCCTGTGGAGCTTATAGACGAGACGTGTATCTCAAAAAGAAATGGTGCTCCTGTGCTGGTCACTGAGATCTTGTTAATTTCAATGGCAAAAATGCCGCTGTAAACGAATATGTGGAGTTGATTTTTACGTATTTTTCACTGAATGGTGAAAAAACTTTCCAAGGTAGTCCAAGCCAAGGCAGCACCGTAATTAATGATTTTTAGCTTAGAGCTAATGAAAACAGACCAATAAAAAAATATTTTAAAACAAATATTGGATTAATGAAAAGTATGCTCAATACCTGCATAAAGGTTTTTGTTTTCATAAGGCATTTTCAATCTAACTGTTCAGAAAACATTCTGATTTATGGAATATGAATGTAGTTAAACATTTTGAAAATTATATCGCAGTACTTTAGTCATCAGCGGTCTTAAGCTAAAGAACATGTAGAATAAGTACTCGTATATTCCATAATCCTACCTTAAAATGATTCTAGGAAGCTGCCATTTTCACGTGTGGACTCCAGTTCAACTCTGCCACAATATGTGAACATTGCATATATGTCTTTTTTTTCCTCACACTGGCAGAAGAATCCAAAATGTAACACTGTGTTTTTTTGTGACACTCAATAGCTGCATTTCCATTAACCATTAAATTGCGCAAATTGAAATTACTTAGCTTAATGGAAACACGGCAATAATGAAAAAAAAAATAAATAAGTATACATATTTTGATAAGAAGTTGCTAAACTAGCTTTCCAGTGAACAGTAACACTGTAAAACCATCTCCTTCCAACACAATTCTGCTCGATTCTCATCTCCCATCAGTGCTCCGTCTGACATTTATCCCATTGAGCTCGATTCCTCCAGATGAATTTCATCTAATCAGCAAACAGAAGAAGTCGTGAACGATTGACCTTGATTTTCTACACTGTTTTAGAATTGGAGTCTGTCTGCATAGGATTGTAGTTTAGCTGTGACAGTGGAGGAAGTGAACGAAGTCATTCAGTTTGTGTTGGTCATGCCTCCAAATATAGAACAATTAAAGTCACAGAAAGAGGAATGTACATGGTATTGTTTTTTTTTTGTTGTTCTTTGTTTTTTTGCTGGCAAAGATGTCATGGCCATACTCCCACAGGTTTCTTATGGCACACCAAATTTCTGGAAAGCTTTGCAGAGCTGGCGTGTTACATGAGTCATGGTCAAACGTCAGCGAATGGGTTCCAGACTTTCTGTTCGAAGCAAAGCGTAGAACAAGGCACCAGTTTTTATGAGACCACTTCCAGCAGATTATGTCAGGTTAAAGCCAAATTTCTTTTCTCTGATGGCGACAGCCTGCGAGTATTTTTGTATCTACATCAATTATAGAAAACATACAATAATGTCATTGTGGTGCACTCAGTTGTAGCTCTTTAATATGTTTAATGTTTGTTAAATAATCACTCGAAATAATAAAAAAAAGAACGGTTCAAATCCATCTTAAAACAAGTTAATTAACTGAGGAAATTAATATGATATCCATCCTCATTTTGAGTGTAGATAAACTTCTGACCCTCACTGTAGTTTAAGGTACGCTATTTAAGCAAAGGCTGCTTTGCCCTTATACACAATTCGTATTTGATGCAACTTCTAATAACTCTTTCCATCATATCAGTGATTCAGTGAATTAGTAAAACAGGATCCTGCTTCGTGCTGAGACACACTACGAATCACATCTTTAATGGAACTTGAATATCCGGTCATAATGCAGATAATATTCAGAACAAAGAAAGAGGTCAGGAGTTCGACACTGAATATTAATGATTTTCTGAGTTATTAGCAAAGATGGCTTGAAACCAAGCATCTGGAAGAACAGAGTGCTTTGTATGAATGATCTGCCAGAATGTATGGCCACTGGTGAACAGCAAGAAAAGACATAAAAAGGAGCATGACGTACTAAAAAAAAAAAAATCCTACATGTATCAACCAATTAACTAGTTTTATAATGTCACTTGCTGCAGTTTGAGTTCATTTAATTGGAGTTGATGTCCAAATTAATTGCAGGGAAGCCGATAATATTAACCATTTCTCGCCTTCAAAAGAGGAATTGTTTAAAATGTCTGAGCAATAAAGAAAAAAAGGTTTGATTCCTTATCAAGATGTGAGGCTCATAGCTGCAAATAATCCATTGTGTGGTGATGAAAGCGCGGCTAAAGCTGCGGACTTAAGAAATGGGTGAGAAAGTGGTTTTGAAATGGAATGGAATCTTTAATTAGGGGATTTTATATCAAAATCATTTTAATTGTGCCCAGAGGAATGTAATTGTTACATTGGGATGAACTCTACAACATGCTCATCATCTTTATGCCTTGAAAAGTAGTTGAAGTGTTTCTTTTGCTTATTTAAAGTGACCTAATTATTTTTGTCCAAGTCACAGACATCAGGTATATTTTTTTAAGGTTTTAACTCCAATTCTTATTTTTTTCTCTTCTTTATTTTTGTCTATAGGCATCCTACCAAAGCCCCCACAACTTCTCTGAACATAGTGAGATTATTTTCACTTCGTCTCCCACAAAAAATTGCGAGAGGACAGTCAGCTAAAAGGCAAGTCCAAGAAGTTGACATGTTTTTCCTATCGGGCGCATTGGCAATGACAAATGGAAGACTGGCAAGCACAGGTAAGTACGGCATATTTTGACAAGCCCTCTATGTCCTTTAACTTATTTCATGGTGTTTCTGCCAGCAGCAGACAGGTGCATGACCCTGACAGAACGACAACAACAAACTGAATTGGTCTCTCAGGTGGTACTGCCGGATCTGCTAGCTTTTGTCACCCCGAAGTCTTAAAAGTACAGCAGCCAAGACATCAGCTATTGATGAAAGGATTATGATTTTTGTTTGTAGTTTCTGGAGTACATTTTATTAGTCGTTTACCTGCAGTAGTTGCTCATTAATCTAAGTTTAGAGAACCAACAGAAATATTTTCTTGGAGTCAAGTAGTAAATCGTGACAGCACAAATGCAAGAGCAAATTTTACACCAGCTGCTAAAACACAAAAAGTTACAATTTCTCTGCATTTAACCCAGATTTTATATGACAAGTGTAGAAAAAAAGAGTGCGGTATTAGTACGTAGTAGCAATTCTAGAGACCTTTGTGCCCTCAGAAAATAGAAACTGATATCTTATGAAAACATGAATTTTGAGCAAATGTGCCAATGGAAATTAAGGCCAAAAGCTATGTTGCTGAAATAAAGAGATATTTCTCAATTAATGAGACCTGATTTAAATTTTGTGAAAAAGTTTGAACTCTTTCAACAATGCCACAGCTCTGTTGTCACCATTTAGTCACTTGCCTAAAAACGATATTTGTCATTCGAGTTTCTGATATGCTTCTGAAGCCATTAAATGTTGGCTAATGTACTTTAGATATCAAAACTTGTATATCTATAGATATGTTGCAACAGGAGCATGAGATTCCGCCCCGCCAAGCTCTCTGCTGGGCAAAAAACAGCTCACCAACAATGACTACCATTGGTTTTAGCTGTCAAGTTGTCAACATAACATGCTAAATCTTAAATGTATGCATGATATATAAAAGAAAAAGGGATGCAGTGCTTTGCTGCTAATTGTCAACATATGACAACTAGAAAACTAAAAAGGCCATCCCATTTCACAGGTCAGAAAAAAGCTTTAAGTATAAAATAAAATGACGAGGAAGAAGGATGTAGGTTAGCTAAGCTGGCTTGTCTTTGACAAACTTTACATGTAGATGTGCTGCAGGATTTGGTGCATTTCACTTCAGTTTAAAAAAGAAAAGCGGCACACACATCAATCTTCTGACAGATAATCAGTGAAGCAGGTGTTTAAATTAGACTAAACCTAAACTACTGCTGTGTTCAGGTGATCACCTAATAATAATCTAAATGGAAACATGTTCTGTTCTTTGTGTGGGAAATGTTTGCACGTTTTTCAGTGTTGATGCACTAGTTGAGCTGTTGTCAGTCAGTTGCCATGGCAACGGGTCTGTGTGTAGCATAGCTGACTGTCTGTGAGAAAGAAGAATGACAGTGGTTTTTCTGTATTATGTTGTCCAAAATGCCACTGCACTTTGCACAAAGTTAATATCTACATCTCCAGGTTTCAGGTTTCACTTTCTTAACAGAATTGTACTGCGACAGCGCAACTATGGATGGCAAGCAAAAAAATCATTTTTTTCCCTCCAGCATTGTGAGAATCCACGTAATTTCTGGCTGTTAACAATAACATGCAACGTGTCGAAAGGTATTAAAGGTATCATGCTGAGATAAAGCAAATACTTTGAGAACATTTATTTAAAGTTCCTCCTGTGGAAAGAAAAAAGTAGCTTTCACAGACATGATCCCTCATTCAGTTTCCTCATTCAATCATGCAAATTAATACAGGCTTTTGCTCCTGAGCAGATCATTCACAATGAACCAAAAATGTAATCCTCATGTCATTATTACTGATGTCAAAACGCAACAAATGGTTCTGTGGGAAGCATTGCTGCAGCTGACCTGTGAATTACTCATGGTGGGGTCAACAACCCTCATTTGCATGGCTGCTGTTCCTGCTGGCAGGGGCTGCCCTATCAGGGCGGTGGGGATGGGAGCTTTTCTTTCCCGTTTATGACAAAGTCATTCATCTTGCTGACACCTGTCAGAACCCCACTGACCCACAGATCTCCAAAGGTTTTAATGAGCCAATCGGTAACGTAGCCAAGGTTCTCGCAAAGGCCGCTTTTAGTTGGCCCATTGCTGACCCTGTGACCCCGTTAGATCCTTTTCCACAGCAGTAATCAAAGAAGCTCCCGCCCTGTGAAAAGTAATGTCAGCCTTTTAATTAAAAAAATAACCAACGCCTTGGCGTGTGACTCTATAGAAACAGGAAAAAATGGCTGTAGAACCTTGTCAGAGGCCACGCGGTGTGTCATGGTTCATCCTTTATTGTGGCAAACACCCCTTCGCTTGTTGTCTTTTTGTTGCTCCTATCGTGATGAAATCTTTGAGAGGTGCAGGAAATTCTGTCATCTATTTCAGCCCCGGCCAAAGAGATTCAGAGGACTGAAAGCTTACTTTAAAGCTCCGGGGCTAGAGTCATTTCTGAACAGCAATTTCTCCCCCTTTTTTCTCCGCGAGAAGGTTACCCATAACCACTCTGTCAGTTTTCTGAAAAATCCTCGGCAGGGGATTGCCAGCTATAAAGTGCACATTAAAGAGATCTATCAGAGTCAGATCATTGGCCGGGACCTGCACTGGTGTCCAATAATACAGTCTGCCTTCTCCAATTTCACATGACAGACAGGGATATGGGGACAATAAACACATATCACTTCCTCTCACGTACGCTCTGGCTGGCTCTCAGACCAGTCTTTCCTCTGGTTATGGTTTGATTATCAAATCTCCATTTCACACTAAGCACTGGCTATTTTCAATTTACTGTTGTTATTGCTATGTTGGCTTAAAAACAAAGTATTGATAGTCTGTTATACTCAATTATTTTATTGCTACAGTCTCTAGAACCTCACTTCTGGGCATACTCTATTTTTTTTCATAGTTTTGTTTTTTTAGAAGACATTGAAGCTGTTCTGGAGGCCCAGAAAGACGGATGGAGCTAAATACAGGGAAGGTATCTAAGAACCTTCCCTGTAGAGAATGCAAAAGGCTCAAGATTTTGAAACATTCAAAAGGAAGTGTTGTTTGGGACGCTGAAATACTTATTGATATGCAGTTTGTTGGTGTTTGCAAAGCAGATAATCCAGAGGCACCATACATTTTTCTTGCCACTGACTGGCTGAATAGGTTAGCTTCTGCAGTGGTGGACAGACGGTTTCTACTGTGCATATTAATACTAGATATATTTGGTGTTTGAACCAATAAAGCTGGGTAGATGTAAGTGCTTCAGCTGTGGTGACCAACCACCATAAATACCAATCCACTGTTTTGCAAAGATGAACTAAGGAAATCTAATTGGAACTATTGATTCACGGGAGTTAAATAGCTGTCAGGTAAATTGGTCTCTAAATAAACAACAAAGCGGATTTCCAGAAACACTTCAATGCTGGATGGGTATATCAGCATTTTATATAGCTCAGATGCCTATTTTCAATTTACTGTTGTTATTGAAAATAGGCGTCTGAAGCAAAAAAAAAATTTCATTTCAAATGTTGCTTATTTTTGTTAATACATTGCTTTCAATTAAAATGCGATTAAATACAAATTTTAGTCAAGACCCACCACTTGTTAAAACGTTGCATTTTATCTAACCAGTGTTCATGTATTTTATATCCTCAACATTACAAACAACATCCTATAAACTTGACGTAATGTGTTTTCCTTTAACAGCAGCTTCCTTGGACAACAGATTCCTTCATCTCAGCAGCTCCTCCAGAGAAAACAAAGCAAGCCATGTGAATACCTTTCTTCTTCCCTAGAAGCCAGGTTAGGTGACCCTCCTACTTTAAGAGTTAACTAAACTGTTTCAGGTTTTACTTTGTCATGGCTCGTCGACAACTTCTTCTCCGTCTCTCAGCATAGATCCTCGAGTCATAGGGAGATTTGTTGGGATGGTGGGGTAAAAAGTGAGATAAAATGTCAAGAACGAAGTGATTGCTCGGGAAAGGGAGATACTAATTAACTCTCTCCGGTGGAGCTCTCCTGCCACCTCCCCTCACGCCGCGTGAGCCAGTATGAATCTTTCATCTCGTCCTCCTCGCCACGTCTCTGAGGACGCGGCTCCAATTGCGAAGCCAGCCAAAAGGATAGGCACATACAACAAATGCAAAGGTCAAAAAATAAACAGTGTAGCTATGAATGACAGTCTCTCTCTAAGGGAGGCAAACTAACAGCACACCGGCTCCTGCTGGGCTAAAACGCTCACAAGTAGGGCAGAAATGATATCTACAGGAATGCTGTACAGATACTGAGAACGAAGGCTTCTGTGTACAACACAAGTTGTCTACGTGCTGAATCTACACCCATTATAAATGTATTTAATAATATATATTTTATTCAACATAATTTCTAAGATGCTAATCTAAATCCTGGTAATTGTGGCTGTACTACCACCATTAAATCGTCATGACCTTTAAATATGGACTTTATCCGCTTGCAAATGGAATGAATGTAACTGTGTTTCTCATTGCAGTCATTTTTTGTGTTCATTAATTAAACATTGAATAAAAAGTCAGTTTCCAAGGAAACTGAACATTACTCATCTGAGAGTCTCTGCACCAACAACCACAATGATCCCCATGGTGCTGAGCAATAAATATCAGCGTATTATAGATCAATAATATTAATAATTGTATTTGACTGGATGCGTAGGCTGAATCGATTATCGCTGCGCAGTGCGGTTCTGATGGAGTGGCTCGCTTTGGCTTTGGGAATGTGACTCTGACTGGCCTGTAAGGGCTTTTACTTTACAACTATGCAAAGCAAAACAACCCCAAGTGGTGAAAATACGTCAAAATGACTAAATATATTCAGTCATATTGTAATTTTATGTAAGATCACAAAGCGGTGTGATCATTTAAACTCTAGTGTTGAATATGATTGACGTTCAATGATTTGAGTGCAGCTTCTGTATTCAAACCCCCTGAATTGTTCCTCATGTTGCATCTTTAACTTTTGCTGTATAATATTGGACTTTTTCTGGCAGATCAACACAAAGTGGTCATTGCAATGAAGGGGAAGCAAAATTTACACTTTTTTGTGTCTTCATTGTGTCTTTGACCAAAAAGCCAAACGTTTGTCACTTTTATCTTGTGTCCTCTCACAAGTTTCTATCTAAATGTTTGACAAGAGTTTAATCTGACCAATATGTTACAAAAAAAGAGGAAATTTCAGACTTTAAAAAGTCAAAAGATTTTAACTTGAAATTTTGAGATTATTCTCAAACTGAGGTTTTTGTAGCAAATGTTTAAGTTTCAGAAATTTCAATGTTTTCTCTAGAAAATTTGAGATTTTTTTTCTCACAAATTTTTGACTTTTCAAGCTCAGAAATTTCCAAGAATGACTAAAGATAATATGAAGAAGCATATTCATGTTAAATATAACATGAATATTCTTTATTTAAATATAAAGAAAATGCTTTCTGTATTTTGAAAAATAAAGAAAGCATTTTGATTCATCTGTTGACTATAAACCTGTTGCAATGTGACGTTACGAATGCAAGATCCTGCCCCCGGCTCTCTGCTGAAGGGCAGAAATCTTGACTACCGTTGGATTTAGCTGTCAAATTGTCAACATAACACACTAAATCTTAAAGGTATGTGTGATATATAAAAGAAAAAAAAGACATGATTGCTTTGCTTGTAATTGTCAACACTATGTCAGTTATGCTAGCTTGATTTTGACAACATGTAGATGTGCTGCAGAATTCAGTGTGTTTCGGTACAGCTAAAAAAATAAAATAATAAAAAAGGACACGTTATCCATAGAGCAGATGATTAGCTAATCTACCACAGCAATCACATATTAATAATCTAATTCATTATTGCTAAATAAAAATCAAGTCTGAAAACATAATACTGTAAGGGACAATGTTCTGTTTTTTGAGTGGGAAATATTTGCGTTTCTTGGTGTTGAATCCTGATACGTTCGTGGTGGTGTCAGTCGGTTGCCATATCAACGAGTCGGTGTATAGTAGCTGACAAGGCAAGAAAAAAGGAAACATGAGTGGTTTTGAATTATTCTCCAACAGTTTATCCTGCATTATTTTTTCCCTTTGATGCGGCGCACTCCAGGTTTCATTTTGTTAACGGGATTGTTCTACCGCGTCTGGCGAGTTCAAGAATAGTCTTTTTCCCCTCCAATATTATGCGCATCGGCAAAATTTCCCACAGCATGCCTATATGAAGAGTAAAAATATTGTAAAATATCTCGGTAAAAATCTTTCAGATATCCCTAAAGTCATCAAAGCATGCCATAAATATCTCTGTTTACATGACTGTCTTTTTATGCTCCAAGTTTTGAGGAGCCGTCTCATGTCAGACTTCGCTAGCAGGCTTCCCTGTTCCAGTTCTGGAACATGATGAGAACCAGGAGCTTTCAGGGCAGATGGAGGCCCACGGTGATGAACGTCTCTCTCGAGACGGATCATAAGCAGCCTCCTGCTGAGCGCACAGATCAAAGCCAACCCAATTACAAGCAGACCTACACCTCTGTCTTCATGCTGCGCTCCGGCTGAAGCCAGCCTCAGTTTTCCTGCTGGCTGGTCTGTCCCAGACATGTAAGTTACGTTTCTCGTTCTCTAAGTGTGTCAGAACTCCACAGAGGCTGCATCATTTATTTGTTTGGTATTTAGCAAGCCCGTTTCTGTACAGTCAAGTTCCCAAGGAGAAAATAACCCTCCCTCATATTAATAGAGGGGGTCAAAATCATTGACCTGAATTTATTTGTCTTCAGAACGGCTAATGGCCTGGCATGGTGGGACATTTATTGCTGATGTAGCAAGATAAGTCCTGACTGGGACAGCTCTGTGGAGTTTACATGTTTGCTCTGTACATATGGGGATTTCAGGTGTTCCTCCTTCATCCCACCACGCTGAGCTGGGATGAGCTGGCCACACGTTAAAGTGTACTTTGTCTAAACCTGGATCCCCCTGCCACTTTAGGCCAGACCATAAGACTGAAAGAGATATAACGACATAAGGATTTCATATCAGTCAATATGAATAATTACTGATTCGTTTTTTGTTTTAAATATCTGGAGGGACTATGTCTCTCGGCTGGCCTGGGAACGCCTTGGGGTTCCCCCGGAGGAGCTGGAAGAAGTGGCTGGGGAGAGGGAAGTCTGGGCCTCCCTTCTGAAGCTGCTGCCCCCGCGACCCGATCCCGGATAAGCGGAAGAAGATGGATGGATGGATGGATGGATCTGGAATACTTGATCTTGTTTCGTGACCTCCCCTGTTTTATCCACAGTTTTCACTCCATGTCGTCGTCGTTTTTTAATTTTCCTCAGTCATGAGGCACGGTAGTAAAACCTGAAACTGCTGCTGCGCATGTTACCAAACAGGTTATTGCTCGGTAAGCAAAGAGGGAGCGAGTCAGTTGATGCCACTAACATTATTTAGCTAGCTGTGAGAGGTTGAGCAGCTATTGCTTGTCCTCTGCCTTCATCTCCCAGAATGCTATGCGGTTCTGGATCAGAGTTCAGTGAAATTTAAAATTCTGTCAGGCATATTATATAATGATATTGATCACTGGTCTATCACTTATTAACTGACTATTAATGACAGTAAAAAATTGACTGATTATAGAAAATTAATGGATATATGGATGGAAATGAGTTAATGTCTACAAAAAGATAATACAGGAAGGAAATCACTTAGTAATTTACATACACAAATCAAAGTTTGTCTTTTTAATAGAGTGTAACAAGTTATCTGGATTTAACTGTAATGTACCAAAAGAAATAAACCGATAATAATTTCCATCGTTAAAAACAATGGAAGTAGTAAGAACTGGAATGGGACTGAGAAGATAAGAAACCAGGCTGCAGACGACAGAAGGAGCCAAACAGATCCTCAACCTGTGAGCTTTTCACAAAAGCAGTCATGTATTAAAACAGACTGAGCCTTTCAGTGTCGAGTATATTGGAGTGGGCCTTGTCCATAAAGGTCAAGTGCTTCACTGAGATCTACTGAGGTGCCACGAAGGTATCCATCAAACGAGACATGGATGTGATGTGCGTGCTTAATGAAGACTCACAAGTCGTCAGGGTGTTTCACACAGCTCAGAGTGTTTATGGATCACAGCTGAATAACATTCCTGGAGGACGTGTGTGTTCTCAAGGGATTTTGGAGGTGTGCTTTATGCAATGACAACATGCCTCTAAAAGCATTTTCTGATGACCAGACATACAGAAGACCTGGTTTGCAGGTCGCATTGATAGCAAAATGTGACCAAAATATGCCAAATGTGTTTGCCTGTTTCTGTTTCTGGTATAGGTTAAGCATTAGGAAGCTCCTCCATCTTTGACAATTTTACCTCAAGTATGCATCTCTTCTACACTTCACCTCCCATTCAAATTCCAGTCAGTATTATAACCCTTGCAGAAGAGGACAGCTTAGTGAGTCTGTGGAAGACGCGTTTTTATGTGAAGTAACTGCACACGCCGACAGATTTTCAAGTCACATTTGTTCTGCACAGAAAGCTTCAAGAAAGACATTTATGGCCAGTTTCCACCCATCAGAATAGTCGTGTTTTACACAGCTTTCTATTAGTCTGCTGGAAAAAGGAAGCAAAAACAAACCTCAACTACAAAAATTGAAACACTTAACCTAGTGTTGCACCGGAGTGTCGTGTTTGTCGCTACTTAAGACAAGTGAGAATCTCCTTTGAAAACCTAGATTAGCTGCAGATGTCCTGATTTCCCCCTACTGCAAAATAAATAAATATCTTCATTGAATATTCCAAACAAGATCGGGGCATTTTAGAGCCCTCAGGCCACATCCGGCCCTTACAAAATCCCTGCATTGGTTTGAAGTGAAGCAGTGTTTGCTCCAGCTTTGAGAGGATCTTGTCTTTCATTTTGTTAAGTGTTTTTGCAGTTTTGCCCCAACCCACTCCTTGTTCTTCAGCCATTGTTTATCAGTTTAATCTTCATTACAGTTAAGTGTTTGCACAAGTTATGAAGATAAATTGTTCAGATATAATTACATTTTTTTTTTGTGAAGGCTCTTGATTTCCTTGCTCCTTGGTTGCAGTTTACATTTTCATTCTGGTAGGTCCGTATTACACCCTGGACAGTAAGATAAGGAATGATTAAAACCACATTTATGGTCAGAATGGTCAGCACTTTTGTACATTTAACATTTATTTAACCAGGTGAGTTATTAAAACTTAAACTCTTTATTCATTGGATTCACAGTTAAAGTGGCTCCGTTTATGAAGAACAGATTGTTCTCAGAGATTGCAGCTTTTAATTAACAAACTAAAATGCATCAATGTGGACATTTTTCACTAATGAATTGTATTTCAGAGTTTAGTTAGAGAGGTGGCCCAGAGGTCATTATTATGAAGCTACAACACGTGGAATGGTTATAATGCGACAGCCAACTACCCTCGAGCATACCCAGTTAATAAATCAAACTCACCCTTTAACAAGAGAACATATGCGTCTGCATAAGACCTGCGGCCTGCGACTGACTGACCGTCAATGTTTTCTTCATAAGTAAAGACAAATTCTTGGCAAATGCTTTACACTGGAACATATGGTTCATAAGCTGTACACTGTTATATAGCTGCCGGCTCATAATGTGTCGAATGTTACATCAGTAATGTAACATTTGAAAAAAATAATAAAAAATTGTTACATGTTTGTTCAAACTGTCACTATGCTGTGACAGAGTGACATGAGACAGATAATCTGTGGGGAAAAAAAATAAAATTATGGAGAAATACACAGCTTGTCTGAAACAACCAATCAGAGCCAGGAGGAGGGTCTTAGCGCCGTCAATCACCTCGCGGCTACCGCTAGCTGTACACAGTGGAGCCTGTCATGAATGGTGAGACTAGTTAGCATAGCCTCAGTTGACGGCTGGTAAACAGTTTTCCTATAGAGGTAAGTTGTTTCTCCACCATTAGCACACTGAGCAGTGCGTACACATACCAGGAGGAAGTGCTAAGACCCTCCTCCTGGCTCTGATTGGTTGTTTTTGACTGGGTCCTCTACAGATGGCAAAAGCAGCACTGAGGAGTTTGATCTTTTCGCAACATTATAAAGTGGCTCTTTGGAAAGGTTGTCCACGCCTTTTCTAAACTAATGAAACTAAACTAATTATTAACGTGGACTGATGACAAGTCCATGACGTACTGCAGCGTTTGCTTGAATGCTACGCCGACAGTTGTGACCAGAGAGATAACCTGATCAGTGCAACTTCACAAAATTAAAGTGAAACATGACATTTTGTTTTAATTTAGTCAGTTACTTTTGTGGTGTTTATGCTTTTCCTCTGCTTTTTGCAAAGGTAAAGTTTCACATAAAGGCTTTTTTATGTGAAGCCTTAAATAATGTAAGCATTATTGTCTTGCTTACATTATCACTGCTTGGGGAGCTCGATGGTCAGACCTGGGGTTATCTTTTGCATCTTAATCTATAAACTACGTTGTCAGAACAAAAAAACAAACCATCAGCTGCCTATTGATTGGAAAGTCCCCTCCAGTCATTGTTAAACACTGCTGAAGCACAGCAGTGGGCAGAATTGTACTTTTTCTTGTCTCTTGTATGAACCAGTTTCCACCTCCTGAGTTTCCACCGTACGCTGACCTTTTCAAACAAAATGGATCCCAAATCCTCCCGGACCACACCGCAAGGATTTATCTCGTGCAGGTGGCATAACAAGAGGTTTTAACCAAAGCACAATGACCAATTATTCTACGTTTGTGTCCCCAAGCTCCTCTTATGCAGTAAAAGTATATATCCTAAACCGAGGTATGAACTTTAAAAGAGCTAATAAAAAAAAATATATATACTTTTTTTGGGGGTGTCCTCCAGAGACGCACAAAAACGTTGGGGACTCTCCGAGTTATCAGAACAGTGTAAATGTACTTTGAGTCCACAAGCACCTAATATCAGCCATTCAGGTGGATCATTTTGCTTATGTATTTTTTTTAAATTACTGAGTCTCCTCTTGCAGGGGGAAAAAAATAAAAATGCCAAAGTAGTTCTTTGGTCATCCTTTCAGATAAGGCGCTGTGCATACTAAAATGAGTTTTTGGGGAAATGCAGACATCATTTTTTATCTGCTCACACAGTCTACGGAGGATTTGGGCATGAAAAAGCATGCAGCTTTTATGCTTAAAGGGGAGAAAGAGAGAGAAAAAAAAAGGATCAATCTAGGCCAATCCTTACAGTGGTTAGTCTTTAAGTCGGAGGTTCCCAATTCTCTCCGTGTCTGTATTCATTTGTCTCCGTGAAACACCATCCCCGTTTGGGACTAACTGCAGATGTAGTTATTTTGGCACTGTGCCTTCCACTTCATCATGCTGTTAAGAGTCCCAATTTAAATCAACTTGGCTGCGTTATCCCGGGTCTGTTGGTGGCTTTTAGATTAGAAAGCTGGACCGGTGAAAATGTCACCAATTGGAATCCGCAGATTACCTGGACAAAACGTAACAGGAGGGGGAAAAAAAATAATCTCCTTGTTTCTTTCCTCAGCCTTGTCAATTAAGTCGCCAAATTAATGAGAACTAACCGTCCATGTTGAGTCTGACTTTGAGTATAATTGCAATTACCCTCCAAACTCTAATCAAATGAGAAATGGAAATTTGCACTCGTGTTTGTTCAGTTAGAATCTTGCCGCCGTGGAAAGGAAATCTAGGGCACCCTGGATTAAATGGGAAGGGGGTGGGGGTGTTTGGAGGGGGGGTTCATGTTTATCCAGTAAATATTTAAACTGTATCTGCCAGTAAGAAAGCAAGCAGGTATTGGGATACAATTATAAACCATAGTTTATGGACTGTTATAACTATTTGCATTATTTGGGTAGATTTAATCAATATTTCTGATTGTAAATTATGCCTGACCAAATTAGAACCTTATAGAATATCATTGTATGGATTCATTGTATTTCAAAGTTTGTTAAATTTAGTGATCGTTGCTTATAGCCCAAAATTCAGCTTCTCACAAAAAAATTATATATATATACATATATACACATGTATATATGTATATATACATACATACATATATGTATGTATGTATATATACATACATATGTATATATGTATGTATATATATATACATGTATGTATGTACATATATATATATATATATGTATGTATGTATGTATGTATGCATGTATTATTTTCCCCTTTTGCTTTTGTTCACATCAGACAGAGGACAAACCGCAGATTAGAGTTGGAGGATCATATCAGAAAGTTGGAGGAAACAATTGGAAAGAAGGATAAGGAAATAAAGAGACTTTGAAGGGCAAACTTACTACTATAAGACAGTTAGTTCACAAATCTCTCACAAAATAGTTGTCTAATAACGTCTAATATCTGACATACTTGTTATATTGTGATTCAGGTCAGACAATATATAAAGGTGTCAAAGAAGCAATCAAGAACCAAGTCATTGGGTTATTTCAAGGAAAGGTATGTCTATAAGATGTGGCTGGTACTAGAGAAGTCATGTGACTAGCTTCAGATAAAAGACATGATATATTTTGGAGTTTATATTAAATTATTTTCTGATTTTTTACAGAGTGCGTCTTTGACAAACCGTACAGCAAACTCTGTGGCACTTGACTACACACAGCGGTACAGCGGTTTCAAAAAGATGACTAGAAATGTGATTGACTCGTTCTTCACTCTTGAAGGAATGTCAACATGTTCAGTGACTGGAAAGAAAGGAATTCTTGGAGATAGAAAAAGAATCTTTAACCAGGATAAAGTTAATACCTAAAAAGTAACTTAATTACTATCCGCCACAATCCTCCTCCCTCCATTTGTAGAAATCCCCACATATCAACACAACCATTTGTGTTGTGTCTTAAACCAAAAAGTTGAAGTTGCATTTTAAAATTATGTAATCTTCCTACAAAATTGAGTGAAATAATGTGAAACACAAGAAATTGCACCATTGAAATGATGCAAATCACATGTAAAAGCACATGTATGTGTGTGATTTTGTGGTAAAAATCCATGTGATTCTCATGTTCATTACATGTGGTAAACATGTACTACACATGTGACACACATGGGAATCACAGGTTTCCAACACACAGCGTTCTAAACTCACGCATATTTTACATGTGTTTTTTCACAAATGATTCACATGTGAAAATTTGTGCGAACCACATGTGCGATTTTCTTATGGCCATGGCTTTCACAAGTGAATTCATGTGAAAGCCACAAATCCATATTGATCAACTGATGCAAGGTTTTTTGTGCAGACCACGTCAAGAAACTGTACAAGGATGTTGATACCGCTGGCATCAGTTTGCACGGCACAAAAATTGAAGGACACAAGGAGACGGGCTGAGAGGGGACATTACATTAAGTTAAATGTACTGTAATTAGATTATTTCATATCTTCTGCTCTAGTAATCTTTGAATTTGTCTTCATACAGGCAGCCTGGGGAAAACAACGTGAACCAATAGTCAATCGTCCTGTGGCCGACTGGTCGCCGCAATTTGTGTGTTAAAATGGTTTGTGGTTTGTTTTTCTTTATTCTTTGATCTTCCACAGAATGTTGCTCATGTTGTTTGAAAGTGCGGCTTTTCTAATAAGTTTAAAGAGGAATAAATATATTGATGATTTTTGGGGGTTAAATATAATTGTCTCACATGTCTTTAGTTTTTTTGTATAACCTTGTCCGACAAAATGAAATAAGACGTCATGCATGGGGTTTTACCACGAAACGTTCCAAAATCACACATGTACATATGCTTTCACATGTAGTTCACATCATTTCCATGTGAAAAGTTGTGTGAACCACATGTCCGATTTTCATGGGATTTTTTTTGTAAGGGTCTGCATAGCCTAGCAGGTAGCTTAACATTGGGTTATTACTGCAATGTGGGGTAACTCTTTCATGTGTGTTGTATTTTTGATCTCAGAGTTCCAACGCTTATCCTACAAACAAATTTTCAGTCTGGACTTAACTACAAACAATTACTGGCATCGAAGGAGATCAAATTGTACATTGACAATACTGGAGCGTTGTTCACTTAAAGCCGAGAATCGTCCAGAGCACATAAACAATTGTGGGAAAAGGGAATGAGTTGCAGTATTTCTGGAGTTTAATTCCCTTCAACACCCGTAATTCACAGTCATTATAATCTTTATTTTTATTTTGTATGTTTCAACGTAAGCCTGAACCTGACAACTTAGTCTTCTGCCGCTACTCTGCCCCCATCAGCAGGTGTTCAGTCTGCCTCACTGCTAGTTTGTCCTCACTCAGGGACAGACCGCGTTTCTCGGTCTGGTCCCTGTGAGTGATTTTAATTTCCGACGGCGTCATAAACTCATGTCTGGCCTCAGCATCTTTCTGGGGGAAAGGCAGTCAAGCAAACACATAAAAAGTCAACGCTGGCCTTAAGTAGCATCATCAATGTAAGACCACCTTTTATCACAGAAAGGAAAAGTGACTCGGGTTTGACTGGCAATGAGATGTTTTTTTTTTTTCCATCAATCCCAAATTTGTTGCAGCAGTGTTAACTAAGTCCTTAAAATGTCTTTTTAGATAATTAAAATAAAAAAACTTAACACTGACGGAAATACGTTTATGCATCGTATATGTATGCATGTGATAGAATTCTCTTTTTTTGTTTTATTGAAGATAAAAAGTAAACTTAATACAAACTTGTACATATTTTTGTCTGTCTTCAATCCTCATGTTCCAACTAATGACATTTAAATATGGAGTGAAATGTGCAAAGAAGCATAATGCATTCTCATGCATTGGACTTGAGCAGTGTCATAAAATATTTGTTCCATTAAATATTCTGTTTTTGCTTTTTTTGACACACTTAAATAATTTTTAATATAAAAACTAAACAAATATAAAGGTGACAAATGACAAAAACATTTTTAAGGGTAAGTAATCGTAATAGTAGGGCTGGACAATAAATCAATAATATATATCGCCACAGACACGCAATTAAAATATAGATAATACATCTGACATATCCACCTTATTCCTCGCCCCCATATTTGCCAATGGATCTTTACGGGAGTCAGATCATTATCTTGAAAGTGAATCATTCATTTAAATGGCATGACATCATCCACCATGTCTATTAGTTCCCCAGCAATTCTCTACAGCTGACACTTTTAACACGTCTGTGATGAGTCTCAGTCCAATGAATGCCTCAATTTCGGTAACATTGGTGTTGATGTTGCATCCGGTGACATGACACGAGTACAAATTTGTTTGGTGAGCAATATCTTCAAAGAGATCCTGATCAAAGAACCTGGTGAAGTATTCAAGGGGAGTGGAGAGCTCATCGGGTTCAGGAAAGCTGCTTGGTGTGCATGTAGACCGTTGCTCAAATGTGGGTTTCCTCCACCTGATAGGAGAGCAAAATTATATACTCTTCCTATGTTTTTATATAATTGACCATTTTTTTTCTGCAATAGTTACCTGACCAGCATCCTTTTTTTCTGTCTTGCTGCCTCCTCTTCTTCTTCCTTACTGGAGTTATCAGTGAAACATTCACTGCTGCTGCTATCCAGCTCTGACTGGTCCTCTACATATCATGTTCTCTTCATCTTCATCACTGGTTCCCTCTGAATCTGATGAGCCATCAGGAGGCAAAACTACAGCCACTTCTCTCTTACTCTGACCACAGAAACTACTTGCTGAAATTTCCTGAATACTTAAGGAATATGCCAGTGTGAATTTATATATTTTAACAGAATACATCTATAAAAAATATTCAAAGTTTGGAGTAATTGGGGGTTTGTCAGTTGTACTGCTAGCTGGGCAACGCATCTTCCAGGTTAAGGCATGTGTTGCTTTTATGAGATCTTGGCCAACTTCAGAACATCAGCTGTTTTTATTAAATAAAACTACAGTGTGGCTAGTATAACTGAATGAAAAGCTGTGGTTGATCACAAATAGTTCATGATTTATCAATGAGGATATTCATTCTTCACATTGTGCCTGGTTGGTTTGCATAGCTTTTATCTCTAAATACTGGAAATAAAACCAAATCATCCAAAAGCAGCTTTTTTTATTTGTTCGGGTTACGTTTGCGTGTGACCAACAGAAAAAATCTGTGAAAGGACATAGTACTTTATCTCCCAGCACTGTATTCTGTTCCTTTAAGACATATAATCAAAAAACATCTCAGACCTGCTGGCTCCGAACAGAACCTTGTTTTCCTTCTCTGAGATGAAAAAGACACACTTCACTCGCTATAAACCAAACACTTAGGCCGAGATTAAAGAGTGGAAGGAAGATGAGAAGCTGCAGATTTTTATGAGCTCTCCCTTGTGATAAGAGGGACTAAGGCAGGGATGGGAACAAAATAACAACCCTTGTTCAAAAACACAGTCTGCATTTCAACCCTAATCGACACTTTTGAAGCCTCATTTTCTTTCTTATTTTTGAAACATAAATCTGTAAACGTTCATCACAACAGATGGGAAGCATCCTCCTTTTCCACTTTCAAACAGTTCCAGACTCATAGACACGTATGTTATCGTGGCCAACCCATTCCTGTTGTTCACTTTATTGCATGACTTTTTTTTTCTTTCCTCGAAGGGCTTGTTCACTTCTGCTTCAGTTGGTAATTTTCTGCATTTTACAGAGTAACATTTCCCAGTGAGGCAAAAAAGGTTTGAAGTCGATGTTTTCCAGTCAAAGATAGCTATTTGGAAAAATGGTCTCTGATTGCAGTCATGGCCCCTTCAGGGGGAAAAAGAAAAAGGAAAATATAATCTTGCCCGTGTTGCAAAATTGGAACGTTAACGTTTCAGGATTTCCTTAAAAAAATAAAAACATTCTGTGTTGCAGATTTTGCAGATATGACTTTACATATTTGCAATGTATTTCAACAGAGTGAAAAAACTACTTTTTTTACTGGTTCTCTATGAATTGAAATTTTCAAACATTCTGAGAACTTGGCTTTATGGGAGAAAAAAATGTTTTTTTTGTATGTGTTTTCGTTGAAATAGCTAACATTTGGAGCCAGCCAGCTTTCCTCAGTTCCTGGATTTCTAACATTTGGAGTTTCAGTAGAAAAAACTTGCATTTGCTTTCATCTGTGAAGAAATTAAATGGTGCTGGGTATATTTCACTGGATAAATAGTTACTCAAATGGCAGGTAACAGCTTGCAAGGTTAGTTAGGAGATTTCAAGAAGCATTCTAGCGCCAGGTAAAGTAATAAAAATCCTGGACCACCAATTGCTCAGCAATCTTTAATGAGCACAGTTTTGAGGATAATACCCAATACGGTTCACAGATAAATCCACCAGTTTTTAAATCTGAAATATTGAAGTTGAATCATTGGAGTTCATTTTTACACCATTTAAATTGTTTAAAACCGTAAATAAATTTTGAGACAGACTGTTTCTGAAAAGAGAGGGAAGATACACTCTAGGGAGAGTTAAAGTTAAAACTGCCTGATGCTTAAAATCTGTTTGCATTTCTGTTTGTGGAGGGAAACCATGGTACAAGAAATAAAAAAAGAAATCAGGCTTTTGAAAGGTTCAGGGAGGAAAAAGGGAATATTTTGGGGTGATCTCACCAACTACCTATTCATTTAAGCACAAGTGCATGCATATATGCATAAATATCCTGTCCAGACTAATATATACAGTAGGCTATAAGGAGTTAGAAAGCAACAAGAACAAATCTGATGATAAGCAGAGGAGAAGAGTTGGGATTAAAAAGAAACTGATGCTTTAAAAGAAAAATCAAAGTATCTTAGCCGTTACAGTTTACATAATTCTGTCTGGCGATTCCCTCCGTTCAAAAGAAATCAATTACTACTACTACAAGCTTGTGTTTTTCTTGAAACTCTTTACAATTTCCTATCACTCAGTTTACATGTGAACTCCAGTGGAACCAGAGTCGGCACACAATGAGACTGATATGGAGAAATCTATAAAAAAAGAAATAAAGTTACTTACACAGGCAGATAAGTGCAGATAAATGTTTTCTGGCTTTTTTTTTTTTTTTTAGTGGAACTCACAGTTCCCTTGAATCTCTACAGACCAGACATGAGGAAATGCTGTAGAACTCACAGATCCATACAGGCTACCATTAATGGGAAACCAATGGGAATAATATCCTCTTTTAAACTACAACAGTAGATTATGCTTTCACCGTGCGTTTCCATGACAAATGTACGCAAAACTTTACCTATATCCCAAAGAAAAGAAAAACAATTGCTGTGTTTCCATTAAATGAGAAACGCAAGTGAGATCACATGTGAATAAGTTTATTCACATGATAATGGCCTTTGACACATGGAGAGCGACAACTGACTCCGACAAACAGCCTTTGTCTTCTCTACGGTGAAACCAAACACCTTTGCAAACATTTCATGATGGACCTCAAGCCTGATCCAGATAAATTCAGAGCATATTTTCGTCTAAGACCTGAACTTTTTTCCAAGGTAACTTCAAAAAGAGAGAAGATTCAGGCAAACATGAGGGAACTCATCAGTGCTGAAGAAAGGCTTGCTGTCCGTCTGTGGTACGTAATTATTATGTTTAAGCCATAATCATTTATGGAGACTGTTTAAGCTCTATCTATATTTATTCTGTGAATAATGAACACATATGACAGATGTAATTGTTTTGTTGTTCTTAACACTTGAACCAAGAAGGCACTGTTTGAAAAAAGGTAAATCAAATGAACAGTCAACAATTCATATATTTTCTTGTTTTACGAATGTAAATGCATAACAAATGTTCTTTCCTTTGTCTGCTGTATGAAACAACTGCAGCCTGTGCAAAAATGTCCTATATTTAAATGAACTTATTTCTACATGCGTTATTTAACTATAAAATTACTATAAATATGTGTAGTGATAGCAAATATTGGTCGTTATTATACAGCACATATGAAATACAAGCCTCTTTCCAACAAGTTCACTTACGCTGCCTTTTTATGTGTATCTCAATAATCACAATATGAAATGTCATATTAGAAAGTCAAACTAAAATTATACTTCCCTCCATGTTGAAAGTGGTTGAGAAGGAAATTCTGCTCATTGGTCAACAAAACCCTCCCTGATTGGTTTTAGTGCCATACGACGGATGCAAAAGTTAAACATTTCTCAACTTTGTTTTGTTACGTTGCATGTGCACGTCTATGAGCTCGAAATTTTATCTGCCATGTGACGGACACAATGGTTGAAATCTTGAGCTCATAGACATGCGCACGTAAGCAAGCGACGTAACAAAACAAAGTTGAGAAGTGTTTAACTTTTGTGTCCGTTGCATGGCACTAAAACCAATCAGTGAGGATTTCGTCGACCAATAAGCAGAATGCCCTTCTCAACCACTTTCAACACGGAAGGGAAGTGTAATTTTAGCTCGGACTTTCCTGTATTATGACATTTCACATTGTGATTATCGAATTTTGCTCGACTGGAGGAGGGCAAACGATGGTTGCCTCATC